>NC_056746.1:212936626-213309126 GCF_019279795.1 Protopterus annectens | reverse complement strand
TTTATAGCTGATAATTTTTGATCCTCTGTAATGGAAGGTCCGATGGTATTCCAGTAGTTGGAGTAAAGACAGTTTGAATCGTAGATCATGTTAGTCAATAGCTTGTAAGAAGATGATATTGTTTTTTTAATGCTTGAGATTGCTGAGATAACTTCAACTAGTTTGTTTAATTCCTGAGTATTGGGAGAGACGTTAAAATGTTGTGCCATAATAATTTCTCTTAGTTGTCTAAGAATAACTGTGTATTTTTTATTAGTACCCAAGATTAACCGTAACTCGGGTAGAGTTTTAGACCTATGTTTGAGAATATCCCATACATTGAGATCTTTGATGAGAGGGAATTTAGTAAGGTCAATCATTAGATTGTTAATTTTAAGATTTGGGTTCTGATGCAACGGTTGTAGAAGGGATAGAGAATTTACCAGATTAATATCTTTAATAAGATTTTGGAAAAGCTTGATTTTATGTTTCAAAGACTGAGCTAGATTACAGTTGTTCAAAGAAGTAATAGATAGAAAGGGAATAGCCTGAGGGTTAATTTTGTTGGATATAACATGTTGATACCACATTTTAACCCAGGCTGGATAATGCATTTGTGTTTTGATGTTGAAATTTGAGATAGACCAAACTCTAATTGAGCAAATAATTTTATAGTATAATTGGAAGTTTGGTAGACTTAGCCCCCCTTTTTCCTTAGGATAGGTTAATTTAAGGTAAGCAATTCTCACTGATTTAGGGAACCAAATGAAACCAGCTATTTCTTTGTTGATTTTGGAGAAAAAGTTATTATAGACTAATACATCCAAAGCATTAAGTTGAAATAGAAGCCTAGGTAAGATATTCATTTTCACAATAGCTGCTTTGGACAGGAAAGCTAAATTCATATGTTTCCATCTTTGTAGATCTTGTTGTATGTTAGACCATGTTTTAATAAATTATTTTGAAGAATAGAGGCTTGATTATGTTCAAAATGGATACCTAAATATTTAAGGCTATATGTTATTCGGAAGGAGGATTCGGGGAAATAAAAGGATTTATGGGAGTTAGGGTTTATAGGAAATATATGAGATTTTTTATTATTTATTTGATAATCTGATGCGATAGAGAATTTCTCTATGGCATCAAGAATTTTGGGTAAGTCTGTATTGGGTGACTGAAAATATAAATTAAGATCGTCAGCAAACGCTGATAGTGCAATCTGAGTGTTTAGTATTTTTGGTATATTGTGATAAGTATTCTGAGTAATATAAAGAAAGAAAGGCTCAATAAAAATATTAAAAAGAAAAGGAGAGAGTGGGCACCCTTGCCTTGTTCCATTAGTGATCAGAATTGGCTCCGATCTCTGTTTGTTGATGTAAAGGTAGGTTTGGGAATTTGTATAAAGTGTTCTAATCATATCCGAAAAAGAATTAGGCACACCAAAATGGGACAATGAGGCAAACAGAAACTCCCAGTTAACTCTGTCGAAAGCTTTGGAGGCATCTAAAGTTAAGGCGTATATTGGATTTCTTCCTTTTTTGGTAAATTGTATAAGGGAATCAAGGGTTAATGTATTATCCCACGTGTGCCTATTGCTCATAAAACCAGCTTGATCAGGGGAGATTAAAGACGGGAGAACTTTTTTCAATCTACATGCTAATATGGCAGCGAATATCTTAATATCGACATTTATTAACGAGATTGGTCTGTAGTTGTGAGGATCTGCTTTATCCTGTTTATTTTTTAATATTAAAATAGTTTTCGAGTTATTCCAATGTATATCAGTAATACCTTCTTTAATAATATAGTTAAAGACTTTCAATAGTATGGAGGAGGTATTTGTGTAGAAAACTTTGAAGAAGTTAGTAGTAAAGCCGTCAGGGCCGGGCTTTGCCTAATTTTAAATTTTTATGATGGCCTGGACTTCTTGAATGTCGAACGGGCAGATAGGAGGGAGACTTGGTTAGTATTAAGAGAGGGAACTTAATTGAATTAAGAAAAGACTCCATCCGAGGTTTTGATTATCACTTTTATGTCCGCTATAGATTTCTGAAAAGAGTTCAAAGAACAGGTGTATTATTTCAGAATCTGATTTGTATAATTTCCTTGGTAATGAAGGGTGGAAATTCTAGGAGCACTATTATTATTTTTAGTATTCTTGCTAAGGTTCTTGAGGGCATTTGTGCCCATTCAGAATATGTTGCAATGAATTTCTGTTCCTGAAAGGAATAGTTCTGTGAATATAGTTCATATAAATCTTTGCGCGTCGCATTGATCAGTTCTATAGTTTGTGGGTCAGGGGATAATCTCTGACTTTTTTCCAGAGAAGAAAGTTTCAAGGATAAAGTATTTTCCTTTTTCATGTTTAGCTTTTTAAGAAAGGAAGCTTGGCTAATGAGAAAGCCCCTCATTTCAGCCTTGCATGCCGCCCAATGTATGTCCGGGGAGATTTGGGACTCTGTGATATTCAAATCAAGATCTATTAACATGTTGTTAATTTTTTTAATTATATCTTTATTATTTAGTAAATTATTGTTAAGTGCCCAGTTGGCAAAAGTAAAATCAGGCGGAGTGAACCTAATTATGAGAGAGATTTTGGCATGGTCAGAGAAGCATCTAGGCTCAATATTGAAAGTATTTTTAAATTTGGATAGAAGGTCTGAAATTAAGAAAAAGTCAAGACGTGACCATGATTTGTGACAATTGGAATAAAAGGTATAAAGATTTTCCTTAGTCGAGATATTACTAAATGTAATCGTGTCTATAAGATTAAAATCAGATATAAGCTCCTCTAACGCTATGGAAGCTTGAAGATTGTAAGAGGATGATTTGCTTGTGCGATCTAGACTGGGGTCTATAACCGCATTCCAGTCCCCACCTACAATGAATAAGTGATTTGGAAATGAGTTCAGTATATTATAAATTTCTAAAATAAAAGTCTGTTGTTGTGAGCAAGGACCATACAGATTTAAAAACATAACTGGTTTTTCGGAGTTAGGTAGGGTAGATGTAAAGTAACACCATCTGCCGTTTGTGTCAGATTTATATTCATTAATAATTTCCTGGAATTGTTTCTTAATTATGATGGCCACACCTTTCGAATTTGTGCTGTCACCTGCGCTTATTATAGACCTAATCCATTTTCTATTTTTTACTTTTTCCCACTCAGAATTAGATAGGTGTGTTTCCTGTAGAAAACAAACGCTAGCATGAGATTTAAAGACAAGATGTAATAGTAATTTTCTTTTTGCAAAGTTTTGTAAGCCATTTATATTCCAAGAATCAATGGACCAGCTCATGGGCGTTAAAACCAAAATAGGTATAGGTACATAATATATTTAGTGTAATTAAGATAATGTGTGGGTACATTACTTTTGTGTTGGGGATAGTCTACCCTAGTTTTGTTAGATAAAAGACGGAAAATGAAGAACCAATTCTGCTCTTTAAAAGCAACACAGTAAAATGTAATGGAAGATGCAGCATGATACTTCTTCTGAACTAACCCGGTGCCTACCCACCCGAACCCCTTAAGCGAAGAAGCATATAAACAAACCAAAAACAACATTAACAATTCTATACATATATACAAAGAAAATCTCATCCAAAAGATTATCAGACCAGAACTCACTTGATTGCACATAGAGCCTCCACTTGTAAAGAGTACACCAATTTTTGTGTATAGTAAGCTTGACCTAAGGTATATAAATATAAATCTGAAAGCCTGGAATGTTAAAACACTGTGTATACAACTAAGAATCTCTAGGAATACTGTACATAACATATTTGTTACTAGAATTGGCATTTCTTGTGAGAATGTAATCACAACTGTAATACAGTCAGATTGGTATAGCATTAAAATAACATTTTTATAAAATTATCTAACAGTATAATGTGTTACTAGTGTTGAAACTCAACTAAGAGAGGTTGTGGCTGTTTAGTTAATGAGCTGCATATTATAAATACTTATAAAGCATGTTAATCGAATATAAGGTTACAATGAACATAATCCAATAAAAACAGAACTATTTATAACCTAAGAGACTAGTTATATATGTGTAACCCACCCTTCAACTATATTAACCTTTTGCTAAATTTTTACAATTCAAGTTAATATTTAAATGATTTTAAAAATCTAATTGTAACTATCCCTAAACTAATAGAATGAAACTATAAAATACTTGTAGCAATCTACTATCAAACTAAGTAATCTAAATGTACCCATGAGTATTTTAAACATTACCTGCCTTAATACCCATTTATGTGTTAATGTTTATTAATGTTTATAAAAGCTAATATCTATAACTGTTACAGTAAAACTATTACAGTAATACTCTAAAACACTAAAGGAATTAATGCAAAAATCTCCCACCCCAGTGTCCTTTGTATTATGCATCCAAACATATGTTATTACAGAAAAAGAAAAAAAAAAAACGAAGAAAAACTAAGCATTAATATGCTGAAAAAATCATTTAGTTGGTTAAAATGCAATGATCAGCTGCACTACATACAAAAAGTCAGTTTCTGACTTCCACTATGTGAGCGTTTAGCAGTTTGGTGTTTGTTTGCTATAGTGTGTGCTTATGACTTTAAACTGCACCATTTTGTGAATACTGGGGCAAGGGACTCTGTCTGCTTAAAAAACTTCAGTAGCTCTAACAGCTAGAGCTGATCGCTAACCAAAGCCAACTAAATGAACTATATAAAACAAAAAAAACAGTATGCAGAGTCTTTAATTTCTTTTTTTATACATAAAGCGCTGCAAGCGCGATCGATGGGGGAATATGTTCACTGGCGCGCAGATTGTAGAGTCACAGCAAAGGATATCCCGCTGGGAACCTCACAACGAAGTAACGTTCCTTGTTGACACGTGGATCTATCTCTAAACGGAGATAAGGCTGTTTTAAGTACATTAAACAGTCCTGGACTTGCTAAAAACTTTTTTTAAAACGCTGGAAAGCAAGTGGCTGAATAGCTGAAGCCTCCGGTGAGTAAATTCAAGTTGAGAAAAGTACAACTGTAGAAACGATCGTGCTGGAGTTATGTGAGTTCATGTTTGTTCAGGAATCCTGCTGAAAACTTTTTGAAATGTCTCTCTTGCTTCAATTAGGGATGATATAGAGTATTTAGTATCGTTTTGGTAGAAAATAAGTGTGCTTGGATAACGCATTTGAAACCTAATGTTTCTTTTGATGAGGTCAGAGCAGAATGGGGCTAATTTCTGTCTGTTTTCTTTAATGGAGACAGGTAAATCTTGTGTGAAGTTTATTTTATGCTTGTTCCACATAAAGTTTCTATTCTTTTTTGCTGCATAGAGGATCTGTTGAGTGGTTTGAAAGTTAAGTAATCTTGTGTAAACTTGGCGAGGGGCTGTAGTATCTTGTCTTTTATGCAATGCACGGTGTGCTCTCTCAATTATAATAGTGTTACTGCCATCTTCTGAATGTAAAAGTGATTCAAATATTTGTTTTGTTATAGTAAGCAGGCCTTGGCTATCATAGCTTTCAGGGAGACCTCTTATTAAAATATTATTGCGTCTGCTCCTAGCTTCAAGATCTGTAAGTTTTGACTGTAAATCTGACAAGGAGGCAGTTTTGGCACGTAATTCTTCTGATATAGACTGTATTTGGAACTCATTAGATTGTGTTTTTTGTTCAAGTGTGTCAACTCTGTCCACTATTTGATTAATAGATTTTCCTATAGTTGAGAGTTGTTCCGAGAAGCTTTGTATAGCTGTGTGAATGGGCTGAAGGGCCTGTTTAAGTTCTTCCATGTGAAAGCCGGGATCTTCCTTGTTACTAGTGTCACTTTTGGAGGATTCAGTATTTTGTTTATTTGTTCTCTGCCTTTTTGAAAGAGCCTCCTTTTCAGGAGAGAAAATTGCTGATGCTTTAGCTTTGATTGTTTGAGTATCCATAGTAATAGAGTCATTTGTTGTTTTAATCTGCCTAGCCATGAGGAGCCGGAGTTATTGCAGACAGCAGTAGGCCTTCCTGAATCACTTTGGGAAGATAAAAAGAAAGATGAAAAAAAACCACTGTGAGAGAGCCAGAGAGGGTGAAGATCTGTCATGCGTTTTTCCCACTTCCAAAGTAATGCAAGTTCCACAGAAGTGAAGGAGAAGTAGCTCTTTTTGAAGTAAGTATTACTTAATAAAGAAATTTGAGATGAGGAGCTCTGTGCTTAAGCTGTTTCCTAGTCGACCACCATTTTGGAATCCCCGGAAATCTGGATAAGATCTTAAAGAGCAAAATCACTGGATTATCAGCAAAAGCCTGTATAGTCATAGCTATGGTTTTCTTAGTAATAGCAGATGGCTGTAAGAGTTGATGTGTAAGTATGGATGTGCAGCATAAAATCAATGTTTTGGAACTGTGGTGCTAGAGAAAACTCTTGAGACTTCCGTGGACTGCAAGAAGCTCAAACCAGAGATGTATAAGTAAGTAAACTCCAAAATCTGGATATTTACTGGGCTTTTTCCATCTGTTGTGTTTTGTGCTGTGTTGTGGGGCAACACTTGGTGAACATCACTGTTTTGTCTGTGCACTAATGTATGTGTGAATTGCCATGACCCAAAGGTGTGAGCTAGATGCTGCCATGTTGCCGAAGCTGCAAGGGGGTGCTAGAAGGTTCTAAGCCCGACATAGAAGGGAATGACATGGAACCATGAAACTTGCAAGTTATCCAACATATTCACCCCAAAGTTCAATGCACTTGACACATCATGTCTGAAGTTTCTCTAATCCTGCCAAAAAAAAAATGTCTGAAGTCTGGTCACTGAAATACTGCTCCACTGTTGCAATCACCTCCGAATCACTCAAAATCGCCACCCTTTCAAACTCTTTTTAAGGTTTGGAAACAGGAACTAGTCAGATGGAGCAAGGTCTGGTGTGTAGGCTGGATGGTCTATGCACTCAAACCCCAGATTTGTCAAAACATCCATCATTTAGCCAGCCTTATGAACAGGTGCATTGTTTTACAAAAAGAGAACTTTCTGCAGTTTCCCTCTCCTTTTTTCTTTCAACACCTCCTTTAATCATCATAGCAAGTTACAGTAGTATTCTGCATTAACTGTTTGGCCCCTTGGAAGATAGTCAGTCAATACAGCAACTTCCCGATCCCAAAATACTGCAGCCATGACCTTTCTTGCTAACTTTTGGGTCTTGAAATTCTTTAGTCTTGGTAAACCTGAGTGCAGCCATTGCATGGACTGTTGTTTTGTATCAGGATCATAGTGGTTTAACCATGTTTCATCAACAGTAACTAGTCATTCCAAAAAGTTGGCACCAGCTTGACAAAAATGCCAGAAAATCAACATGGAAGTGTCGAGTCATAGTCGTTCATTGAAACATTTGGGCACTCATTTGGTTGACAGCTTCTGCTTACCCAGCTGCTCATGGATTATAAATCCAACCCATTCCCTGGATATCTGTAGTGTCCCAGCAGTTGTTTTAGATGATATTCACCGATCTGCCAAAATCAGGTCATGGACAGGGTCAACAATTTTAGGAGCTGACACTGTTTGAGGCCTCCCAGACCTTGATGCATCTTCAGTCTCGAAATCTCAATGCTGGAAGTTTGCATACCACTTCTTCACAGTTGAATAAGAAGGGCACTTATCACTCAATGTTTGCATCATACATTCATGGATTTCCTTTGGAGTTTTCTTCTGCCAGAATAGGAACTTCATGATGGCTTGGAGTTCCACACTTGAAAATTTCACACTTTTCATTGACATGGTTCAGTCAATGATCTGAAACAATGTCAAAATATAGCATTATGATTCTGCAATTTGGAACTTTACAAGCTGAAATAACCCACTCTTCAACTACAGAGGTAAAATAATGCTCAGAATGTAGAAAGTTGGTCTGGCTTAGAACTTTTCAGCACCCTCATCACCCATACGACTGCAGCCCTCATCACCCATACCTATTTCTCCTCACCCTTGTGTCCTCTTGATCATCCCATGACAGCTCTGATAGCTCCACAGCAGACATCTGGGGATCATGGGATAGAGCACAGACACCTACACTTGTGGCTGGCAGGTCACTGTGTTTGCTTTGTTAGCATGTTGTGTTGCATGGCACAGATGGTGACCATCTCTTGTGTCTTTTCTGGTGTTTATTGAAGTGCACCCCCGGATGTGTCTATACATCTGAATCTTGCTTTCAGCATGCCAAACACATGCTTAGTTGTGTTCCATGTTGTAGTGTGCATGACATGGAACGCCATGTCATAATGTACACTCTGTTGTATGCAAACACAGCAGATGTGGTTGGGGATCTGTATAGCATCATAAGCCAAGGCTCAATTGGATAACCACAGTCACCTGTTTCTAGGAAGAGGACAATACATCCTTATTCCTCATGCTTACTGTTGACATGTCTGGATTATACTTTCAGAATAGTTTTGGTCTTATAGTTACTGAGCAGGAATTCCTCCAGAATTTTACCATGTTGGAAAAGTGGCCCTCAGACTGCTTTACCTCCACACTGCTGCATCATGGTTATTACCAGGGTATGTAGCCATGATATTGTTATCGGGGCCATCTGCAGAGCACACAACCTGACAACTGAGTGATGGCCACTCCTTTCTATTGATCTACTTTTCAGCATCAGATACCACTAGATTTTGATTGGGATGTGGCTGCAATCATTTGCACTGAGGACAAGTGGCAATTTGGTAATGGCATAGAACTGTTGCATGGCAGTTCTGTGGTCCATGACTGTTGTTGAGAAGTGGATTTATTCTTCAGTTCCCTGCACATTACTGCAAGGAACTGTCCTAGAATGTGACTGGCAGTTGTCTGGGACAATCTTATAACATCACTCACATGTCACTGAAGTGTCTCAGAGGGATGGACTCAAGACACACTTTTCTTTCTATTGGTACTGGGTTATCCCACAGACTACATGAGGACATGTGGGGTGCACAAATCCTACATGTAGCCTGCTCCAGCTCTCTGCCTAACCTATATCTATTAATGATTTCCTGGTCAGAGAACTGACTTAATTGTAACCTGGCTTGACACCTTGCTGGCTACCCTCTGAAACGTATTTGCAAACCGTTCTCTAGTATAGCTTGTAGTACCTCAACCTGCTCTAATGCATTGAATGCTGCATATATTGTTGCAGTATACATAATATTCCATAGGAATTTGTGCAGAGTCGAAATAGTGTGAGCACAAATAGCCTCCGGTGAGGGCTTCTATAAATATTTTGGTGCCTTCTTCTGGCTCATTTTATTGTCTTTAGGTGCACCCATAGTGTTTTGGAGTCTGGCGAGTATGCACAGAATCTTCAATTATTCTATGCTGAATAAATTACTTGCTCTTGTCTTTACATCCATTATGGAATCACATCCACTGCTAATACTCCGAAGTCTTCCTTCAGCCTGCTGTGCTGCCTGCAACTTTCATTTGGAATTTGGCCCTCTAATAACCAAATATCTGCATTCTTAGCCACATTTACTACTGCATTTAGTTAAGTCTGGACATAGCCTAGGATCTGCTAGTTGCTTTGGTCACAGCTGACCTACTTATTGTGTGTAGGAAGCTCCCAGTTAGAGGTACATAATCAGAAATTATACACTAAAAAGCTACAGTGAATGCATGGGTCTATCTAGTATAGTTCTGGTATGATAAATGAATCAAAACATCTTCAGAAAAAAATCCTTGCTCATAGCCCACCAAACAGCAATCTATCAAGCATAAACATTTACACAGAAACACACATGTAACATGTATGTTAAAGACACACTAATTAATACACAAAAACGCACACAAAAAAATTTTTGGGAGCATATTCTCCAATGTTGGGGACTTCACCTTCAATATTTCCGCTTAATTATTCTCATTATTTTCCCACACAAATTGTGACAACTCAGAGAAAGAGCAATATCAACAATTGCATTAAAATATGTGTTACTCAGGCAGCTTTGTTGACATACAGGGATAAAGCTGCATGACCCAGTTGACCCAAGTTCAGTTAGTGGCTGGGGTACTTGAATCTGGCAGTAGAGGCTAGGAATGAGTGACTATTTAAGCAATAACCGACAACGTAGTGTTGAAGATTTACCCATGGTTGGCGAGGTTTAATCACGAGGGTGAAACCCGAGTGATTAAATAAAGCCAACTATGGGTAAATATTAATATACCACAACCACAGAGTTAGTTATTGCTATTATACAATGACATTATTTAAGAAAAAAAATACTTACTTTTCTTAACTAATGTCTTTGTATAATGGCGCATTACTGTTCTTCTGCCAGTGGTGGTACTGCACATGCGTATGGGACTTCCATTCCTACACATACCCAGTACATCAATGCTTTGAAACGGAAGCAACGGAGAAAAGAAAGTCTCCGTTGCTCCATTTTTTTTCTTTCTTTTTTTTTTTATTTATTAAAAAAAAAAAAAGTTTTGGACACTTTATACTAACAGAAAAAAGTCCGGGCGACCGGACCTTTTTCCGTTAGTATATTGTGGAATTTACAATGGGCACACTGGCCAATCAACATTCAGGTTTTGGAATATTAATAGGGGGTCATTGTATAATATTGATTCACCCATCCTGTTGAGTGGAAGGCATCTGTGGCTCACCACTTGGGTGACACCCAATGGGAGCACAAGGTGTTACATCTGTGGAGCATAAGCTTGTGAATGTGTGCTGCCACAATGCAGATGCACATAAGTTGAGGCTGTCTGCACACATATTCCATACAGAAGGTGGCATGCAGTGGAGCTGAGAAATCTAACACGAGATAGGGGAATTTTCGACTAAGGATGGGTAGGCTAGTCTTCAGGACCAACCAACTTGTCTGTAGTGGTACACTCGACTCTCACCACTGGGAATGGAATGTGTTGATGCGATACATTGGCAAAAATAAATGGGCTGTTGGTCTCTCGCTTCTGTTGAATAAATGGGCCTGTTGGGAGGAGCCATCAAGTGAGGTTTTATGGAGAGATGAAAAATATGTTTTGTTCATTCTCTGAGTTTGGTTCACCTTTGAGTAAAACTAATTTAAGTGAGCTGACAGCTAGAAAAACCATATGCAGCAACACACACGCACAATACTACTAAAAACTCCAGTCCAAAAAAGGAAATTGAAAGCAATGTGACTGATCAAAAGAGAATTGCAGATTTATTGTTGTGGACTCTTACTGACAACTCTGGTGCTTATGGCTCCTAGATGGTAATGAAGCTATAAAAATTGCGTCATACTTTTCTGAAGTATGACCTAGTACCCTTAGTATATAGCATTCATGGTTTGCTTTTCTACTTTTCTACTTCTGCTGAAGGTTTTATGTAGCTACTTAAGGTGATCATAGACACGACTCTCTGTTTTACTGTTTAAAAATAGTTATTTTTGTTGTACAGCTGGATAATGTACAGCAGGTTATCTGCGTTCCACTAGACAATGGGTTGTATATTTAGGAGACAATAATAAGAAGGTAAGATGTCTTTCTACCTCATCAGATGATATAATGGATAGGTAGTGATTATACTATAGTATCAGGTTTAAGGTTTAAGGGTTAGTTTGCTTTTGCTTTCTTGTATTTTATATTACTTTATTGCCTTCTTCTATTTTGTATGTTATGATTTGTTTTCGTTACACTGTGTTTTACTTGTATTCTGCTTTTAATTGCATATTAAAACTAGGAAAGAGACCACAGCTGTATCTCTTGTGAGTCACACAGAAAATTTTCCTACCCACTTACCCCAGTGCTGTTGTGTTCTTAAACTCAGCTGTCTTTCTAGTTGCCTGCCCCTTATGTTAATTTGACCACATATCTCTTCCCCTCTCCCCTTTCATTGGTTGTTGTGAGAAGGCACAAAATTATCATTTTGTGAAATGACTGCCCTTCAAATATTTAAATTTATTGGCCATCCAACTGTATTACATAGAACTAGAATACAAAGTGCCCACCCCCCCCCTTTCAATCTATCGTTCTCTTTTAAAATTAGTGGCTCGCCATTTAGACAGCTAAAGCTTAAGTTATCCCCTCTTTCATATCTAACTGCTTAGTGCACATTGCAGTGCTTAGGATATTAACCATCTTTTTCCATCTTATCTTTAAAATCAGTAACATCTATTGCAAGACCACCAATTATTGGAAGCCCACATTCTGCTTCTCAGTAGTCATCTTGGGATTAGTGCTTCTGTTTTCTCCTGGTGAGAGAATGAGCACAGGGACATTATTTCCTGGAGACTTCTGATCATAGGAAAGCCTAATGATTGCTTCATAAATGACAGTTTGGAAGTTGTGCCTATATACTGCTCCTGGTGAGAGAAGGAGCAGTAATACCTTTAATACCCCTTCCAAACTCAGTGGAAGCTAAGAGACATACCAGCTCAAGGACAGTAACAGGATGACTACAGTAAATTCACAGGTAGTTGATAAGAAACTTGTGTTTGAAAGCATCATTGTGGGAAAGGGCTCATAGATGACCAAAACTGAATAATGTCATTAATCTCTCATAATTCACTGGCCATGTAAAAGTGGTCTGTATATTGTAAACATGATCCCATCCAGATATATACTACAATCTCAATAACCTTCCCTCAAAAGGCAGGTTAAAGATAGGGTAGAAGGTTTCAAGACTAAGCATATAAGGACTGTGGGTGATCTTTCAATAGTAGTTTCAAAAACATCAATACTTACAGCTAAATGTTCAGTTTAAAAAATAACTGTTCTTAGATCCAGCGGGCAACCATTAGACTGCATAATTTCACACAAATCCAGGAGCTTGGAGTAGTCCACAAAGTCCACAGAAGAAATCTTAGTCCAATTCCAGGCTAAGAGGTTCAGTAAAGGATTTCTGCTCAAGTGGGTACCACTTTTGGAACGCTTCAAACATAATGCAGTCAACCTCATCCATAAAAATGAGCAACATCTTCAGACTTAGAAGAGTGAAATGTTTTCTTATTAGTAAACACAGTGATTTAATGATTTGGAATAGCACTGCAAGTCCATTAGAAATAACAAAAATATTCCAAGATAAGGATCTTGTCTATTTACTGTTGACTTATGATTGTTTGCGCATATACTGTTCATTTGTGCTCCCTATTGAAATGTTGGAACTTGAAATATCAAATCACAACATGAAAAAAAAAAAAGACTGAAAATCCAAGAGAAGACTGAATAATGAACATTGCTCCTCTCCTTTAAACTTCTTTTTTTGGAGGGCGGGCAGCTCCTCTGCACCCTTGATGTGGGGGTTCAAGCCCTCATGCCCCCTGATCTTATATATACCAACTCTGAGATCACAATACCTCAAAGGAAAGGAAATATTCTGAGAAATGGCAGTCTTGGACTTAATATGTGTAAGACCAGATTTTTGGCAATTCAGTCTCCATGTTACAGGACTCACTGAAGTGCATCCTGATATTTCATATGGTTTCTGTTCATGTAACTTAAGTCTGCCACCTAGAAGGTGTGTCCATCTGCAGCAATGCTCCAAAACTTACCCTGCCTTTCTGAGGGAGCACAGCACAAGGTTATAGCATGGGTCACATGCACCGGCAAAAACAGGATGTACATAACAGGGAGTTAGCCGATAAACAGCATTGATGATGCCTGATTATATGCCATTGATGATTCCTCAAGGTTATTAGCCCTACATACCATGGAGAGCTGGTCAAGTAGAGAAGACAGACCACTGCCAGTACCTTGGCTTAGACTTTTGAAGTTGAACATATGCTATTATGCATCATAAGAGAAACAACAATGTATTATTATTAATATTATTATTATTATTATTACTAGTATGAAATGGGAATAAGAATTTGGCAGTGTCACTGGCTAAAACATCTAGTCTGCCCACAGGAATCAAAAGTAAATGAATCATGTTCATTGATGCATGTTAGTTGCCTGTACTTAGGACTGCTATGAACCCATACAGATTTAAAATAATGCCAAACAAGCAATTTTTGGCATTTATGTATAGTAGCTGCATTGCTACAAAACTAAGAACAGCTGAGCACAGTAGTTGTGAAAGGATGTATCTGCGAACCACTCTAAAGCAGATTGAGGAATGAGATTTGAACTGAACAGTTATGGCCATACTTTATATGCAGTTAAAAAGCAATTACTTTCCATAAAATAAAATGCACAGTTTTATTTTTATTACTTAACATATTGTATACTGCTGAGATTCTGTAAAGAAGAACCGCAGAGATTTTGTGTGGTGGTGAAAAGTGAGATCCATGTGGAGTACAGCAGTGCAATGTCTTCCTTTTATTACAGGAATAAACCATTATTTGAAAACTAAAATAAATGAGATATATTATTCATCCATGGAGGTTGCAATTGCTTAAGAAATGATTTTGTGTAAACCAGAAAAAGAATAGTCCCATTAGTGGAGGCTCAAAGAGTGAGAGTCAGCCACGTCACCTCCATTTTGTAGCTTCAGTGGTCACAACTCAAGTGATCATCAGGAAATTCTGATTTATATTTTGTTGTATGCTGAGTATGAAAGGTGTCAGGGGCCTTATTTTCAACCCTACATAATAAACCATGCTTAAAAATGAACATACACTTGAAAGGTTTGATAAACACATCCTAAGAATTTTAACTAGCATAAATAAAGAATGCCTTTAATGTTTTATGCTCAAAAATGCAATTAATTATGTGGTCTCCAATATCATTTAAATGCATAATAGGATGTCTGTTGACTGTCAAAATATTTTATATTTAGAACTTATAACACAGTCTGATCTAGACATAGAAACTTAATACTGTATAAAAACATACTTAAAACTTGATTCTTCACTGTACTAGGGTACTGGATTAAGAGCAAAGCAGAGACAATCACTGTTTAATTAGCAGGAGAGTATTTAGCGTTGAAATGTTGAATAATCTTTTGTGGAAATGATTTGTTTTACTCACTGTATAACTAAGCACCATACAGCCATGTTTAACTCCCATCAAATACTAACAACAAAAGACAGAACAGATCTTTTCACAGTCTGCAGGACACTTTTTAAAGACATAATGGATTTCTTCACAGTCTGCAGGACAATTCTTGAACTTTAACTATCCAAAGCATACAGTTGTTAGTCTTGTTGCTTCACAATGGTCGAGTATCCAGTTTGTTTCCCTGTTGGAGTTCTTTCTGTGCAGGGTCTTCCCTGTTTTCTAAAGTTTTTGCTGAGTTTTCAATGCCTGTCTTAGGATCATCAATTTGATAACTAAAATAACACATCACTACCATTTATAACTGAAATTATTTAGCCTTAATAGTTAATACTGCCCATTTTTGTCAGCTCATCACCTCCTTTACTGTGTTGAACATGTTCTTGCCAGAACTGGCTGTATACTTTAATGTCATCTAGATAAGTAATGGCATGATTTGCTCCTTCTACAATCTACACATTCATTAGGGTATTTTTCATTTGAAATGCTATGTTGTGAACTTTTATAACACAAAAGGGTTACAAAAAAGCTGACATCTCCCTTATTGCAGGTGCAAGGATACTTACATCCTTAGCCACTCTTCTCTCTCTTGAAGACATGGGGCAAATATTTGCTTATGTGGGACTTTTCAATTTCCTGCAGTCTGTACATAAATGGTGTTGCCATCTTTCTTTGGCCCTAGCACTGCAGGTGAAGTCTAGGGAACTGCAAGATTCATGGATTACCAATATCCAATATCTCCTGATGTTCCTGTTGCATGGCTTACTTAACTTGCTCAGGTAAGCTATAAGGAGTCTATTTTATGAGCCAGTGGGTCCCTGTGGCTGCATGGTGCTCCATCATTTCGGTGCACCCTGGCTTTGCAGTGACTGTGTTCACAAAATCAGTGGTCCTGCTCAGATTTCCTGAACTTGGGCAGGTGACAGCTGCTATAACAGCACTACCTTGTCCACTAAGTTATCAGACCAACCCTCCTTCTAGATCTCCTTTAATCCACTGCAGACACTGAGTACTATGGCTCTCCATCAAGATAGGGCTTCATCATGATAACATGATACAGTTTGTATTTCTCCATCCTACCTGTCATCTCCATTTTGCAGTTAACATCACTTACCTCTCTCACAATAGAGAAATTACTATTTCATGAGGGTTCCTATTAGATGACAGAAGGCGCATTCTATCGAATGCTTCTTGGCTGTACTTAAAACAACGAAAAGGCAAAATAGCAAAGCGGCTTTTAAGCAAATTCTTTCCCAGGGAAAGAATTTGCTTGGCCGCTTCCGTTACTTTGCTATTTTTGGCACTGTAGTGCAATCTCAGAGTTGGTATATTTAAGTAGGGGGGGGGCAAAGCCCCCCACTTTATGTATTCTTTCAATTTTTTTTTTTTTGGAACAGTGATTTTTTTCCCTTAGAAAAAAATCACTGTTCTGAGCTTTCAAGATTGTAAGCTTTCGTTTACATGAGGTCATTTATTCATCATTCGCTTTTTTAAGCATTCGATGATATAATATAGACCCTTCCATGATGTCTTCAGCTTATGGTCAAACAGGTTTGACCACAGGAATAAGTGCCACTACTTGCTGTCTAACAGTATGTTACTGGGCTTTTGCTGATGCTCTTCTTGTGCTAATTCCTCCTATACCAGACTTTTATGCTCTCTTAGCTTAGTCCTTAAGATTAGGAAACACTCTGCAATGGACTCCTTGTGGGAATTACATATATCCTCACAATTATCATAAATTAAATCCAGTGCCCCATTGACCTATGACTATACAGTAACTGATGAAAACCTGTGGATTCCTGGGGATGTCATATATGGAAAGATGAGATGAAGCAAGTATTTGACCCACTCATCCTTGACTTGGTCTGTGAATGCTTTCACTGTGGTCTTAGGAGTGGAGTTAAACCTCTTAAGCAGACTGATGTTTTATGGATGGTATAGGGATGCCTGCCAAGAAATTAGCACTTCAATTATCTGTCAGTATATCCTTAGGAAAACCTACCCTGATGAAAAATTCTAAGATAGCCTTTTCCGACTTCTCTACCTCACCAGAGGACAGAGCCACCATTTCAGAGTATCCAGTAGCATAGCCCACCACCTCTAAGATATACCTCTTACCTAGGTCACTTGGGGTAATAACAAGTTCCACAATGGTTATGAATAGCCTCTGAAATGTTTTGCAATAACAGGCAAAGGCATCAGTGCAGCTTTAGCTTTATATCCTGCTTTGCTAGACTTTTGGCATTCCTCATATATATTCCTCTTATAGTACCTAGTCACATCTTTTGCAAAAATCTATGCCATAGAAATTCTGCATAAGCCTTTCTGCCATTGTTTTTGTATGCTGTATACCCATATGGCTTGAAAAACATATATCATGGTTATTATTTTATTTTATTTATTTATTACATTTGTTTACCAGGATAGTCTGACTGGGCTAGCAGCCTATTTTCAGAGGAGGCCCAGGGAGAAAAGCCCCAAGAAAAAGAAATGCCAAATATATAAAATATAGCAATGTCTGTTAATAGACAATTGGTACTACTTAGTTCTGTAATACCCTGTATCCTTCTTTTAGGAATCCATTCTAAGTACAATAGCCCCTGTCTCAGTAGAAGGACATCTATTCCCTGAAGCTTCATTGCTTATCACCCTCAAGTTCTGGAAGGTAGGATATGAGACCTCAGCATGTCTCACTTTTTTCTTTATGATCCTTATCAGCTCCCCTTATAAAGGAAGTTGAGTGTTTCTTGATTGTTTTGGTTCAGATTCAGGCATGCTGCTATCACTTATCAATTTCTGTGAAGTAGCCCATTCTACAGTGAGCCAGATACCTTTCAACAACAGTGGCTTAAATGCAGCTTGTTGCTGTATCTAGCTCTCTTGCTGAAAGACCCAGATCCCTATTGTTTGTTGGAGGTGTGAATACTGGCTGAGTCTCCTCCTCATGGCCACCTTGCTTCCATGCCTGCCTGCAAGTTAATAAATGTACTCAAGGTCCTGAAACATCAAAATCATTTTCTGTGAAAACATCTACTGGGATATCAGCAACCACCAGAACCTCCTGGTTTCTGTGCCCTTCTTCCCATTTCAAGTAAACTCTGGCCAATGGTACATGGAAAGGTGTCCCTCCTAAAATCCTAATTGTACTGGACTGTTCAGGTAAGTTTTATTCCTTTTGAACTACTCTGGCTAAATAATAGTTATGTCTGATACTTTATTCCTCTTGGTAATGGTCTTTTTCTCATCCATTAGGAAAGGTATAAACATCTGTGGCAGTTTAAAACAGAAGCTTGGTTTTAAACAGAGCTTGACTCCAGACACCTGCCTCACATAACTTTTGTTCCTCAACCTGTTGTTGTGGATATTTGTGCTGTACATGCCTCATGTATTTACACACTGAAAGCATTTAACTCCAAGGTCTGAGCATGTACTTGAACTAGGCGCTTCCCTCTTTATTTGTGAAATTTGTCATGATGGCTTATTTTGACCCCATAGGTTTCTTTAGTTATGTGTTGTGCAAGGTGTACCCTTCTTGTGCAGCTGTGGTCTGCTTGCTAGATGAACATCACCCTTTTTACCCATTTCCTCATCCCCGGTACCTTCCTGTTCTGAGAGGCATATGTGTATATCATCAAAATATTGAGAACTTGCTTCATTATTATGAAATCCTGCAACATTTCAAAAGTAGTTACTCAACATCTGCTCAGTCATTGTGCAAGGGGTCCGAATGGAGACATGAAAATGAGGTCTGAATGGAAAGATGAAAAGTCAGCAAGCAAAGAAGAGTAGTAGTGCAGAAGCTGAATTCATCCTGAAGTCTTGGTGAGTACCTTCAGGAGGTGGACCCTGTTTTTCACAAAATCTCACCAAGGTGACACTGCTATATAGACTGTATTTGTCTAGCATATATCATCAACAGAAGTAGGTCAAAAGCTAAAAAGATAGCTGGATACACAAGACCCAGGATAAAAAATGTGCCCAATCCTGGTAGGCACACTGGTGCCAGGACTGGAAAAAATGACAATGTAGAATCCTCAAAATACAGAAACATTCCTACAGTGGGGCCAGGCCCAGTGGGAGGATGGCTCCGCTGTTGTAGAAGGAAGCAGCAGTCCATAGAAATCACAAAAATTGATAGGCCAAAGAAGAGTCATAAAGACAACAGAGTGGACTATTGAGGATAAAAAAGAAGTTATGTATTGTTACTATTATGCAAAAAGCCCAGAATTATACAAAAAGATTAAGAGATAAGTTAGAGGAAAGAAAATTACTTCTGCAAGAAAAACTGTCAGAAGCTTCAAATAAAAATTTTGAGTCGTTAATACAACAGATTTTTGAAAAACAGTATAGATCAAGAAATGTATATGTCTGGAAAAAGAACCATCTGAAGAAGAGCAAAAATGTAAACAACAAAACCTAGATATTTTTGAAAAGCATAAAAAAGAAATATGGACATGGGAAAGAGAGAGAGAGTCTGATATGGTGCAATATTTATGCAAAGGTGAAAGACAAATTAATCAACATAAAAAAGGCAGTTCGAAGGACATTCAAAGAGAAATATAGGGGAAAGGTATCCAGATATGGAAAATTTCACAAAAAATAAAATAGTATCACAAAGAGGGAATGTAGAAAAGAAGATTAGTAAAGTAGAAGTTAAAAAAATAGAAGTTGGAGTTATGGAGTACCTGCAAAGTGAAGGATTTGATATAGAAGGTCTAACACAGGTTACATCACAGCATGATGGAGTGAGTCCCCAAAGTAAAGAGAAACAGGAAGATCAGGAGACATCTGAAGAAATATGGAAACGGGAAAGAAAAAGAGATTTAATATGGTATAATATCTATGCAAAGGAGAAAGCAAAACTAATCAATACAAAAAGAGCAGCACCAATGATATTTGAAGACAAATGCAGACAAAGGAATCCAGACATGGAAAACTTTACAACACAAAAAATAAGAAAACAAACAGGAACAGTAGAAAAGGAGATCAGTAATGGAGAAGTTAAAGAAATAGAAACTGCAGTCATGAAGTACCTCCAAAGTGAAGGATTTAGTGTAGAAAATCTAATTCAGAAAGCACCACAACAGGACAGAGCAATAGAACTTCAAATGAAGGGGAAACCAGTGGAATGGGAAGCAATGGGTCAGATGCCACATGAAGATGTTTTGGACCCTTCCACAGAAAACCAGTATAAACATCCACTTGAAGCTGGACAGCAAGGGAAGAAACAGGAAACTGTGGAAACTCTGATGCAGTTAATGTTGAGGAGTGATAGGTCAGTGAGTTCTCATATGGCAGAGCAATGGATGGCACAGGATGAAATTGAAGAGAATGTGCCACAGGAAGATGCAATGCAGCTTTCTATAGAATACCCACTGGAATGGAAAACAAAAAATGTGCCCTCATTCTAGAAGAAACCAAGCTCAGAGAAGAGTTGCTTGACTTAATAGAGATAGATAGAGATATTAAGATCAGTGAAAGAAATAGACTGCAGAAGGTCAATAAAACCCCAAAAGTCAGAAGTTTGATAAAACAAATGAACATAGTAATTAGGACTGTCCATAGAAATTCATGTGATATAATAGAAGTAAACAGGATATATTATTGTTCAGCTAAATTAATAACTGATAAAATTTTACCACAAGAACACAGGATAGTGAAGGAGAGAAAGGGAAGAAATCAAATACCATCATGGAAGTATCAAACAGAGAAAACTATAAAGCAACTAAGACAAGAAGTGTCACTATTAGAAGAGTATAGAAGAGGGAACAGATCAACAAAAATACTCAGAAAGATAGACGTGATAAAGGCAATGCACAGTATTAGAACAGATCAGGATCTATCATGCGCTATCACAAATAATAAACAAAAAAATCTCAGCGCAGGTGGAAAAACTTAGAAGATACATAGATAAATTTAAAGGAAAAGTATAAAATAAGCAATTTATTGATGACCTAAAAAGATTTTATAGAGAATTAAGAAATAAGGTAAAAGGAATTAAAAGACCACCAAAATAGAAGAAATAGATACATTTTGGAATTTTTGAAATTTTAATCTATGAAGAGCCTGTGGAACAAAACAAAGATGCTAACTGGATAGAAGACGTAAAAGAAAGAATAAGAAGTTTAAAGGTACAAGATATGAAATGGGATGAAGTAACAGCCAGAGAGATTGAAACAAAGTTAAGAAAATCCTCTAATTGGAAAACCCCAGGCCCAGATGCAGTACCTAACTTCTGGTTAAAAGAATTTACATAGTTACATGAAGATTTAGCCATGAATAAAAATTATTTATATGAAGACCCTGAACAGACACCAACCTGGCTAACAACAGGAAAAATAATGCTCCTACTAAATACTTGGCAGTGGTGTCTTTTCTCCTGTGGTGCAAGGAGTTAAGTGTCACTCTTAAGTTCACGTGGTCCTGGGTTCAAATACAAGTATTGCAGCCTTGCTTTTCTTGGCTAGGCTCATAAGGGCCTCAGAGCCAATAGCCTAGTAACTTCCTATGATCCTATGATCCTAAGAGTGAACCTGCAAGCTAACCTAAGAATTATAGACCAATAACTTGCCTTCCAATGATGTATAAACTATACACGGGAACCGATGCCGACAGAGTTTATAGTCATTTAGAATAAAACTCAATTATGGCAGTAGAACAAAAGGGCAATAAAAGAAAGTCATACAGAACAAAGGATCATTTGTTGTTAAATAAAGTCATAGTAGAGAACTGTAAAAAGGGGAAGAATCTAAGTATGGCATGGATTGACTACAAAAAAAATTTGATAGCATCCCACATTCATGGATAAAAGAGTGCTAAAAACTGTATAAGATACACCCTACACTGATCAATTACAGTACAGTGACCATGAAACAGTGGCAGACCACTTTGCAATTATTTATTTATTTATTTGCCACATCGTAGTTTTGAGAAGAAGTAAGTATCATAAAAAGTATAAAATCATTTTATCAGGCATGGAACTTAGAACATAATTAAAAAAGAACTCTGTAAGTAGGGCAGAAGAAGATGAGAAGTAAGTAAAAAAGAGGTTAGCAAGAGGAAGGAGAGATGAGGAAGAGGAGATATGTCTAGGATCAAGTGTTAGCTATTATGCTGCGAGATAACATGGAGAGAGAGAAGTAAGAGATATAAAAATAGTATAGGGGTAAAGGTGAGAAGTAGGAAGTAAAAATGGTACCAAGCAGAGAAATGAAGTAGGTAGCAAGTAATAGGGGGAGGAAGGGGTGGAAAGTGGGGGGGGTGAGAAGAGAGGGAGAACTGAAGGGAAAATATTAAGTAGGGTGGTTGCAGTTACATTTCCAGGCAAAAATTATGTGATTTTTGAGGGAAGTCTTAAAAATGTGTATGGGTTATATTTCTAAGGGACATAGGAAGCTTATTCCATGCTAGAGCTGGAAGGTAGCTGTAGAGGTTTTGTCCAAGTGATTCTTTTGGTTTTTAACTTTGTAGGAGCCCTAGGTCAGAGCTCCTAAGGGAACCTAGGGGGTTATAGAGAGAGATGATAGAGGATATGCTAGGGCAGGAGAATGGATGTGGATGATAAATAGTTGAGTAAGTAAAAGGCATTTGGGAAATTCTAACCAATTCATAGTTTTAAGAGCAAGACAGTTGTGAGATTTAGGTGGCATATTAGCTGCGAATCTAGTGACTTTATTGTATGTGGTTTCCATTTTAGATAGAGATGACTGTAGGTTAATAAGGATTTGAGAGCAGTAGAGGAGGTTAGGTAGGAGAAGGGCCTGAGAAAGTGAAATTCTGGAGTTAGGAGTAAGGAACCTTTGGTGTCTACAGAGTAAGCCAAGTTTTGGTGGGTTTTCTTTATATAATGGTGTACATGGAGGTCAAATTTAAGTTGGTCATCAATAATTACTCATAGGAGCTTTGTGTGGGAGTCAGGTGAAATAGTAGTGTTATTGAGGGAAGAGATTGAGAAAGAGGATTTGAGATGATTAAGAGATTTAGGTTGAAACAGGAGAAGTTTTGTCTTTTTGGGGTTCAGTATCAGTTGGTTGCTAGAAAGCCATGATTTGGCAAGATTGAATGAGGTTTGAGTGAATGTGTAGAGGTCAGAAGGGCTGTCAGCAATGAAGATGGTAGTTGAGTCATCAGCATACTGTATAAGGGAATACTGAGGACAGGATGTGTGTAGCTAGTTAGTAAAGATGTTGAAGAGAAAAGTACCAAGAATAGAGCCTTGTGGGACACCCATTTTTATTGGAAGAAAAGGTGATAGACAATTGAACCATCTGACCGATTGCTGTCTGTTAGAGAGGTAGCTAACAAACCAAGAGACAGTAGAAGGGGAGATATTATGTTCAGACAGTTTAGAGAGAAGAATAGGGTGGGAGATAGTGTCAAAGGTTTCAGAGAGATCTAGGAATAGGCAGGACACTAGCTTATTGTTGTCTCTGGCTATGGAGATGGAGTTAGTAAAGGAGATGAGAGCTGTTGTAGTGCTGTGATAAAGGACAAATTATTATCACGGGGATAAAAATTCAAAGGGGGATATTCCAGGGTGACTCTGTCACTGCTGCTATTCTGCCTTGCCCTTAAGCCATTAAGCTGTCTACTTAACATCTTAGGCCATGGCTATAATTTTACTTCTCATCTTCTCTTTGGTCAACAATTTGAAACTGTATAGCTCATCAGATGAGGAACTGAAAGCACAACTGCAAGTTGTCAAAACTTTTGCAGCTGATACAAGAATGTCATTTGGTCTTGATAAATGTGCAAAAGCAACCTTTAAAGCAGGAAAACTGCAACACCAGGAAAACATCAGTTTGGGACAAGAATGTGATATGAAACAACCTGAGCAAGAAGAAGTGTATAAATATTTGGGAATTGATGAAGGATCAACAATAAAACATGAACAAATGTGAATAAAACTTAGTAAGCAATATTTCAGAAGACAAATTAATCCTGAAAACAGCACTGAAATCTTGGAAAAAATCCAAGCTATAAACCAATTTGCTCTTCTTGTCCTAACTTACAGTTTCGGAATGAATGACTGGCCCCAAAACATGTTGGCTAGATTAGAGAGGAAAACAAGAAGGATGCTTCATGCTCACCAAATGATTTATAAAAATCAGTGCATACCAAGATTATATATTCCCCATTCTGAAAAAGGGATGGGCCTCCTTGAAATTAATTAGAATTGTGAGACTCCACACATATCTGCTGACCTCACCAGACCCAAATGTAGTGAAAGTTTTGAAACATGAGGAGAATAAATCTAAGATGACTTCTCTGCTTAATCTAGCAGAAGCATATTGGCATCAGCCAGGAATGGAAATCAAACCAGAAGTAGATAAAAAATCAGGCAGCAGCTGAATGTGCCAAAAAACAAAAGAAAGAATATAAGGTGAAGGATCAGATGAAAAGGCAAGAAATGTGTAAAAAACATAAATATAGTTGCATGCATAGAAAACTTCTGGAAGAACCTCATGTTAATCAGGAATGAATGCAGGAATGGTTAAGGAGAAGTGAATTTAAACCAAGAGATGAAAGGTTAATATTGTTGGCCCAAGATAGTGGGCTACGTACACATTGGTTTACAAACTCCATTGAACATGTGTGAGAAAGACAAATGTAGGTTTTGCAAAACAGAATTGGAAACAGTTGCACACTTTGTTGCTGGTTGCAACATACTAATGGTAGAAGGACTGTATACTGAAAGGCATAATAATGTGACGAGACTGCTGCACTTGGGATTGTGCAAACATTATGGTATTGAAGTGCCTGAAAAACACTGGAAATATGAGCCACAAATTATCATAGAAAATGATGAAGTTTATATCACATGGATTCCATTGCCAACAGTTTAAAAGATAGATGCTTGAAAGCTGAATGTAGTGGTCCAAGAAAAGAAGACAAAAGTAACATTGATCATTAAAATTGCCACACCCAGTGACTACAGTGTCCTGCTACACAGAAAGACACAAAGTCATAAAATATCGGGATTTGCAAGCAGAAATTAGAGAAATGTGGAATAAAGATATCTAGATAGTTCCAATAGTAGTAGGAACAAAGATCTTATAAAACAGAGTCTACAATCATATTTAGATATGCTACCAATACATATATCTCCATGCAAATTACAGAAGGAGTCATTACTAAGCACAGTACGGGTGCTGTGAAGAGCACTTTTGGCTGACATCAAAGAGTGAAACAATACTAATTTGATGAATTTTAATTGCACTTTGACTTAGGAATGGGGTCCATTCCCATCATGGTATTAGAAACCCAAAAGATTTGGAGAAATTAAAAAAAAATACAAGCAACTACTTAATTCTGCAATAAATCCACAGACACGCTCTTCTGCTATTCCACAATGTTCTCTAACATTTTATATAACCATTAGGAGTAAATTTATAATATATACAACACTGTTTTAACTTTATATAACAAATGCAGTCAGTAACATTTAGCTTATTTACATCATGTTTTGTCTTGCCCGTGATCAGGGGGACTAAAAACCTCCCACTTCACTCCTGGTCTATTTTGGTGCTGTTTATGTACCTTTCCAGATGCCAAGATAAAACTATGTAAATCATTTTACTGCTTATACTGAAGGAGGTTAAAAAATAAAAATGACAGCTGAGCACACAGGGCCAGTCTTGGTTTAGGCAGTTATACCAGGACTGGAAAAAATGGCAGTGTAGAATCCTCAACACACAGAAATATTCATACAATGGGGCTAGGCCAGGCTCAGGGGAAGGATGACCTGCCTGGTAAATAAAAAAGTAGCAATCCACAAAAATCACAAAGGTGAAAAAAGAGCCATACAGAAGACAAAGTGGACAATTGAGAATAAGGAAAAAATTATGTATTGTTACAATTGTGCAAGAAGCCAAGAATTTTGAGATGGAAGATAATGCAAAGGATTAAGAGATAAATTAGAGGTAAGAAAAATACTTGCACAACAAAAACTGTCAAAGGCTTCAAATAAAAATGTACATTTATTAATGCAATAGATCCATGAAAAAACATTACATAGATGATGAAACTTTGGGCTACCTGGAAAAAGAAACAGCAGAAGATGTGTAAAATATAAAGAACAAAAACTAGAGATATTTAAAAGGTGCAAAAAATAAATATGGAAATAGGAAAGAAAAAGAAATCTGACATGGTGCAATATTTATGCAAAGGAGAAAACCAAGCTAATCAATACAAAAAACAGCTCCAAAGATGTTTGAGGAGAAATACAGGCAAAGGCATCTGGGCATGGAAAATTTCACAATGCAAAAAAATAAGAAAACAGAGAGGAAATGTTCAACAGTGGCTTAGTTAGGTAGAAGTTAAACACATAGAACCAGAAATCATAAATTATCTGTTAAGTGAAGGTTTTAGTGCAGAAAATCCAGAACAAGTAATTTCTCAGCACAATGGAGCAACAAGGACCTGGATTAAGAAGCAGTTAGTGAAGAGGGAGATATCTGAAGAAGTATGAACAAGGAAAAGAAAATTTGGAATGGTGCAATATTTATGCAAATTAGAAAGCCAAACTAATACATATAAAAAGTAGCACCAAAGATATTT
This sequence comes from Protopterus annectens, assembly GCF_019279795.1. Classification (NCBI taxonomy): domain Eukaryota; kingdom Metazoa; phylum Chordata; order Ceratodontiformes; family Protopteridae; genus Protopterus; species Protopterus annectens. The sequence continues at coordinate 213,282,671 of NC_056746.1, read as the reverse complement.
TGAGAGAAATGCAGACAAAGGCACCTAGGCAGGAAATTTTCCCAATACAAAAAAATAAGAAAACAAATGGCAAAAGTAGAAACGAGGATTAGCAAGGTAGAAGTTGAACAAATAAAACTGAAGTTATGTAATATTTGTGAAATGAAGGATTTAGTGTAGAAAATGCAGGACAGGTAATGCCACAGTATGACAAAACAATGAGTCTCCAAATTAAGGAGAAGAAGGTGGTGTGGGAATCATCTGAAGACTTGCCATAAGGTGATGCTCTGGAACCTTCTAAAGAAGACTAGTACAAAAGTTCACTTGAAGATGCACAGCAACTGAAGGAGCAGGAAAGAGTGGAAGCTCTGAAGCAGATAATGTTAGTAAGGGATGGGCCACTGTGTTCTCATTTGAAGGGGAAACAGATGAACAGGGTGCATCTGAAGACAATATGCCATAGGAAGATGTTCTAGAACTTTATGTGGAATAATCACAGAAAATAAAGAGTAAAGCTGTTGGTCTCATTTGTGAAGAAAATGATCTAAAGGAATAGCTACTTGATTTAATAGAGCTAAATAGATATATTAAGAGCGACAAAAGAAATAGATTACAGAAAGTAAATAAGACCCAAAATGTTAGACGTTTTAGTAAAACAGATGAACACTGTAATTAGGACTATTAAAAGAAATTCTTGTGATATAACACAAATAAACAGGGTATAATACTGTACAGCTAAATTAATTACAGATAAAAATCTTACCACAAAACACCAAGCAATATGGAAAATGAAGGAAAGAAACAAAAATGCCACCATGAAAAATCAAGTAGAAAAAACTATAAAGCAATTAAAACACAAAGTATTACTATTAGAATAATATAGAAGAGGGAACAGATCATCAAAAGTACTTAGAAAGTAAGACTCAGTAAAAGCAACTCACAGTATCAAAACAGACCAAGATCTATCATGCACTATTGCAAATAAACTAAAAATAGCAGCACATGAAGAAAAACTTAGAAGATATGCAGACAAATATAAAACAAAAGTACAAAACAAAAAATTTATTGATGACCCAAAAAAAGTTTTATAGAGAACTCGGAAACAAAGCAAAAGGAATAGAAACTCCACCCAAAAAGAAAGAAATAGATACATTTTGGAGAAATATATATGAAGACACTGTGGAGCATAATAAAGATGCTGAATGGATAGAAACACTGAAAGAAAAGGCAAGGATTCTAATGTGGAGGATATAAAATGGAATGAAGTAATGGCCAAAGAAACTGAAATAAAATTAAGAAAAGCTCCTAACAGGAAAATCCAAGCCCAGAGGCCTACCTTTTTGCTAAAAGTGTATCTTTTTTGCACAAGGAATTAATGCTGAGTAATAATTACTTTCATGCACTTTCTAAATGGTCTCCAACCTGGTTAACAACAGGAAAAACAATACTCTTCCTTAAGCATGAACCCACAATCCATCCTAAAAACAATAAACCAGTAACTTGCCTTTCAACGATATACAAACTGATATACTGGAATTGATGCTGACAGAGTTAATAGTTGTTTAGGAAAAAACTCAATTATGGCACTAGAACAAAAGGGTAACAAAAGAAAGTCATATGAAACAAACTGTAATTTGTTGCTTAAAAAAAACACAATAGAGAATTATAAAAAGGTGAAGAATCTAAGTATGGCATAGACAGACTATAAAATGCATATGAGATTATCCCTCATTTATGGATAAAGGAATGCTTACAGATGTATAAGATACAACCAATATTGATCAATTGCATTACAGTGATCATGAAACAGTGGAAAACGACATTGCAGCTAAGCTACGAGAAAGGAGAAATTGTTATCCTAGGGATAAAAATTAAAGGGGGATATTCTAGGTTGATTCTTTGTCACTGCTACATTTTTGTCTTGTCCTTAACTTATTAAACTTTTTATTTAACAGATTAGACCATGTATACTATTTGGCTCCAGAAAACAACCTTGTTTAAAGATGCCATCCTGTTGTCGTGTTCAGCTTAAAACTGTAACATCAGATAAGAAGCTGAAAACACAATTGCAAGTGTTTAAAATGTTGTTAGATGATATAAGAATGTTATTTGGTCTTGATAAATGTTCCACATTTAAAGCAGGAAAGCTGCAGCACCAAGAAAACATTAGTCTGGGACAGGAAGGAACTTGAACAGGAGGATGTGTATAAATATTTGGGAATTGATGAAGGACTGGAAAAAAACATGAAGAAATGTAAATAAAACTCAGTAAAGAACACTTTGAAGATTAAAACCAATACTGAAAACTGCATTGACATCTAGGAATAATGTCCAAGCTACAAACCAATTGCTCTTCAAGTTCTAACTTACAGTTTTGGGGTGATTGACTGGCCCCATAAGGTAATGGATCAGTTAGATGGGAAAACAAGAAAATGCTGCATGCTTATCCAATGATATATAAAACTCAGTGTATAACAAGATTATATATTCCTCGTTCTGAAGGAGGTATGGTTCTCCTCAAAATTGATTATATGTATGGAGACTGCATACATATCTGCCGACCTCATCCAAGCATACTGAAAGTTTTAAAACATGAAGAGAAGAAGTTTTCAGTAACTTCTCTGCTTAGCTAGGTCAAAGCATATGGGTATCAAGCAGGAGTGGAAATCAAATCAGGAGACAAAAGTCAGACAGCAACTGAATGTGCCAAAAAGCAAAAGAAAGAAGATAAGGAGCTTGATCAGATGAGAAGGCAAGAAATGTGTAACATACATAAATATTGTGGCAGGTAAAGAGATGTCCTGGAACATCCTCATGTTGGTCAGGATTTGATACAGGGATGGTTAAGAAGAGTTGAATTGAAACCATAAGGTGAAAGGAGAATAATGTCAGTCCAGGGCAGTTGGCTAAGTACTTTTTGGTTTACATATTCCATTGAACATGTGGGAGAAATAGACTAATGCAGGTTCTGGAAAGAAGAACTGAAAACAGTCACATATCTTGTTGCTGAGTGTGATATACTCATGGCTGGGAGCCTGTATACTGAATGGCACTATTATCTGGCAAGACTGTTAAAATGAGGATTGTGAAAACATTACAATCTTGAATTAGTTGAGAATCATTGGAAACCTGAATCACAAACCACTGTAGAGAATGATGAAGTTTATATTACACTGGATCATCCATTACCACCAGTTCAAAAAAGAGATGCAATAAAACCAGAGATAGTAGTCCAGGAAAAAAGACAAAAACAGCATTGGTTGTTTAAATTGCTAAACCCAATGATTACTGCGTCTTACATACAGTAAGATCCAAAGTCACAGATACAAAAGACAAAGATAAAAAATTTCAGACAGAAACAAGATTAATGTAAAAGAAAGATACCCAAACAGTTCCAAAACAGTAGGAGCAACAGCTCTAATAAAATAAAATATACAGTCATATTTCAATATGCCAACAGTACATGTAACTCTGCATGAATTTGAGAAGAGGTCAATTCTGGGAACATTGTGGGCGCTGTGAAGAGCACATTTGGCTAACATCAAGATAAAAGCAATACTAATTTCATGAACTTTAATCATACCCTGATTTAGGTATCAGTCCATTCCTGTCTTAGTATTAGAAACCAAAAAGTCTTGGAGAAATTAAACCAGAAGGAATATTTTCGCACTGAGCTTGAGATTCAGGACTCCATTTTCACCCATGTTACTCTTGTGCCTTTGGAGAAGGACCAGCACTTCCCTCTTGCACTGCTTTTGCCTTTTTCTTTATCTGTTTTCTTTTTCTCATCTCTTCTCCCTTTCTTCATCTTCAGCTTCCTCCTCTTCTCATTTTCTTTCTCTCTTCTTCCTTTTTCTGTACTTTGAACTATTTAGTTCCCTCAGTTTCTTTGGAGTGTTCTACCTCTAGCTCCAAATCTGGTCTTTTTTCTGCATTCTGAAGTCATCTGAAAATGAACTGATTTACTTTGTTGCATGCTGTGCAACTATATCCACTGCCAAGCTGTCTGCAGATTCAGTGGAGTCAGATTTATCTACACCCAAGATGGTTATTATCTCATCCTTGGTCATTCTGGTTGGATGGATTCCTCTTGCTTTACCATGTTTAGTGAGCTACAGTACTGAAATTCTTTCCTTGTGTTGCATAGAAAGTTTTTGTCATTTCCCAACATCATTGTGTAAAAAATAAAATAACTGTTTTGCAATGTATACCTCCATACATTTGTCTTATGGCTGCAAGGATAAGCATACCATTGTTGATAAATCTGTTCTACAGGCCAGATCTAATTACAGTATCTTAACCATTGCAAACCAATAGTGCTATAACAATTTTGTGATGTCCACCACTGCCAGCAGGACTAGACAGTCATGAGTGATTTGGTCATAGTCCACACCAATGGCACTAATCTGTGAGAGGCAGGGACTGCGGTCCTTCACTTCACACCATTGTCATAATAAATATTGAAAGGAAGCAGTACCAATATGAACTATATATAAGCAAGTATACAAATATAAATTACTATGAATAACTCTATAAGTAAAATTTGGCTTAAAGAGAGTGCAGAAAATATGCAGTGTTGCCTTGAACATCCATACTTAAATAGGCTGAATAATGAACAATCACAGAACTGAGTCACATTCATGGCTTCCTGAGCTATTCTCCCACATCAGTATGAGTTCAGTACCTTGCATTGTTAGATTATATAGTAGCTGTAATGCAACTAAACAGTTACAGTCACACACACACACACACACACACACACACACACACACACACACACACACACACACACACAATGTCCAAAAGAGGCTACTAGTACTTTCCAGTGCTATTACCCTGTTCTGTTTTATGATATAACTACCACCATGCAGACCATGTCTGGAAAACTTTATTAACTGTTATACTTTGAAAAATTCACTAAATATAAGCTTTGATTGTCACCAGAGAATAATATGCAGATAAATGCATCAAAGACTAAGCATATAAAATTTGAGAAACATAGATTGAAAGGTGAATATTTAATATAGCACTAGGTAATTGAAACCACAGATTCATTTAATGACTTGTGTATATTGGTAGATCTAGCCTTGAATTTTTATGATCATTTCAACCACTTGGATAATGATAGTGCTAAACTATAGTGTGTATAAAAAGATTTATAAAGTCTTGGAAGTCAGAAATGATGAAATCATTGTTTGCTAGTTACGCTAGTCCCAAACTTGAGTATGGAATAACAATACAGAAACTTAATAAGAAAACAAGCATGAATAAATTGGAAAGAGCACAGAAAAATATACCAAGAGCATCCATAGATGTGAAAATTTAAGTTATGAAAGACTAAAGTATCTGAACTTGCACGTGTCTCATATAGGCATTTAAGAGGAAACCTTATTCAGGCATTTAGAATATTTAGAAATAACTACCTCTGGGAAACGTTGGGGTTATCAAAAAGTAGTAGAGAATCATCATAGTTTCATAGTTTCATAGTTTCATAGTATAGTACTATAGTAATCAAGCAATCTAAGTAGATTATATTGGAATGAGAGGTGTACTAACTGGTTCTCTGCGAAAGTAGCTGATGCATGGAATAGACTACCAAATTACATTAAAGTAACCACTAGTTTAGATTTGTTTAAAAACAGCCTGGACACTTACAGTAAACTCTCAGTTAACCTGAACTCGAGAAACTGGCACTCTCAAGCAACCAGCAAAACAATATCGAAGAAATACAGTACAATTTTCATGTGTCGCACTTTCTGCCCCCCCCCCCAACAGAAACATATCTTATGTTTTTAGAGTTATAGAGTTTTAAAAAGGAAAATAGGAATACATTTTCTCTCTCCCCAACATGAGAACAAGTCAAACCAAACAAATAGTATAGGGTACAATATTAGTCAGGACTATTTTTAATATCAACTCTCCTGCAACCAGAAACTATAGTTATCCAGCATCTACCAATCCCCATGGGTGCTGGTTAATTGAAAGTTTACTGTATTATGGGAATTAACTGTTTTGGTATATTGGCAGGCTAGAAGGGTATTATTACCCACGCCTGAAATATTTATATGTATATGCGACTTGCTACTCTCTGAAAAAATTAAGCTAATTGTAAGATGTGAGGGTAACTCAGCACTCTTTCACTCTGTGTTAGTGGAGAATGTCACAAGCCTACACCAACAGATGGCAATATTAATAAGTAGTCAAGTAAGCTAGTGAATGGATAAATAATGAAAGAAAAAGAAATTACAAATAAATGCTTTTACAATTATATAAATTGAATTATTTTCTAAAAAGCAGATGGGTAGTATTGGGCATTGTTAGAGCAAATTCACTCCAGCCGGACAACAATAAGCTCATGGAGCACATCCAAGGAGGCAGAAAGACTACTCCACAATGGCTTCTGTGAAGTGGGACTTAAAAGCAGAAGGTGAGTCTTCACAGAAAAAAAAGATCATGCCACTTAACTTCTGGAGTACCTTTCCAGGATAAGTCATCAATGGAATCTATACAGTCAGCATAGCAAAAAACACCAGAATCTCATTTAGCAGTCTATGGCATTTGCCTGGGCTACCACTCATAGGTTCATGGTTTCATAAGTGGTTACTAGGTTATCAGCCCAAGAGCTATTTTAAGCCTAGCCAGGCTTATCCCAAACTTATCAAAATATTGCTGACGTGTCAATATGCCAAGGATTTTTACAGGTTATAAATTCACAAACTGTATCTGTCCATTATGGACATAGGCTCAAGCCATAGGTAAATTTTTGATTTCCCATCCATTGATCCAAGTTACATTTGAATATGGGTAAGTTGCCTGTTCCAGAGAAGGAGTAATCTTTGAGAAACATACATGTACCGTTAACATGTTCTGCTTATGCTGCAGATGAGGTTTAGGTCCTTAGAAAGGGCATTTCTGGTTCTATTTGTTTAGCGGATATGCTACAAATTCATCAGTGTGACATCAGAGAATACCTTGTACATTAGGCATCGACTGACAGACAGCAGTCTGTAGAAGATCAAGTACAAGGATAAAGATCTGAGTTGGTCTGTATGGGACATGTTATTTACTCCCTGCATTCATTTTGTGAAGAACCTTTGTGGTCTTTCATGCTGTTCAATATGCCTGGTCAGATAAATGATGAATAGTGCATTGTACTCAATGAATTTTCTGATAAGACATGAGTACAATGAAACAATGACCTCCCTGGACTTGGATGTTATGCCCTTACTCATAGGTAGTGCAACGTACGATGAATTTCTCACCAGAGTAGACACATGGTGGTCGAGGGTCAGGTTGCTGTCAATATGTATTGCCAGATCTCTGACCACTAGGTCTATTTTTAGATATGTATTATCAATTCTAGTTATGGCCATCTTTCCAAAGAGTACTGTTATACATTTTTCACATTGAATTTTGGTCCATGGATCTTGCATGAGTTGTCTGTCTGCATCAGGCCCTCTTGAAGTATATCTGTGTCTTGAAGGGATTCAGTGACCACACCTGATTTGTAGTTTTCTGTAAACTTGGTCAGCCAGAGACCCCTGACATTTACCTTGACGTCAAAGAAGTAGATGCCAAAAAAGAGAAGCTCCAGCAGCAATCAATGTGAGACTCTCTCCTATCCTAACTTCTTGTGTCCTAGCCAGTAAGAACTATTTATATGTGCACCCTAAACAGACATCAGCCTGGCTAATAACAGCAAAAACAATGCTCCTACTTAAGAGTGAATCTGCAAGCTACTCTAAAAACTATAGACCAATAACTTGCCTTCTGAAGAAGTATAAACTATACACTGGAAATGATGCCTAAAGAGTTTACAGTCATTTAGAGGAAACACAATTATGGCAATAGAACAAAAGGGTAATAAAATAAAGTCATATGGAACAAACCATCATTTATTGTTAAGTCATAGTGGAAAACTGTAAAAAGGGGAAGAATCTAAGTATGACATGGATAGACTATAAAAAAGCATTTGACAGTATCTCACATTCATGGAGAAAAGAGTGCCTAAAAATGTATAAGATACACCCTACACTGATAAACTACATCACAGCGACCATGAAACAATGGCAAACCACTTTTCAGTTAAGCCATAATAAAGGACAAATTATTACTTTAGGGATAAAAATCCAAAGGTGGATATTCCAGGGTCACTCTGTCACCACTGCTCTTTTGTCTTTCCCTTAACCCATTAAGCTCTGTGCTTAACAGATTAGGTCATGACTATAATTTGGCTCCCAGAAAGCAAGAAAGTGTAAAGACTTCTCTTTGTCAATGATTTAAAACTGTATAGGTCATCAGATGAGGAACTGAAAGCATAACTGCAAATCGTCAAAACTTTTTCAGATAATATAAGAATGTCTTTTGGTTTTGATAAGTGTACAAAAGTAAACCTTAAAGTAGGAAAGCTGCAGCACAAAGAAAACATCAGTTTGAGACAAGAAGTGATATAAAAGAACTTGAGCAAGAGGGAGTGTATAAATATTTGGGAACTGATGAAGGAAGAACAATAAAATATGAACAAATGTGAATAAAACTCAGAAAGGAATATTTTAGAAGACTTTAATCCTGAAAACAGCATTGACATCTAGGAACAAAGTTCAAGCTATAAACCAATTTGCTCTTCCTGTCCTTATAGTTTTGGAGTGATTGACTGGCCCTAAAAGGTTTTGGATAGATTAGACAGAAAAACAAGAAGGATGCTTCACGCTCATCAAATGATTAATAAAAATCAGTGCATGCCAGGATTATATATTCCCCTTTCTGAAGAAGGTATGGGCCTCCTTGAAACTGATTACATGTATAGATCCGCAATCATTGGGACTGTATACTTATTTGCTGACCTCCCAAGACCCAAACATAGTGAAAGTTTTGAAACATGAGGAGAATAAATCTAAAATGGCTTCCCTTCTTAGTCTAGTAGGAGCATATTGGTGTCAAGTGGGCATGGAAATCAAACCAGAAGTAGAAAAAAATCAGGCAACATCTGAATGTGCCAGAAACAAAAGAAATAATATAAGGTGAAGGATCAGATGAGAAGGCAAGAAATGTGGAAAATGCATAGATATAGTTGCAAGTATAGAAAACTCCTGGAAGAACCTCATGTTCATCAGGATCAAATGCAGGAATGATAAAGGAGAGGCGAATTCAAACTAAAAGATGAAAGGTTAATATTGCAGCCCAAGATAGTGGACTACGTACACATTGGTTTAAAAAGAGCATCGAACATGTGGGAGAAACAGACAAATGTAGGTTTTATCAAACAGAACTGAAAACAGTTGCACATCATGTTGCTGGTTGTGACATACTAATGGCAGAAGGACTGTATACTGAAAGGCATAATAATGTGACAAGACTACTGCATTGGGGATTGTGCAAACATTATAATATTGAAGTAGCTGAAAAACACTAGAAACATGAGCCACAAAGCATCATAGAAAATGATGAAGTCTACATCACATGGGATCACCCATTACCAACAGTTCAAAAGATAGATGCAAGAAAACCAGACATAGTGATCCATGAAAAGAAGACAAAAGTAGAATTGATCATTGAAATTGCTACACCCAGTGACTACAGTATCTTGTGTACAGAGAGACACAAATTCATAAAGTATGAAGATTTGCAGGCAGAGACAACAATGTAGTAGAAAGGTACCCAGACAATTCCAAGAGTAGTAGGAGTAACAGGTTTTATAAAAAAGAATTTACAGTTGTATTTAGATATGTTACCGATACATGTAACCCCATACGAATTGCAGAAGGAGTCATTACTGGACACATTGTGGGTGCTGTGAAGAGCACTTCTGGCTGACATCAAAGATTGAAACAATACTAATTTCATGACATTTAATCATGCTTTGACTTAGGAATGGGGTCCATTCCTATCATGGTATTAGAAACCCAAAAGATTTGGAGAAATTAAAAAGCGGATTCAGGGTCTGAATGGAGAGAGATGATAAGCCAGCAAGCAAAAGAGAGAAGTATTGCTAAATATGAATTCATCCTCAAGTCTTTGTGAGTACTTTGACAAGGTGGGTCCTGTTTTTTTTCAAAATCTCAGCAATACAACACTTATATATAGACTGTATTCATTTAACATATAGCATGGACAGAAGTAGGTTAAAAAAATAAAAAAAAGCTGGGTTTACAAGACCCATGATAAAAAAAAATGCCCAATCATGGTTGATGCAATGGTACCAGAACTGGAAAAAATGATAGTGTAGAATCTTCAAGACAAATAAACATTCCTACAATGAGGCTAGGCCACACCCAGAGGGAGAATGGTCCCCATTTGTAGAAAGTAGTAAGAGTCCACAAAAATCACAAAAATTGATAGGCCAAAAAACAACCCTAAAGATGATAGGGTAAACTTCTGAGGATAAAAAAGAAATTATGTATCGTTACTACTATATAGAAGATATGCAAAAATATTAAGAGAGAAATTAGAGGAAAGAAAAACACTTCCCCAAGAAAAACTGTCAGAAACTTCAAATAAAAGTTTGTGCTCATTAATACAACAGATTTATGAAAAACATTATACAGACCAAGAAACCTTGTGCCGTTTGAAAAAAAGAAGCAAATGATGAAGCACAAAAATATAAAGAACAAAACTTAGAGACTTTTGAAAGATATAAAAAAGAAATATGGACATGGGAAAGAAAGCGAGATCTGACTTGGTGCAATATTTCTGCAAAGGAAAAAGCCAAACTAATCAACACAAAAAAGGCAGCCCCAAAGATATTCAAAGAGAAGAACAGGCAAAGGCATCCAGATATGGAACATTTCACAATAAAAAAATAAAATTACAAAGAGGGAACAGAGAACAGAAGATTAGTAAAGTAAACATTAAAAAAAATAGAAGCTGAAGTTATGGAACACTTGCAAAGTGAAGAATTTAGTGTAGAAAGTTTAACACAGGTTACATTACAGCATGATCGAACAATGAGTCCCCAAAATAAGGAGAAACAGGAGGATTAGGAGACATCTGAAGAAGTGTGGGCATGGGAAAGAGAGAGAGAGAGAGAGAGAGATTTAATAAGGTGTAATATTCATGTAAAGGAAAAAACAAAACTAATCAAAACTAAAAGAGCAGCACCAAATATATTTGAAGAGAAATTTAGGCAAATGCATCCACACATGGAAAAAATTTACAATACAAAAAATAAGAAAACAAAGAGGGAAAGTAAAAAAGAGGATTAGTAAAGGAGAAGTTAAAGAAACAGAAACTGAGGTTATGGAGTACCTGCAAAGTGAAGGATTAGGTGTAGAAAAGCTATCTCAAAAAAAACATCACAGCAGAATAGAACAATGGATCCCCAAACTAAGACAAAACTAGAGGAGCAGGAAACATCTGATCAGTTGTCAGATGTAGATACTTTGGAGCCTTCCATAGGAAACTAGTATAAATGTCCAGTTGGAGTTGCAAAGCAAGGGGAGGAGCAGGAAACTGTGGCAACTCTGATGCAGCCAATGTTGTGGGATGACAGGCCAGTGAGTTCCCATATGAAATAGCAATGGATGACACAGAATGAAACTGAAGAGAATGTGGCACAGGAAGATGCTGTGGAACTACCTATAGAATGTCCATAGGAAATAAAGAACAAAGAAAATGCCCTCAGTTAGAGGAAAATGATCTAAGAAAAGAGTTGCTTGATTTAATAGAAATGGACAGACATTTTAAAATCAGTGAAAGAACCAGATTACAGAAAGTCAATAAATCTGAAAAGGTTGGGATGGCAACAGAAGAAGTTAGGTTATATCGTATGAATTTCTGTGGACAGTCCTGATTACTGTGTTCATTTGTTTTATCTGGCCTAGTAACCTCCTATGAACATATGAACCTAAGGAATCAGGTAGCAACTGAATGTGCCAAAAAACAAAAGAAAGAATATAACGTGAATGAGCAGATGAGAAGGCAAGAAATGTGGAAAATACATAAATATAGTTGCAAATATAGGAAACTCTTGGAACAACTTCATGTTGATCAGGATCGAACACAGGAATGGTTAAGGATGGGTGAATTTAAACCAAAAGATGAAAGGTTAATATTGGCACTCAAGATAGTGGGCTACCTACATGTTGGTTTACAAAGTGCGTTGAACATGTGGGAGAAGCAAAAAAATGTAGGTTTTGTAGAACAGAATTGGAAACAGTTGCACATCTTGTTGCTGGCTGTGATATACTAATGGCAGAAAGAAGGTATAATAATGTGGCGAGACTGTTGCACTGGGGATTGTGCAAACATAATACTGAAGTAGCTGAAAAACATTGGAAATGAGCCACAAAGCATCATAGAAAATGATGAAGTCTACATCACCCATTACCAACAGTTCAAAAGATAGATGCAAGAAAACCAGATATAGTGGTCCATGAAAAGAAGACAAAAGTAGCATTGATCATTGAAATAACTACATCCAGTGACTACAGTGCTTTAAATACAAAGAGACATAAAGTCATAGAATATCAGGATTTGCAGGCAAAAGCAAGAGCAATGTGGAAGAAAAATAGCCAGACAGTTGCAGTAGTAGTATTAGGAGCAACAGGTCTTATTAAAAAGAATCAACAATCATATTTAGGTATGTTACAGATACATGTAACTCCATATGAACTGCAGAAGGAGTCATTACTGGGCACATTGCAGGTGCTGTAAAGAGCACTTCTGGCTAACATCAAAGATTGAAACAATAGTAATTTCATGAACCCTAATCATACTTTGACATAGGAATGGGGTCCATTCCTGTCATAGTATTAGAAACCCAAAATACTTGGAGAAACTAAAAAACAGAGGCATCATGGGATATTGTTAGGGCCTGTTAAAGCTGTTGTCAGTCTTAGAGAGAACAGTGAGGATCTGCTCCCTAGTGATAGTTGGATGGAGAAATGGTGGAGGTGGGGATTTCTTGGGGGCTGACTGGGGAAGATAGTGAGCAAAATTCAAGCTAAATTTATGGCCATCAAATTTTTAATATACTTTGTCCCTATATAGGTGGTTCCATTCACCATTAGTGTGGCACATTGTTGGATGTGCCTTTAAGGTTGTGGATATAACTGAAGAAAATACTCAAAATATAAAGGACTTCAGCTGAGTGATGTAATGCCTTAAGTTAACAAAGAGAGCTGGTTTACCTGGTTAACTGCAAGAATGCATGTTTTTCAGTTACCTTTCCCTATTAAGAACAACATCTACAGCTCTGCACTTCACTTACTGTCAACTTTAACCTGCAATTTGACAGTGGATAATCACATTTTCTGCAGTCTTATTTGCATAGAGTTTTTCATACTGATTAGGTTTATAGTTTCATAGATGTGTACTAGGCTAGTGGCCCTGGAGCCTATATAAGCCTAGCCCAAGAAGATTTCATGGCATCATGCTTCCCAAATTTAGTTCCCAGTGCCCCTGTCAAGCAAGGCCACTGAAGTGATCCCGGGGGTGAACTTCCTATTGCCCACCCACTCGTCAAGTGAAGTGTTCTGCTTGATGTGAATAGGAAGTTTGTTCCAGAGTATGGGAAGTCTCTGGGTTAGGAACCTGTCCCTCCAGCATGTTCTGTTTATTGTAGTAATGCGGTTAAGGTCCCTGAAGCATGTGGCATGGAAGGATTGGGATTTCTTTAGGTGTAGCATATCTAGCAGCTTTGGGTCAGACATGGCTTTGTAGGTCAAGCAGAGATCGCCTCTAAGCAGGTGATAAGAGACAGAGTATAGCTGGAGTTTTTTGAGTGTGTCTGTATACGGCATGTGTCTAAGGCCTAAGATCCTCTTAGTAAGGTATTTTTGCGGTCTTTCCAGTTGTTGTAGGTGTCTATTGAGGTACATACCAAATGAGGCACTGTATTCTATAATAGGTCTAATGAGGGATGAGTAGAGAGGGATTATGACCTCTTTCTTCCTGGATGAGAAACCTTTTGCATTGAGATGTGCCACATAGAAGGACTTTCTGACTACAGTGGCAATGTGGTTATCAAAGGAGAGGTTGTTGTCAACCTGTGTCCTCAGATCTCTTATCACACCTTCCATGTTTAGTGGACTACCGCCTATGTGGTAGTTCATTGGCACCAAATTTTTTCCAAACGGAATGACAATGCACTTTCTGGCATTGAGCTTAAGGCCATGGTTCTGGCACCAGTCATTGGTGTCAGTGAGGCATTTTTGTAAATGTCTACATCAGTTGGAGAATCAGTAATGGCTCCCAGTTTGTAATCATCTGCAAACTTGGTCAGCCAGAGTCCCTTTATATTGGCTTGAACTTCAAAGAAGTAGATGCCAAATAGAAGAGGACCTAGGACCGATCCCTATGGGACACCACTTGTAACTGGTTGGTTGTCAGATTTGGAGTCCACTACTTTCACAGTGTGGAGTCTCTCCTTTGATAATCACATCGCTACAGTAGTCAGGAAATCCTTCTATGTGGCATGCCTCATCACAAAACGGTTCTCATCCAGGAAAAAAGAGGTCATTGTTCCCCTCGACTGGGCACTCATTAGCCCCATTATAGAGTACAATGCCCCTTTTGGAATGTACCTCACAAGACATCTGCAGCAGCTGAAAATGCCACAGATGTACCTCACAAAGAGGATTACTGACCTCAAACAGATGCCCTACACTGACTGTCTCAAAAAACTCCAGCTTTACTGTGTAGCATATCGACTACTCTGAGGTGATCTCTGCCTAACATATAAAGCTATGTCAAACCCAGAGCTGTTAGACATGCTACACCTAAAGAAATCCCAATCCCTCTAAGCTACATGCTCAAGGGACCTAAACCTTGTCACCGCAATAAACAGGACATGTTGGAGGGATAGATTCCCAGAGACTTTCCTACTCTGGAAAAAGCTAACTATCTATGTCAAGCAAAGTTCCTCATTAGCACTCTTCAAGAAAAATCTTGATGAGTGGATGGGAAATAGGAAATACACCCCGGGGATCACTTATGTGGCTCTGCTCAACAGGGGCACAGGAAAATAACTTTCTTGGGTGGCGTAAGCAAGGGAACCTTGTTGGCTAGGCTTACTTAGGCCCTTGGGCTGATAGCCTAGTACCTACCTATGAACCTATGAACCTATAAGTGAGCCAGTTGCAACCCATCTTATTACAGAGGGGTTTATGCCGAGTTTAGTGAGTCTATCTATAATTCCTGAGTGAGGGACGGTGTCGAAGGCCTTGGCAAGATCTAGGTAGGCTTATGCTTTACTTATCTTCTGTATTTCACAGAAAAATATAGTTGGGCATTTTTTACATTCTGATACATTTCTCAACTTTAAAAACTGCAAGAAAACTTAGGACATTTCTTACCTTTGATATATATTTTACTAGAAAATGGTTGCAACTTTATACATGCCACTAATGCCTTCCTTAAATTATTTTACATTATCTAAGTTTTCTAATGTGTTTGAAAGGCCACATGGGGTGCCAACATGCTGAATCTGGTGCCTGCCAATATGGGGGGACCACTGCAGCACTTCCACTGTGAGGTCTTCCCTGGTGAGATCTGACCACAGATCAGTCTCATTTGAAGTAACTGTCACACCTGATCCGCCTATTCCAACAGCCACTAAACTAAATAACTTCTTGAAAGCAGATTATAAAATCTTACAGGATGATATAAATAACTTCACTGCACCTCAGCCCTCAGATAGCCCTAGCAAATATGTCGAGTTCTACACCAGTACTTTATACAAACACCTGTATAACTGCATTGACTCGGCCGTACCTGATAGGACTAAAACAAGCTCCTCAAGGAAGAGCAAACCTGCCTGGTGGACAACTGCCATTATCAGGCTTTACAATAAGAGGAAGAAATTGCTAAGAGTAAGAGAGAGTGAGCCCTAAACTGGAAACACTCCCTCCTCAGCTTAACCAAGCAAATAAGACTTTGATGAAGTCCTCCAACACAAACTATGAATCCAAATAAGCTTCCTCAACTAAGGACAACCATAATGCATTATTTAGTTACATCCATAATCTAAAAGGAAAGGCCCAGATTTGTGCTGAAATGGTTGTTAATGATACCACATATACTAATCCTGTGGATATAGCTAATCTGTTGCTAACATGTTCTGTGAAAACTTCACTCCCCTGTCGCTGCCACATGTAGCCCATGATATCCCTACCACCTGTCCCCTATGTTGTATCGCTAAAGATCAGGTCATAAATGCCATCTCTAAGGCCAAAGGCACAGCATCTATGGGACCTGATAACATCCCAGTCTGCATCCTACATGGGCTCCAACAAGAATTAGCAACACCACTTTTCAATCATAGTCTAAGCACCAGCTTTGTCCCAGCTGAATGAAAAAACAGCCACTGTTATTCCCTTGTAGAAAGGTGGTGCTTACACTGACCCAGGGAACTATAAACCTATTAGCCTGACTAGCCTTATCTGGAAGGCCATGGTGCAAATCATCATTGACCTTATCAACAAAGATACAGGTGATCGCCAAACACTTAATCCTACTCAGTCTGGATTTGTCACAGGGAGATAATGCCTGTTAAACCTGGCGGACCTCTTTGAGACAGTCACCAAGGCCATGGATAAGGGGAAATCTGTGCATACAGCCTACCTAGTCTTAGCCAAGGAATTTGACACTATCCCCCACTCAGGCATCATTGACAAACTCACCCAGCTAGGTATCAACCCTTATATCATTAGATGGGTCACTAACTGGCTCACCGCTAGAACCCATATAGTCAAAATAGGGGAATCCACCTCCAACAGCAGACCTGTAACCAGTGATGTTACACAGGGATCAGTCTTGGGACCTCTACTGTTTGGAATATATTTCTCCAAAGTACAAGTGAAAATTAAAGGTCTGTGGCTGACATTGCTGATGACTGCAAATAGGACCGGTCATAGAATCTCCAAATAATGTCAATATCCTACAAGAGGGTCTTAGACAAACAAATGATTTCTGCCAAAGTCATGGCCTTAAACTCAATGGAAGAAAAGTATTATCATCCCTTTTGGTAAGAGTGATGTTCCAGCTAACTACCACATCAATAGCAACACCTTAAGTATATATTCAGTGGTGAGAAACCTGCTCATCTCATAAGTAAGGGCATTGTCTTCAGAAAAAAATAATTTATAACCTCCCTGTACTCTTCCCTCATCAGGCCAATAACTGAGTACAATGCTTCATTTGGTATGTACCTTTCCAAGTACTTGCAGCATTTGGAGAGACCACAAAGGTTCCTCACAAGGAAAATTCAAGGTCTTTAGCATCTGTCCTATGTGGATCATCTGAAATCACTGTCGATTAATTCTGTTTCATCTCTACTACTCAGAGGCTATCTCTGCCTTACATACAAGATGATCTCTGTCCCTGCTTTATTGGAGATGCTACATATCCATAAGTCAAATGGTACACGGGTTAGTCACTCTAAAGACCTTAACCTGGTATGTGACATTAACAGAACCTGCTGGAGGGACAGATTTGTCTCCCAGAGGTTACTACACCTTTGGAACAAAATCCCACTTCATGTCAAACAGAGCACCTCAATGGCCCTCTTCAAATGCAATCTGGACGATTGGAAGGGTAACCATAAATTCACCCTGGGGTTCCACCTGTGTCCCTCTTGGACAGGGGCAATAAGTGCTTATCATGGAGATAAGGGTAGAACTTGGCTAGGCTAGTAAGGGGCCTAGGGCCATTAGCCTAATAACTTCTTATGATCCTATGATTCTATTCCATATAGGAATAACCTGCACTACGAGCCAAGTCAACTTACTTGCTATCTTACTTTATCCAATGATCAGGTCCCACTCTAAACCTCTTAGATCCAGCCTGGTCTTACTGATTAGTTAATTCAAAACAGGTATTTGAGAGCACTGTGAGATCCTAAGTGATCCTCTTCTACCCTCATCTAGGAGAATAAATATAAATCTGATTGAATCAATATTATGATGGTCTGAGGACATGAACCATGTGATGTCGTTCATCAACTATTTCTGTATTCTTTCCTCTTTGTCTACTAATTATCTTTTAAAAGACCACAGTATAGACCAAATATTCAATATGGGATATGACCCATTAGCAGTGGGACCAACAATGATGGAGAAAATCCCTGTAATGCAAGTACTACTGTTAAGCTGTTGACCTATACATGTGGTTGTGCTTAATAATTATTAATATTGAATTTTGCTAACTCCACAACACCCAGGCCTTGGTATGTCTCAACTATGCTGAACATTGTCTCTCTGAGATGCTTGCAGCCCTCACTTCTTTGTTTTTCTGTTTTCTTACTAAACAATTTATTAACATTTGGATTTAGGATATTTAGATCAACCCAACTGCCTATAATGACTAAAACAGTTTGTAGTATCCCCTTGTCTTTTTTGGCTTTAACAGTTTTACTAAGTGAAGGTCACTTATGTACTTGCAGATCTGCATATCTTCTGTGGTTGAAGGAGCTAACTGGTACAAATTAAACAACAGTGGAGTAAGATATGATCTTTGGGGTAATCCTTATGTACCTCTTTTAACAAGTCCATTCTTCTACTCAGGTCACAATTAATATGCATATTATATTTTGATAACAAGTCACTGACCCAAGTCATTACATATTTATTCATACCTAGGCTGTGTTACTAAATCATCAGCATTCCATAACTTGCACAATTGAATTCCCATAAATAACATCCACCTGTAGTTCCTGTGATGTCCATCCTCTGGGCCAGTAATCAATGAGTCTCAATCCTCACCACAGGCACTAGTGAGGGACATTCACTTGGAACAAAAATAGATACACACAATATTTCCAGATGCAGCTTCCTGCACCAAGCACAATTTCCCTTAATAGCACACAGGGACCATACTCCATACTGGGGCTGGGTTTTTCTCTCTCTCTCTCTCTCTCTCTCTCACTCCAGGCCCCCAAATAAGACACCCCACTGACACAGCTGTAGAGTTGAGTCCTCAGACGAGTGTTCTAATCCAAGTTCTCCAACACCCTCTCTGTGAATCCTGTTCTCTGTGTCCCTGCTCCAAGTAGCTGACACAAACAATCTATGAGATTTGATTTTCACACAGACACACACACACACACACACACACACACACACACACACACACACACACACACACACACACACACACACCTGGGAAAGGCTGGCACAGATTTATCGGCATGCATCCTCTGCCCAGACTGTAAGGTACATACTGCCACCAGAATACCCCAAAGCCAGCTACTCTAAGGCACTTACAAGGGTACCCAATTATGCTAAGTTAAATTAATACTAATACAAATAGTAGTGTTTGACCAATGCAACAAGGTTTTCATGAGCGACCACAGTGTCACCAAATAAATATAAGTACTCTCAAAGGATAAAATATTCCCTAAAAAGCCAGCCAAAATGAAACATTTAAATATATTTGATAATAAATAATAAAATAGCATGATAATACTAAATATCTACTTACAATAAGCACCAGAGTTTCAGTCACAGGAAATATTAAAAATAACACTGATGGAAAAATTTACACAGATACAGAAAAACAATACTTAACTAATCTCACAATATTTTCCTGACTCATCTAAATAATTACTGTTCCATAGTTCACTTATTAGAACAAGGCAAGATGAAGCGGGTGTGTGGTCTTCTTTGTCAGGTTTCACAGACTGCACTGAGACTTCCGTTTCATCTAGTATTTAAAAATCATTTCAACATTGGATTACAGAATGACATCACATACAGCTAGTCATCTGAATCTGGTTCCCACACTATCCTCTTTACTAGAAACTGAACCAGAATCTAGCACATATGTGATACCATACACACACATAGAGCTTTGTGAAAATGTGTTATAGCATCTGGATGCTATAAAACCATTTCAAAACCTTCCACCCTTACAGTGCAGCAATTAGTTCACCACTAAGGACAATACAGTAGGATTCCTAATCCTGGTTTTCACCGACATTTTCTCTCTGGCTGCAATCAAAACTGTAAGATACAATCTTTATGGTGTAAGCCAGGTAATTTAATTTCAGACAATTTTGCAACTTTAACTAGACTTTTCAACAGTTACAATACAGTCTGAAATACAGGTGTGTTTCTTTACTGTCCAGCAGGGCACACTGTTGATATATTTTTAACACAAGCAGTTTTGCAAATACATTTTTTTTAACACAAACATCTATACAAATCAGTTTGATATATAAATGACATATACTTCTTTCCAAAATTCCAGCTAGCTGTGCTAGTATAAGTTACACATCCACTGCCCTACTTCTCCTGGCATAGCTGGCAATGCCTCACATCATCACGAGCAATAGAATTTGAACTCACGTCAGTGGATAGTACAAGTGAGGAACAAATATAAAACCAATGTGCCACAAACCTAGTAGTACAGCAATGGTGCTGCTCCAGTTACAACCACATCCAAATACAAATAGCATATGTACCTCAACCGTGTAGGATGTATCTCAGTCAATGGCACACATCATAAAAAATGCTACTGTCATTATATGATACAGAACCACATACTGGAATTTATCCAGAAATAGTGAACAAAAAAGTTAGTATTGTAAAATGAATGGCTGCATATCTCCACAAGAAATAGCCTAAATGCTAAGCCATCATAATGTTGCCTCTGTTGGATTGTATGCAATCAAAACTATACTATACTACTAAGCATCAGAGAGAATCTATAAATTAGTCATGGAACATACAAGATTGTGAAATCCCCATAATT
The DNA here is from genome assembly GCF_019279795.1 of Protopterus annectens. Lineage (NCBI taxonomy): Eukaryota > Metazoa > Chordata > Ceratodontiformes > Protopteridae > Protopterus > Protopterus annectens. The sequence continues at coordinate 213,262,004 of NC_056746.1, read as the reverse complement.
CTTCAGTTTCTGTAAATATGCCTCAAGCATTACAGTTTAGTCAGAAACTACAGATATATTTTAATTCCACCCATATCTGTAGTTCACTAAGGTTGTTTCCTTTTTAGCCATGCAACTGCATATAGAGAAAATCACACTGCCACTGATGGACATTTACCCATCTTTATGCATATTGTTTAATTCTACCCCTTCCTTAATGAAACAGATTGTAATGCAGACAGTTTTCAAAAAAACATATGCATGAAAACATGTATCAGTTGATTTATACAGAATAACGATAGCATAGGTATGTGATAATAGCAATCTAATCCACAACAAAGCCAGCAGGTGACAGCTTGCATTTTGAAGTTAACTGTATATCAGCTGTACCATAGAATGAGTTTAGCTATGCACACGCAGATTTTAAGTGCCATTTGCACCACACATAATTAATGAGGTTCATTAACATTCAATGTTTTAGAATCCCATTTGTGAATGTCTGCATAAGTTCTCGAAACTGGGTGCATTAACCAATAGCTCAACTTAAGTGTAAAGTGCTGAATGCAATTACCCGACAAGTATCATTGAATGAGAATATCTGTAACATATTCCCAATGTCCTCCAATTGTCTGCTACCATTCTATATGTGCCAACTTTAAAATGGAATATTGAAAAATGTACTGCTCATGCCATTACTACCTGTGAACTGAGTGGAACCAGAGTTAGCATTTTTTTTCAACAACTTTCAGCTACGATAGTGAGGATGCTAACTGATAGGAGGGTCAGTGTGTCTGTGCACTGAACAGAACAGAGAGACATCCCAGATGATCACTGTCTGTGCTGGACATGAGCAGAGGATGTGAGCATGCCTCAGGAACTTTGCAATGATCTACATATGAAACTGGATTGTGAGGGAGCACTACAGACAGACTGGGATCTACCGGACTGGCTTGCAGGTCCACTACTGCTATGATGACCTAAATAAGATAGACACAGAGGATCTTTGCTGGAGGGTCACAGAGGACTGACACCAGCCAGCAGATGCCTACATTAAGTTACATAGTTCGCATCATAACACCTACATAATCCTATATATATATTTAATAAGCATATCTGTTTCTGTGACTCTGTTTCAAGTATATATTCTATTTTGTATCTGTTTTGATAATAGTAATTCAAATTTAGGAATTTAAGTTCCATTTATTAAAGTTAATATTACCATATTGATGCATTCTGAGGTTATCTGCAACTATACTGGGCCAGTGTACATATTAGCACTGAAATTACTTTGGGGAAATTCTCATCTGGAGATTTATCCAGCAGATAAGGGAGGAGGTATCATACTTATGGACAGGCAGCATTATGTGTTGAAGATGCTTGAAATGCTACAAGATGGTCATACATATAAGTGCCTGTATAAATACAAGTTGATGGCTTGATTAAAAAGATTGTTTTTTACCTGTATGACCTTCATATGACAGGTTTAATTTCTTTAGAACTCTGTGAGTATTTCACTGTTGAACATTCTGTCATACCAGTTTTGCATGGTTTACCGAATGTTCACAAGAATCAGAGAGATCCACCAATGCATCTCCTTGTTTCCAGTCATGGATGCACTACTGATCCCCTCTCTGTTTTTGTTGAGAAAACCATTAGACCAATATTGGACTACATTCCCAGCATACTTAAGTATACTAATAACTTCCTTTCAGATCTCTATGCTTAGTACAATGAAGTAGAAGTGAAAGATGGCTTGTTGTTTGCAACCTTGGATATCACCTATCTCTTTGCAGTGATACCTAATGATTTAGGCATTGAGAATGTTAGAACTTTTCTTTCCACATGCAGTGATTTGTCTTCGAATAAAGTATTATTTATCTGTATGTTATTGGAGTTGATTTTGGAGAACAATGCCTTTGTGTTTCAGCAAGAATTTTATTTACAATGTGTTGGCGTGGCAATAAGTACTGCATGTTCCAATTCTTATGCCAATTTAGTTTTGGCACTGTGGGAACATGACTTTATCTATCCCAATAATCCATATGTTCATAATATAAGTTATTATAGACATTTTTTAGATGATGTCTTTCTTGTATGGCAATTCTGAGAGTCTTATGCACTTTATGGACTATCTGCATTCTACTACTACTTTTTTACATTTTACACTTAATTTTTCAGAGGACTCTATTATTGATTTTTGGAGGTCATGATCAGCACAGATGCTTTAGGTAATGTTTCCACGAAAATGTATAGGAAACCTTGTAGGAAGAATAATATCCTACGTAGAACTAGTATGCATCTTCGACATGTAACTAAGAATGTAGTCATGGGGCAGCTACTTAGAATATCTAGGTTACACAATGACGATAGCCATGCAACTGAAATGTTGAGAATAGGTGCAGCTGAGTTTGTTACCAGCAGTTACGCCAATAAAGAAGTATATGAAACCATGGATGAGGTTCACTCTATGAGAGAAACTGTTGCTACCCCTTTTTTGGTAATCATCGTATTAATAATATGCAAAATGAACATGCTGCTCCTGGCCCTAAAATAGTGTTAACGTAATCTAGCAATATTGGGACAGACTGTGACATAATAAGGAAGAACTGGTCCATCTTAATGACTGATACAACACTGAAAGAACTTTTGGGTCTTGTGCCTAAATTTTCTTTTTGCAACAATGTTTAATTGAAATGACAAATATGCTATAGGCATTTTGACACTGAAGTAGCCCAATCTGTTTGTGAAGGCACATTTCCTTGTAGATCTGGCAGTGCACATTTGGGTTGGGTTTTCTACATACACCAACAAATTATACGTTTTTTTTAAGTTTTATGCTAACTGTAGGATGATGAATGTTGTTTACTATGCAAAGTGTCAGGCTTGTACATGTTTTTATGTAGGGAAGATGAATGGTCCCTTTAAAGACAGGATTTTAGAACACATTAATGATATACATAAAAGTTGTAGCAAGAACCCTTTGGCGCGGTATGTGAATGACTATGGAGCTGATCATATTTTTAGAATTTTAGTTTAAGAAGTTGTTCACTTAAATTTGAGGGGCAGTGATATAAGAAATAGGACTGAGTGTGCTGAACTTAAATTGATCATGTGCCTAAAAGCTAACAGCTTTCCTGGTTTAAATGAAGTTTTACATGTCAAACCTGTACTAAAGAATTGTGGTTTGAGACACTAAGTTTACTATTTGTTTAACTTCATGATTATAGTTTGTTATGTATGAAAGCATTTCTTCCTGTTGCATTTAATTAGCTGTTAGAGCCTAGATCTTTATTTTAATTAGTGTTCATAGATAGTTATTTGATTGGTTAGCTTGCTATGAATGAAAACAACACTTCCTGCTTTAGGTTGATTGGCCATTATGGCTCAACTTGAACTGTGATTTGTGCACATAGCTAATGATTTTGATTGGCTATATGGTGCAGATCTGTAGTTTGATTTGTGCACTTTTTGAGTGTTTTGATTGGATTAGAATGATTTTCCTCATTTGATTATTTGTAGCTGATTGGTTGTTTCTGGTATTAAAAGCAGGTGTGTTGCACTTTTGTAATTTTACTGGTCTGAAGAAGTGGTGTGTTATACCGCAAAGCACTCACCATATACATTTTATTATTTTTATTAAAGTTGTTATTTTTTTATTATTTCAGCCGTGATATGTCAAGTACATTTTGGAATTTTTTCTTCAGTATACACTTTATGCAGGACTGTTGATTATGACTGTATATTAATATAGACTTTACACAAAAAACAATTGCTGATATCCCATAATATCTGCTTTACAATGTATAATGAACTGTGATGGGCCTTAACTCAAAAGCTTAAGTAATGTGACAAAATGCCTGATGTTCTTGTATATGTGAGTTCAAACCCCATTGTAGCCTATTTTTGGAAATATTGGTGGTGATTCATGTAACATTGCGCATAACATATGGAAGAACTAACAACATATTTATGCTGGGTATGATCTACTTATGGTAGAAGGCTTGTATACTGAAAGGCATAATAATGTGGGGACTCTGTACATATTATAATATTGAAGTAGCCAAAAAGCATTGAAAACATGAACCCCAAACAATTATAGAAAATTATGAAGTTTATTTCACATTAGATCACCTATTACCAATAGTTCAAAAATAGATGGAGAAAACCAGATATAGAAATTCAGGAAAAGAAGACAAAAGTAGCATTGATTACTGAAATTGCTACCTCCAGTGATTACAGTGTCTTGTGTACAGGGAGACACAAAGTAAAAAAAAAATACCAGAATTTGCAGGTGGAAACAAGGGTTCCAATAGTAGTAGGAGCAATAGGCTTCATAAAAAAATAATTTACAATCATATTTAGATATGTTACTAATATATGCAACTCTGTATGAATTGCAGGAGTCAGTTCTGGGCACATTGCAGGTGCTGCGAACAGCACTTTTGGCTAACTAAGATTGAAGCAATACTAATTTCATGAATTTTAATCATACTTTGACTTAGGAATGGAGCCTATTCCCATCATTGTATTAGAAACCCAAAAGTCTTGGAGAAATTAAAAAGTACAAGACCCATGTTTGTTTGACTGCTTGTGGTTGTATTAACATTATGTCTAATTTGCATTGAGTTGTTCTCTATAGACCATGGCATATTTACATATTACTTGGTTAGCCACAATTTTTGCATGGAAATTGGTGCACTTTGCTGGATTTTGTGAATTTTATGAATTCTGGACCTACATGCAGAAGGGATGTGTATGCAACATACAGTCACATGTAGTTGTAGACAGACAAATTTCTATTCTAAGAAAGCAGTATATCCATGAACAACATACATGTGTGGAAAACATGCATCAATGTCCACAAAAGCTGGCCCCAACAAGCATTATACTAGATGAATAGCCATCTAGATAGAACACTTTTCCAAGGAAGCTTCATAAATGTTAGCAGTATCACAATATACAGGTAATAGATTTCATGCAAGTCTTCATCTTCAGGGATGGCAGGAGAACTATAGTAATGTACATATTGTGCACAGACCTAAAAAGTGATACAACAACAACCAATATGACATAAAATAAGAGAACATACATTGGCATCAGGAGCCACATTATTTCCCCATGCAGCGGTAATCTCATATATGTGAGCATCTTGGTATACTACAGACATATGACTTAATGGCTGTCATGTTTTGGTCTTCAGCACCATACTTCATTAATTGACTTTATTAGTATGCAAAGTTTCTGAATTTCAGAACTGAAAGCACACAGTGCAAATGAATGCCTGCCTGCCCATTTTGTGCTCAAATATATGTGCCGAAATTTGAAAGTCTTGCAGAAGTCAGCTCTGTTGTTGCAGACAGATTTCATTATTACTGTGACCCAGGCAGGCTGTTTTATATTTGTGTCTCAAGCATCTGTAAGAGCTGGTGGGGGATGGGAGGAATGTGTCAAGTCATTGTATATGATGAGCAACATTGGCTTCTATTCTCAGTCTTCACCTGTCCATTCCAGCTAGTGAGCCAGGTCTGTGGGTTTGAAATACTTGGGTGTTGCTGAATAACTGAGGTAACATGGAGATGGATGGAGCAGAGCCACACTTCCTCACAAGGCATCACAGCCAGCAGAATCAACAGAGATTTGCAAAATAGTCTTACTGATAAACATGTGTATTATGCAGGATATATTGCATGAGTGAGAGTTAAGCAGAATTTTAAAAATGTCTAGGATTTTTTGGTATGTCTTCAATATTGCAGACTGAGTGCAATGCATTACAGTCATACCTGGATATGTATACAGCTGATATCTGCTAGTCTGAGCAGTGTAACTATATATGTGCACAATATTGAACAGTACAATACAATGTGCAACACAGACTTATAGTGGTTCACACATATTGGTAATACAATTACTGTGGATACCAGTTAACTAACAATATGGACACATACTGTTTTGAAGCAGTACTAGTAACTGTACTAATCGGCATCTTATACTATTCTAAAAGTTTCTGTCATGCTGATAAAGTGCAAGGAACTGAGCAGTTGTAATTAGTATATTATCCAATCACCCATGACTACATTTTGCACAGTTGTAAGGAAGGTTATACGAGTATAAAACAGGAGATGTGATACACAGTGTATCCCAGTAGTCGCATACAATGGTAAAATTAATTGTATTCAGCATGCATTATGTTCACACAAAAAAGTTGAACAATCACGTGTGGTAAATATTATGGATATGTAAAATAATATTTTACAGGGTTTTTTTGTTTCTTCCTTTTTCATTTGCAAATAAGTTGCACTATTGCTTTTTGAGTGCTGTTAGCTGAATGTGTTACAGATTTGATGTACTCTGCTATGAATTGTAAGGTGCATAGTAGCAGGTTGTCACTTGTGCATGACTTCTGAAATCAGCTATACTGTTCTACCTTTGCTGCATGTTGTCATGTAGTTTATTGGGAATACTACTGTAATAAGATGTGTTGATAACATTTGACCAAAAATCTATAAACTATATAGAAAATGTTACTTCACACACAATGGGACTCTGAGATAATTTTTCTATTGATACACTGCTTAAGAATGTCAGCACCATTAAATTACATATTACCCATGAGTCTTTGTCACAGAGCTGTAATACTGCTCTTAAAATATGCTACTCTAAGATGGCACTATGTACTCCCAAGTTAGCAATATGCAACTATAGTATACATTTTGTTTACAATAATGTAATAATGTGCAGTCACCACATGTTCATTGCAAATTAATAACACATATATTTGTGTTGTGAAAAATTATATGTTATTTTTGGTTTGATGTTAGGATTCTTGCTGTGTGAACTTGACTATATTGGTCTGTTAGCTGCTGCTCTCTATGTATAAAAAAGATTGTAGCCATTTTTCATGTGTTCTCTATCTCATTTTTTTCACAGCTACCATTTCTTATTGTGTTTTCTATGTAATTTTTTTTCACAGCTGCCATTTCTTATTGTAAACACACAAAAATATATGTGACTATAAAGAGCTTTATATACTAAATAGCTGTCATTGAATTTTGTCTATTTGCAATATTCATTTCAATTGTGTTGGTGACCATGTACGCCTGTACAGAGTGCAAAATATTCTATACTCCAGCATAGTGTTATCAAAGTACACTCTGAATTCACTTTAGCATACAATTATGTTATAGATCATGTGCAAAACAAGATATACATATGACTATTACCACTATATAAGGAGATTGTGTAGTTACCTGATAACAATTGTCACGTATCTGTTATATCACATCCTATAGGCTGCATCACACATTTCAGGCCGGTGTTGTGTATGTACATGACTATATTGCTCCTGACACATGTTGATGATGAAGAACAGTTTTCATGGAAAATACAACCTGTGCATTGTGATATTACATATGTTTGTGTGGCTTCCTTTGGAATCTGTTTACTGTAGACGACAACATTTGCACAGTAATGCTTGGTGTGGAGTGGGTATTGATGCATCATTTTCACTCATCTCTTTTCCATAGCTAGTCTTAGCATGGAAAGCTGTTTGCTGTGTGCAGCTGTTCATGATGTTATTCCACGTACCAGTTTCATGTGTAAGAAGTTGAATATAGATGTGGTTGTGTAGAAAACTGAATCAGTATGATGTACAGATAGAATATGTTTTACATTATAATATACGCACACATGTTAGTGTATATGTGATTGTGTGTGTGTGTGTGTGTGTGTGTGTGTATCTGTGTGTGTTTGTATATATATATATATATATATATATATATATATATATATATATATATTATATATATATATATATATCTACTTAAATTGATCAAATGCCATTCATGTTAACAAGTGTAATGTCAAAACAAATTGATTGTACATCAACACTCTGCTACGCACGCACTCAGAATTAATCTCAGTGTATGTAAAACTTTAAACAAAAACAAAGAAAGCATAAGTTTTTGCTGGGGGGCAAGTCCCCTTGCACCCCCACATGTGTGATACACATGAATTCTGTTTGCACCACCACACCTGCTGATAGTTACATATTCTAACTGTGAGATTGCACAATCCCCAGGGAAAAGGATATATTCCCATACCCATGGATTGTCGATCTTACATGCCTGTTAACCATCTATTTAGTCAACCAAATTGTGTCAATTAAACAGATATAGACCAAAGTACCATTCTACAAAGTTGCCGGGACCCATATATATATATATATATATATATATATATATATATATATATATATATATATATATATATATATATATATATGCATATATATATATATATATATATATATATATATATATATATATATATCTATATGTATGTATATATATATATATATATATATATATATATACATATCTGTATATAGATATAGACATATAGGCAGATAGATTACATATATAAAGCTACATGCACTGTGTTAATTCATTGGATAAATATCTGCCTTGCCAAAGTTGCAGTGCATGTACATACCACACATGATATGGCTTGTAACATTGTCCATTTAATTACTTCAAAAACTTTGGAATACAATAGTGCAAGATTTTTTGGAATTCCAATTTCTGTATGAGTGCATATAACAATAATGTAAGCAATACCAATATATACTTGCATTAGTTACTGGATAAAATCTGCACAGTCAAAATTAATATTCTTTTGCATATCACATATGAATACTGTTTGCTAAGTTGCCCCTTAATTACACCAAAGACTTCAGAGTACCTTGGTGTAAGACTTATGAAATGCCATACAATGAAATTGGTTTGATGATTTCATTGCAACATTATCAGCAGGTAAGCCTATTAATAAAGGCTAGATGGCTCAAAGGAAAAATAAGATTATTTTTGAGATAGTGGCAAATTTATTTATTTGTTACACAGATAGATGGACTGTTCTAAGGACTCTTTCAGACTTGACCTCAGCCCAATGCAAATGATACTGTCTTCTCAAGTATCAATGTCTGTCCCACACGAGTATTTCACAATGCACATTCTACAGTGTTAGTACACTGAACATGAGGACTGCCTCATGCAAACATTGTACATAGGCAGTCAGAAATATGCATTGCTGAGACACTAAGAAATTTCAGTGCTTAAGAGAATTTCAGAGGGAAGTCTCACAATATAAAAAGCAGTAGTCATTCATGCAAAATAAATTTTTTACTACAAAGGAAAATTCATAAGGTGTAGAAAAACCTTATGGCAGCAGTTGTGAAGAGTCAAATATGGTAAAAGAATTTATGAGTACTTGGGTCAGATACAAAGCTCGAGTCTTCCTGACTTTGGGAGTAGGTTATTGGATTAGTAGACATTACACATTACCCAGTTGTTGGGAAGACTGGCCCAGTAGATGGGCCAAGCAGTATTTATATAATGCTAAACCTTCTGATTCTATTTCTTTGAAAGTAAACCATTAGCCAAATGTGAAGTTTGTACCTACAGATGATTACGTTAATATATTTTCAATTCAGGGCCAAGCTAGAGCTGTAGTAGAGTTTTATATGATCTACAGGATTAATATGATTCCGCTTGACATTGGCATTCAAACGTACATAATAAATAAGGAAAATTGAGCCAAATGAAAATGTTTGCCAGGAACAGGCCAATTCTAACTTACTCACCTGTAACTCTAACAAAATGTCTTGCTCACAGATAATTCAAGTGTACTACATGAACTACAAAATTAACTGGCACCTCACCTAAGTGTCATGTTTAATCATAGCCTCACCTCAGGCTTCATGCCCACTGAGTGGTGCACAGCTACAGTTATCCCACTCCACAAGGGGGGATCCCTCTTGGATCCTGGGAACTACCGCCCCATCAGTCTGATGAGCCTGATATGTAAGGCCATGGAAAGTATTATTATGGAACTTATAAACAAAGACATTGACAACCTTCAAACATTGGACCTCACCCAGTTTGGGTTCATGAAGGACCAATCCTGTCTCCTGAACCTGACTGACTTCTTCAAATCAGTCTCCAGAGCTGTGGACAAGGGCAAGGCGGTCCACACAGTCTATCTGGACATTGCCAAGGCCTTCAACACCATCCCCCACTCTGGAATCATAGATAAACTTAATAAGCTGGGCATTAATCCCTACATCACTCGATGGGTTGCCAACTGGCTTACTGACAGAACTCACACTGTAAAAGTAGCCGACTCCAAATCCAACTCCAGAAAAGTAACAAGTGGAGTACCTCAGGGTTCAGTCCTGGGACCTCTCTTGTTTGGCATCTACTTCTCTGAAGTACAGACCAACACTAAGGGACTCTGGCTAACACAGATGACTGCAAATTGGGAGCCATTATTGAATCCCCAAATGATGTGGATATTCTACAAAAGGGCCTTACAGAAAAAGATGCTTGGTGGCAGAGCCATGGGCTCTAACTCAATGCCAAAAAAATGTATAGTTATTCCCTTTGGGAAAAAACATGTACCCGTGAATTACCACATAGGCGGCAGTACACTAAACACCAAAAGTGTGATAACAGACTTAGGGACACAGGTGGACAGTGATCTCACCTTTGATAACCACATCACCACAACAGTCAGGAAATCCTTCCATGTGGCACACCTCATCACTAAGGGCTTTTCATCCAGAAAAAAGGAGGTCATTGTCCCACTGTACTCATCCCTCATTCGACCCATTATAGGATACAACGCCCCGTTTGGTATGTACCTCTCAAGACATCTGCAACAACTGGAAAGGCCACACTAATACCTCACTAAAAGAATCACAGGCCTAAAGCAGATGCCCTATGCTGACTGTCTAAAAAATGTCCAGCTATACTCTGTCGCATATCGTCTAGTCAGAGTCGATCTCTGCTTAACATACAAAGCCATGTCAAACCCAGAGCTGTTGGACATGCTACACTTAAAGAAATCCCAATCCCTCAGAGCCAGACACTCCAGGGATCTAAACCTTGTCATAACAGTGAACAAAACAGGCTGGAGAGATAGGTTCCTGACCCAGAGATTCCCCGGGTCTATATTATAACATCGAATCTTACAAAGATCGAATGTTATAATATAGAACCCGTAATGTCGAACACTGAAAACAGCAAAGGTGCAGGACACCAAATTCTTTCCCAGGGAAAGAATTTGGTGGGCCGTTGCTGTGGCTTTGCTGTTTTCAGTGTTCGATATGTTGGAGCATTACGGATCGGGTTCAGGTAAGTGTGTGATTGTGTGTACGTTAGGGTTAGGGGGCAGGTTAGGTGAGTTAGGGTTAGGGAGCAGGTCAGTAAGTGTGCGGTTGTGTGGACGTTAGTGTTAGGGCGTGGGTCAGGTAAGTGTGTGATTGTGTGTAGGTTAGGGTTAGGGGGTGGGTTAGGTGAGTTAGGGTTAGGGCGCAGGTCAGGTAAGTGTGCGGTTGTGTGTAGGTTAGGGTTAGGGGCGGGTTAGGTGAGTTAGGGTTAGGGCGCGGGTGAGGTGAGTGTGCAGTAGTGATGGACCTTAGGGTTAGGGTCGGGTTAAGGTAAGGGGATAGATAGTAGTGTATGTAAAGTTTAGTTTAGGTTTAGGTGTAGGATTTTAAGTGTATGTGTGTGGATTGCTGTTTTTTGTGTGTGTTTGTGTTGTGTGTATATTTCTCGGAATAGCGAATTTTTTCCATTCTGACTGTTCGATGTTTGCGGATTTCGGTGTTTAGGCTTCGATATTATAACATTCAATCTTTCTAGATTTCGATGTTATAATGTAGACCCAGATTCCCCAGACTCTGGAATAGACTGCCCATATATGTCAAGCAGAGTGCCTCTTTGGCCATCTTCAAAAGGAACCTTGATGACTGAATGGGAGATAGGACATTCACCCCGGGGATCACGTCAGTCGCCCTGCTAGACAGGGGTCCAGGGAAGTAAATATTGTGGGAAGAAATAGCCAGGGAATTCTTATGGCTAGGCTTGTATAGGCCCTAGGGCCGATAGTCTAGTACCAACCTATGAACCTAAGAACCTATAAGAAATGATGTGTAACAAACCTCAGTACAAGAGACAAAAACTTCCCTTTCCTGTCATAAACTCCTCAAAGTATAAATGTTAAACAGTAAATGACTAGTGTGTGTGAGTGTGTGTGTGTGTGTGTGTGTGTGTGTGTGTGTGTGTGTTTGTGTGTGTGTGTGTGTGTGTGTGTGTGTGTGTGTGTGAGTGTGTGTGTGTTTTCAACATATGAAAATCAGATTTCTCATGGTATAAGTAAGGGTACAGTGTATAGATATCTACAGTAAGAAATGGAAGACATAATACTTGTCTAGTGGCTTTCACAGAAATTGTATCATGAAAAAGTTTAAAATCTGTAGGCGATTCAGAAAAGGAAATAATTTTTCCTTTCCTTTGTACAGCAGCTTGTCAGACTGAAATTGTGTTAGACTTTCAGTCTCTGTGATCAGCATTTGTTATTGTCCAACACACAACTTATCTACATGGCTCTACACTCCAAACAGGGTTCCCATAATGCAGCAAACTTTGACTTGTGTTTTTAGGAAGTGAAGGAGGGGGTGAGTTTTTCATATGTTGTTTGTAGTAAGTCTGTTTTTTAGGACTTGCAATACACTCTAACAGGTAGAGCTCTAACAGGTAGAGAGGGACACAGCAGCTGGAATAGACTACACCCTCAAATAAGCCGTCCATCTAATGCCAGACTGCTCCATATGGCCTGTCATACTGCTCTACTGGCAGCATATAAATATTTACAGTGGCTGTGAGAGGAAGAGTACACCTCCCTTCAGCAATCAGTATATTCAGGCTCTTTGGCTTCTGTTTTTACAGCACTGTCTTCCTTTGTGTTTATGTTGAATGATACACTGAGGCACTGGGAAGAGAAAAACAGAAGTGAAAGCTTGATTAGGAAGGGTTTGTACATTTAATGTAATTCCCATAGCCTTCCTCACTATGAGTTATAGCTTTGACCTTAGCTTGTAGTTGGAATTACATAGTGTATCTAAAGTCAGGCCATTATTTATTCTCTATTTATATAATAACTGAAAGAGCACCATTTTGAAAGTGTAAGCATTTATTCTCATGCATGAGAAGGATACATAAGAAATAGGTATACTTTTTCCCTTTTTGTGTTACATGAGAAGTAAATATTGATTTTCACTTTGGTGCCTGTTCCAAAAGAGCTTTTAACTCAAGGATTCAACAAAGTATTAAAGGGAGGAATATTTTAGAACATAATGGAGTTGAGAATAAATTTGTATCAAGAACCATACAGAATATTTTAGCTTTTCTTAAAAATGTTTATTTTAGGGAAGGTTATCTCCTGAAATCTTTCTTGGAAATGTAACCAACTGCAAGACATTATATAGGAATTTGAACCCATAATAACTCATTGCCTCTACATTAGTACATAAGCTACTATGGGCCAGATACCAAAACAAGGTTGCATAGTGGAGGACCTCAGTTATGATGCTTTGTTACCCAAACTGAAGTTCACCTTGACCCCAAGAATTACATCATCTCTGGGTGTGTAGTAGGCAATGCAACACTATAAAACAAAAAGACTGGGAATGCTGTTATGCCAGGAGTGGATAGAAATATTCTAAAATGGTCTACAGTAATATGATTCTGAAACATATAGTAGTGAATTGCATTACTCAGTCCTTGTGTAGGATAATCCTACCTGAGGACTCAGCAGTCCCAACAAGTCCAGTTAAGGTTGACTGGCTGACTTAGCAGGCTTGCTGAGTTTAGACAAAAATGCTTTGTGTCAGAGCTCTGCCTGTATGTCAGCTCTGGCATTGCCATTCCGATGGAGCTGGCAAGGCCATTAAGCAGTCCTGTGAAGTGGTAGCACCACTCTGATTGATGTAAAATGCAGAAAAATGCAGGCATAAAGGGTAGCTTGGCATTTATGAACACATTCTCCTGTCAATGGATGGAGATGCAGAAAAAGTCTTCTGTTTTTAACCATATTAACCTTTCCCCACTGAATTTCTGGAATGACTCTAGCACCAACTAACTGAGTATTTTGGTAATCCTGAGCCATTCCCAGCTCACAGACAGTGACAGTACTGGAACAAGCCCATCTAGAGCTCTCACTGAATCAGATACAAGTCAACATAATCGGGGCAAATCCAGAAATAATCGAGGACAATCAGGGACACTTTTACAATACTTGCATTATTAACTTGAGACATTGACAGAATAAGAGAATATGAATTATTACACATTTTCTGAAGTAAATGAAGTCTATAATTCTAATTATTATTATTATTATTATTATTATTATTTATTAAGTGTAATTCACCACCTTTACTACAAAAGCCACCAATTTTAGGGGGGAGTATGAGAGACGGAGCCAAAATCTAAGTCAAAATCAGGGACATTTGAGAGGTACCTTTATCTGGAAAGTACAGTTGTCTACACTTGCCATAAATGTAGATGTTCAAGTGTATTCACTGTTGCAGTCATTACATTTGGGTTATCTTCTTGCAGGTAGCCCTTAGTCAGCCTGATTAACAAAGTCTAAGGTCCTGCATCAGTTGCTGTCCCTTCTTCCATGATGTCAGGTCGTCAGGGGTATAAAACATGCAGCCGATGCCATTACATCAGTTTTTCTTGCCCCAGATGTCAGGTGCCCCCCTAATGGGAAGCAATTAAATATAAAAGCGCAAAGATATACCTCCAACAAAAAAGCAAATACACCAAAAAGGCTTTTAAGCATAGTAAAAGAAAGTAGAGGTATAGCCAAAAGACAGGGGGCTGGAGGGAGGGTAACCAGGACTGTAACAGTGAATACACCTGAACATCTACATTTATGGTAAATGTACACAACTGTACTATGTTCTTCATGTTTCACTGTTGCAGTCATTACATTTGGGTAGATTCCCAAAGCTATGGTTGGGAGGAGGAATTTAGATAGCATTAGGGTCACCTATAAGGCCCTGTAAGACTGCAGTGGCAAAGCCAGCTCTGGATTTGGAGAAAATTTGCAAATGATAATGCTTGGTGAAAGTATGTACAGAACTCCAGGTAGCAACTTCTAGGATGTCCCTGGTAGGGACACCTCTGAGAAAGGCTGTAGAGGTAGATGCAGCCCTGGTGGAGTGAGGTCTGATCCCTTGGGGGATAGGTTTTCCATGGTGCTTATAGCAAAAATGAATGCAATGGCTTATTCATTTAGAAATGACTTGCTTTGAAATAGCCTTCCCCTCTGCCCCTGCAGCAAATGCCACCAGCAGTTGTTCAGATTTCCTTTGAGGTTTAGATCTGTCCAAGTAGAATATAAGTTTTCTGTGCACATCTAAGGAATGCAGTATCTGTTCCCCTTTATTCTGTGGATTGGGAAAGAAGGTTGGCAAATGAATGGACTGATTAAGAGCCACACTGGATACTACCTTGGGCATGAAGGATGGATTGGTTCTGAGGGACACCCTATCCGCATGAAAGATGATGAAAGGCTCCACTGCCATAAGGGCCTGTAATTCAGATACCATTCTAGCTGAAGTGATTGCTAAAAGGAAAGCTGTTTTCCAAGAAATACATTTTTAAATCTGCAGTAGCAGCTGGCTCGAATGGAGGTAAAGTGAGTTTCTCCAAGACAAAGTTAAGGTCCCAAGCTGGGGTTGGAGCTCTCCTGGGTGGTCTCAAATTTTGGGCCCCTCTGAGGGAACTGCTTGAGCAGTGGATGAGAGAAGAGGGGAGGTTCTGTGTTATAATGAGCTAAAATGGCTGAGACATGGATTTTAATGGAGGAAAAAGACAGGCCCTTGTGAGGCATCTCAGTTAAGTATTGTAAAATCTGAGGTAAATTGGGTGCTGCTGTGCTCATCCCTTGAGATTGGTTCCAGGCACAGAATCTTTTCCATTTTTCAGCATAAGGTTTTCTAGTACTAGGCCTCCTTGCCTCTAAAATTATATCCATCACAGGTTTGCTGAGGGATGGTAAAGGAGAGATTAAGTAATTAGCCAGGCTGCAAGGTTCAGTGTTAGAAGCTGAGGGTGCAGAATCTGGTTCTCCTACTGAGACAGCAGGGAAGGAGTCTGAGGCAGGTGCCATGGAGATAACCATGACACACTGCGCAGGAGCGGGTACCAGTGTTGGCGTGGCCAGTCTGGAGTAATCAAAATCATCCTTGGTTTGTCCTGTTTGATTGAGGAACTCTAGGCATAGGCAAGGTATGATAGGAATCATTGTTTCTAGGTCTTGAGAATGTTGAAACCACAGGCTTTTTAGATACCACTGTAGTTTCCTCATATGCAGTCTTGCATATGGAATTAGAAGAATGCAGGAGGCCATGAACCCCAAGCATTGTAGTATTTGTCTTGCAGATAGCAGGGTTTTTGTGGCCACTTGTTTGAAGTAGGTTGTCAAATGAATTTGTTTCTCTGGCATGAGGTAAGCCATCTGGGAAGTTGTATTCAAGCTTGCTCCCAGGAATATAATTTGTTGACAGGGTACCAGGTATGATTTCTTTTCATTTATGGTGTACCCCAGACAAGTTAGAACCCTTTGTACAAAGGCCAGATGATTCAAAAGTATGTCCTGGCTTTCTGCCTGAATTAGACAATCGTCCAGGTATGAGTATATTTGAATATTTCTTTGCCTGCAAAATGCAATAACTGGAGCTAGGCACTTTGTGAATACCCTGGGCGCAGTAGATAAGCCAAAGGGCAGTGAAGAGAACTGACAGTGCGTGTAGCCTGCTTTGAAGCATAGGTATCTTCTGCAAGATTCCCTGATTGGGATGTGCAGGTATGCTTCTTTTAAATCTAATGTTGTCACCTAAGCATCTTTGCCTAGCATAGGAAGTAATTGGTGAAGAGTCAGCATCTTGAATTTTGGAATCTTCAAAAAGGTGTTTAGAGTAGACTGGGCCAGGATAGGATGTCAAGAATTATCTTTTCTGGGTACCAGGAAAAGTCTCGAGTAGAAACCTTGTCCCTTTTCCTCTCCTGGTACAAGTTGAATAGCCCCCATGCTTAAGAGAGAAAGTACTTGTTTTGGGGCCTCTGCCCACTGATTTGGGGATAGGTCCAGCCACCCGCTTGGTGTTGGCAACGTGTGGAAGTGAAATCTGTATCACTGGGATACAATATTTAAAACCCATTTGTCCTGGGTAATGAGTTCCCAATTCTTTGCATGAAGAGCAATCTTTCCCCTCAAAGGGGCAGTCAGTTGATAAGTGCTTGGAAATTTTAAAAGGAAGTCATTGAAACAATTTACCATAGGGGGGAGTCATATTATTCCCAGATTTTGAAGTGGAGGCCCCCCACTGCTTAGTTCTGTGTGTCCCCTGGGACTGAAATCTGGGGTTTTTGCTGAGCCTGGGTTTGGCTTGAGAAGACCTGGAAGAGGCTGGAAAGGACCAGTTCTTAGAAAGCCACTGCCTACTAAATCTAGGAGGCTGAACTTGTAAAAAATCTTTAAAAGTTTGCATAGATTTAGCTTTATCTTCCATCTTTTTAAGAACTTTCTCAGCCTTGTTGCCAAACAGGCGGTCCTGATTTAAAGGAGCATCCAACAATTTAGCTTTAACATGATCAGGCAAAGATTGCTCCTTAAGCCAGGCATGCCTTCTGAGCACAGACCCAGTAACAGCAGCCCTGCAAGAGGCCTCTAATGAATCAAAACTACATTGTATGTTTTCCAACTTGTTCTGCAGAATGCATTAAATCCTGTAATTCTTTATTTTCCACACAGTCAGTACAGTCAGGAATCAACATCATTTTTTGTTTAAGCAGTCCAATAACATGTTGCTGATACTTTAACATATGAAACTGGTAGTTTAAAGCCCTAATGGCCAAGGTTGCAGAAGTGTAAACCTTCTTACCCCATCTATCCAGTGCCCTGGAGTCTCTATCAGAAGGGGTAGGATTTTTAGCAGTAGAAGCCTTAATGCCCTTGGGCCCCTGTGAAATAGTCTCTTGATCTGCAATAGGATTTCTAAAAAGGAACTTGTGGGACTCAGGGACCCTGTAGTATTCAGGTTTTCTGGGAGCAGGAGGCAGGGAATTAGGGGCCAAACTAGATTCCAAAAAAGCATCATTAACAATGTCCTAGGTAGGAGAAGAAAATCACTAAGCCTCTTTTTTAAATCAGAAAAATCCTGGCTTTCCCAGTGGAACTGCTCCTTTAGAGTATGTAAGGTTTCCCCAAAAGAAAAATCCTTAGGAGCGGAAGCAGAGGGAATGGAGTTCTCTGCATCAGAATCTTCATAAGTAGATAAGGGCAAATCCAGATCATCAGAAGAATCAGAAAAAACAGAATCCTGATCAGAAGATTCATAATCAACTTCAGTCCTAGGCCTCTTAGAAAGGGGGGGGGGGGTTGGCTACCCCCGATTAGAGTTATTAGATCTTCAGCCATTCTTATCATTTGTTTTTTAGGCATAGAGGCCTGAGCATGTGGCCTGGGCGTCGTTTTTTTAGACATGGATCGAGATTTAGGCCTAAGTGAAGAAGGAAGCGTCAGTTTAATATGCAAGTCCCTAGGCCTGAATACACCCTCAGGAGCCGGTGCCTGCACAGCGGCTCTGGAACCATCCAAGGTAGAGACATCTGCGGGTTCCATAGTTGAAGCATCTCACAGCATACCGGACTCTGAATGGGTCTCAGTAGAGGCCTGCGAATCAGAAGTAGTAGGTATCAGGGGCTGCGAAAGCACCTCATTTAGTACCGACACCTCGGCGACCTGTCTCTGTCTTTATCTTTGTGTTTTTTCCGAATCCCGGTAGTCGGATGGATAACCAATGACATTTCTGGATAATTAAACCAAGAACCGAAATATTTAGAGATGAAAATATACTGACGACGGATAGTGTGCTGATTAAAGAAAGCACAAAACCGACAGCAAGGTACATCGTGGTCAGGGCCTAGGCAAGGAATACAGTATGAATGAAAATCTTTATGAGGTATTTGCTTTCCACAAGTAATGCAATTATTAACTTTTACTGACATCGGTAAGGAGCAAGAAAAAGTTTCCCCAATGGGGTACTTAGCTTTAGTTGAAGACTTACTTCGGTTCTGAAACTCGAAAATGAAAATTTCAGGAGTCGGCCGACCAGCACTTGCGAACTGCTTCTGCTTTGGGCACCACACGGCAAGAAAGACTGATGTAATGGCGTCAGCTGCATGTTTTATACCCCTGACGAACTGACATCATGGAAGAAGGGACAGCAACTAACGCAGGACCCAAGACTTTGTTAATCAGGCCGAATGAGGGCAACCTGCCAGCAGATTACCCAAATGTAATGACTGCAACAGTGAAATACGAAGAACATCTTGCTGGTGCAAGCAGTCTAACTTCCCACCAGGTACTGACTGCAGTACCTTTTTTTTATTGCAAGTGGAGCTGTTGCTTTACAGATACAACCCGTTGACTGCAAAGGGCAACTCTGTTGCTTCCATGTTGTACATTGTCAGCCTTTGCTAATGTACAGCTCCAAAGTGTTTTGACATTGCAGCCCAATTCACTTTGTGGAAATGGGTGTAAGGTTCTACCAGTCTCTGTTAGTATATGCTGAAGGAGAATGGGTGGAGCCATTGGAATCAGGTATAAGGTTCTACCAGTCTCTATTAGTATAACATGAATGAATCTGGGTGGAGCCCTTGGCTTTGTTCTCAGACATGGTATATCTGCTTGTTGCAGAATGTTACTCTACATGCAAGTCCTTTTTGAGTGCAGTAACTATATTTTCATGCTAACTGCTGAAGCAATAAGTGGCATTTACTTCCTGGCAAATCTTGCTAAAAAGTAGACCTTGCTGCTGGAGCACCTTGCTTTGAAAATTAATTAATTGAAGCATAATGTGTGCGTGTATATGAGTAGGCATGTGTGTGTGTGTGTGTGTGTGTGTGTGTGTGTGTGTGTGTGTGTGTGTGTGTGTGTGTGTGTGTGTGTGTGTGTGTGTGTGCGTGTGTGTGTGTGTGTAAGTGTGTGTGTGTGTGTGTGTGTGTGTGTGCGTGCGTGCGTGCGTGTGTGTGTGTGTGTGTGTGTGTGTGTGTGTGTGTGTGTGTGTGTGTGTGTGTGTGCGTGTGTGTGCGTGTGTGTGTGTGCATGCGTGTGTGTGTGTGTGTGTGTGTGTGTGTGTGTGTGTGTGTGTGTGTGTGTGTGTGTGTGTGTGTGCATGTGTGTGCGTGTGGGTGCATGTGGGTGGGTGTGTGTGCATGTGTGTGTGTTTTAGGATGCATGCAGACCCCTTATTTGTCACCCCACAGAAAGAGGAATACCTCAGAAGTGAAAGAAAAAATAATTTTTATGGGGTATGAGATCATGTGTCCCCCTGCACCCTACACCCTGTACAGAGATCATTGGAACTCTGAGATTACTACAACTTGGAGAAAAGGCAAACAGCTCCCTATTCTCATACTTCAACAGTCTCTCTTTTTAAAATTATTAATACATTTGAAAAACTGCGACTTGAGAAGAAATTGACTGATATAAAAGAAATAAAGCAACGCCCCTATATATATATATATATATATATATATATATATATATATATATATATATATATGGGCCCACTTCTAAATTTCGAAGTTTCAAAACTTCGAATTTCATATGGTCAAGACCATAAGATATAAATTTTGAAACTTTGAACCATTTAAATGGAGATCGCCGTACAGTGCAGAATGGCATATGTACCCATTTTCCTTGCTGTAGTCCAATCTCGAGGTTGGTATATTTATTTAGCAGGGGGTGTGGGGAGTGCAAGGGGGGCCTGCCCCCTGCAAAAAATATAAAAAAAAGATTAGCAATATTAATAATTAGAATAGTAACCCATGCCCTGCTCCAGACAATATATCTACTAAAATTGCCACACTCTTCAACTGATATTTTATAAATGCCATCACCAATCTCACTACCAACTTTCCTCAAACCAGTTTAGCTCCTGCAAACTCTTGAGACACAAACTCTCATAGGTTTGCCCTGTTTCTCTCTCTCACCTTTTCCTACAGCTATTACTAAAAAGATACTTCTAAAACTCAAACCTGGCACTAATGCCCCCAATAACCTACCTCCTGAATACCTTCAATTAGCAGCCAACTTTATAGTATACCCCATAAGTATTCTTAACAGATCAATCCAGGAGTCCTATGTACCCACAATCTGGAAAAAAAAGCATATAGTCTTCCTCTCCACAAAGGTGGGAACAGAAAACGTAGACCACTCAGTTAAGGTTGGAGTAGAACATAGCAGTCAGATCCAAAACAGTAACAAACTCCTCCAAAACATGGCTTCAAATCACTATATACGGAAGTAACTTTATTAAAACAGAAGGCAAGCACTTTCACAGAGTAACCTCTGCTTCATCAGACCATGACAGAACACAAAGTCTAGGTACTATTTAAAATAAATCTCAACCAATCACAGAAAGTTTAGCAGTCATGTGATGACATTAATAAAAAAAAACCTCCCAGTCAATAAAAGCAGCCTGCCATTTGTTAAAGACATAGCAATAAAAATAATATTCCCATCAGCAAATATAAATATTTGCTAAACTTATTCCAAACACAGTAATAAATCATAAAAAAAATCTCGCAGTCTCTGTATGTTGCTTCAAATGTGACCATAAATATAGATAAATGCACTAAATGTAGAAGCAGAAAGAATATCAGGAACTTGCTTGAATGTACAGGTGTAACAAAAATAAAAAAGTAATAAATGTCATGCATAAGCTGTGCACACTCACTAAAAACAATATCACACATATTTAGACCTATTAAAACTAGGTATGCAGTTGTATACATGCGGCAGAGAGGAAAAAAGTAATATTCTAATTGAAAACTAAAACAGAAACAGAAGCTGCATAAAAATTTGCATCAAATGCTCTTGTATAACATATAAAAAGAGAATACTGCACACCAGTTTGAACAAGGAACAAACCACACAAAAACACACAAAAAGTATGTATCAAGACCTATTAGTGTCGCAATGGTCTTTTCTTTAAAACAGGTTTAAGGGAGACCCTCTCATTTAAACCTGGTTCAGGATATGCTTTCAGCAGTAAAATCCATCTCTGTACACATACTTCATTCTGTTCTTCTTATCAAATTCCCTAGGATTACAACTCATTAACTCTAACCTATTGGCCTTCCCAATATAGAAGGCACTGCATGTGCAACAGGTAGCAAAATATACATGGTCCTTGCTTTTACAGTCAGCGTAAAAGTCTAAATTGATGGTGACACCAGAATTATTATGTGTGAATGAGGTACATGTAAAGATGTAATCACAACCCTTCCTTTCTGACTCAGGTATCATAGAGGTGTTGTAGTTCCTATAACATAATTGTTTTTTTATGGACAAATAATTTCTAAAATAGAACTTCGGTTCAGAGTCAATGACCTGTCAAACCTCAGGATCTGCTAGCAAAATAGACCAATTCTTCCACAGCACGTCGCAAACTAGCCCAACATCACTGGAGTATGTGAACGTAGGTCTATTGATAACACAATGCTGTGAAGGTGTAGAATTATCATGTCGATGTTCAGCTCTCCTTGAAAAATAAGGTTTACCTTTAGTGCCTCTAAGGGCTAAGGTTGTAGTGGCACATTCTTCTAAAATAAACTGACTATAATCCCTCTCTACAAAATCTCTTTTTAATTGTTCAAAGGCTAACTGTAGATCATTGTCTTTGTTACGTAACCTCATTACTCTTAAAAACTGGCCTTTCAAGATATTCTGTGTAACATGTCATGGATGCATACTACTTCTCAGTAACAGAGTGTTCTTTTTACAGGGTTTCTTGTATATATTTGCTGAAATATCATGTAGATCTTGTCTGCATACAGAGATATCTAAGAACTCCAGAGATTTTCTAGAAACCTTATAGCTAAACCTCAAAAAATCAGTTGTGTTGTGTAGACAGTCAACAAATGCCTTGAAACTCTTATTTATTTTATTTTATTTAGTTTACATTTGTTGACCGGGCTAGTCCAACTGGATATATGTCTATTTTGAGCAGAGGCCCGGGGAGAAAAGCTCCAACCATAGACATAGAATGTATATTACATTTATACATGAAAGATACATATAGTGAATTAATTTGAATAATACGCTAGACTAAACAATTACAATGACATAAAGTCTGACATGTTAAAGCATACACAGTTCATGGGCTAACAGAAACATTAATCTTAGTACAACAAAAAAGTATCCTTGAACCTTGGGATATAGGATAGATTTAGAAATGGTAACTACAGGATCATAGCCAATGTGTTTTGAAGTACTGTTTAAGGTTATTTTTGAATAGGGTTATTGAGCAAACCAAAGTAAGATCAGTGGACAGTGAGTTCCAGATTTTGCCAATGGAGTTAGAGAACAAGGAGTGACCAGCTATGTTGTTGGTTTTAACTATCTGTACTAGTAGCCTGATGGATGAGCATAGGGTCTTAAGGTTGTTGCATGGGGTGATAAAATTATTATGTATGTGAGTGTTATCAGGTTGCTAAAAAATTATATGTGCAATTATAATTTGATTGTATTGTAGTTGGTTAGGTAATTCTAACCATCCTAATTGACTCGAGGTATGACAGTGTTGGGTTCTGTATGCAGCACCAGTGGCAAATCTGGCAATGTTATTATAGGAGCTTGCCAGTTTGTTAAGGTGATTTTTATTCAAGTTTGTAAATATGGTGGAGGCATAAAGGAGGATAGAGACTAAGTGGGTGTGGGCAATGACAGTCCTAGCTAGTGGGGTAAGGAAGACTTAATCCTGTATAGAGAGCCAAGTTTTTTATTGACTATTTTTATACTATGGTTAATATGCACATCAAACTTAAAGTTGTTATCAATTAATGCCCCTAATAGTTTGGTGGAGGAATCCGGAGATATGATGGTGCTGTTGTTTGACTTAATGATAAAGGTAAGTGGTGAGGACCTATGGATTGGAGAGAATAGTAGTAATTTTTTTTTCTTAGGATTTGATATGAGTTGGCGGTTAAGAAGCCAGTTTTCAACTATGTTAAACACATTTTGGGTTAGAGTCTGTAGATCAGAGGGGAAGTAGCTGAGCATATTAATGTGGAATCGTCTGCATATTGAATACAGGTAGCATGTGGAATGACTGAGTTCAGGTCATTAATAAAGATTAAAAATAGGAGAGGTCCTAATATGGAACCTTGTGGAACACCAAGGGTAATGGGAGGATGGATTGATATCTTGTTTTGCCATAGGACAGCCTGTTGTCTATCATTTAGGTAAGACTGGAACCATTGTATAGCCAGATTATCTAGAGAAAAGGATCTAAGTATGTTTATGAGTAGTTGATGGTTTGCCATGTCAAAGGCTTTAAAGAGATCAATAAAGAGGGCTGAGGAAAGAATGTTATTATTGCAATTTTTGTTAATGACATCAGAAAAAGACAGGAGGGCAGAGGTGGTGCTGTGAAATGGTCTAAAATCATGTTGAGAGTTGTTTTGGATAAGATGAGCAGTTGTCTATGTATACCTTTCTCCATGATTTTAGCCAGGGGTGATATATAGCTATGGATCTATAATTTGATAATTCATTGGAGTTGTCACCTTCATGCAGAGAGATAATATGAGATATCTTCCAGATAGAGCGATGGAACCTTCGGTTATAGTTCTATTAATCAGAATGGAGATAGGATAGGCTATGGCAGATATTCTGCAGGTAAGAGATCAGCAGAGAGGGTGGTTTGTTTAAGTTTCTTAATAATGGTTCAAACAAGGGATGTGGGAACAGGTTAAAGGTGAAATGAGGGTTGAGAGCTGGGTATAGAAGTAATAGAACTTGAGCCATCAGGAGATAGCTGGTTAGCTAGAGATTGGATGGTTTCAGTAAAGAAACTGTTAAAGGTATTGGCAACTTCTTTGGGACAATTGTGGTTAGTGCCTGAGGGGGTTGGAGTGGTGAATTGTCCTGGGTGCAGTAGTTTATTGATACCTGCCCAGAACTTTTGAGGGTTATTTTGGTGGGTTTGCTATAATTGATAGTAAACGTTTTTTTTTTATCTGGCAAAATGGATTTTTTGTATCATTCCTTAGCTGTCTGTATTTAATTTGATCTACAGGATTTTTTGCGGTATGCCACTTGGCCCATACTTTATTTCTAAGTAGGATTTTTTGTTGAGTTTCTTTCGTGATCCATGGGGCATTTTTTGTTTTAGTTCATATGGAATGTGCTGGCACATGGTAGTCTAAAATGGCTAAAATTTAGTATTAAAGTATATCACTGCTTCCTCCAGTGGTAGGTGTTTTAGGACTGACCAATCACATAAACTTAGTTCATTTTGGAAGTTATCAGAGCTGAAGTTTTTATTGTTCCTTATTGTCTTATAGGTGGGTTGGTTAAGAATGTCAGTCTTATGCCTAATTATAAAGGTAAGAAACAGGTCACTTATATCATTAGGGAGGATCCCTGCCTTGATGACTATTAATGAGAATCCAGTCTAAGGTATTTTCTTTGTTGTTGGGTTTGCTGATCCTAGTGGGGGAGGTAATGGTCTGAGTAAACCCATATAGGTTAACATGGATAGTAGGGTGTTCAGTGGAACAGTTGTTCCAATCAATGTTAAAGTTGCCAAGGACTATGGTTTCTTGGGGGTAGTTAGTTGACAACCAATATAGGATGTCCTCAAGGGTGTTAATGTTATTACCTGGAGGTATATAGACACAGATGGTATATATGCATTTACATTTATTGATTTGCATCTTAGTAATAAGAATTTCAGCTTTGCGGTCAAGTCTTATTATATTATAACCAGATGGTATTACCTCAGTGTCTTGTGTTGATGGTTTTAGCCATGTTTCAGTAAGACATAATATGTCTAGAGAATGAATATCTAAGAGGGCATGCAGGTGGGGAACCTTATTATTTATACTTCTAATGTTCAGGTGGCCAGTCAAAAGCAAGTCGTGGTGTCTATTTAGAGTTTGTAAGTTAGAGGGAATAGCAGTGTTAGGGCCTGGGTTATTGATAGTGGTTGGGCCAGGGTTCAGATGAATGTCTCCATCTATTATGAGGTTGTGTTGTATCCTAAATATTAGTTTTCGGAGTTTACTTATTAGGTTCTGGTATTTCCTGGCTTTCGGTTTATGTATCTAGTTCGAATGAGTCGGTGATATTTTGTAAATAAGTAGTTAGGTAAGTAAGTTTTCTTTACTTGGTTTTGAAAATTTGGTCCAATTGGAGTAGAGGTATGGCTTCTAGGGAAGTGAAAGCCTAGATAGTTCTGATGTTCATAGGTGGTGTGTAGATATGGGATAATCATAAAAGGTGAGAGGGAAAATAGCAGTAGTAACCAGATGTGTTAAAGTAGGTAGTAGTGGCATTTTAGCAGTCTTGCACTTTGACTAGGATATAGGGAGGTAAGTAAAGATAGTCTATAGCTAGCAAGTTAGGTATGGTAATTAAGCATATGCCATTTTAAGGATTAGGACTCTGTTGATTGGTTCTGAGAAGTAGGGGTATGGCATAGGTCCTTTAAATTTAGCACTACTGGGAGTGGGTGGGAATAGGGGGCAGGGTGGAGTGCAGATTGAGCCCAAGCACAGCAAGGGTGAGCATAGCAGGGCTAATACAGATACAAGATACTTACAGCCTCATAAAGGATTGTATAAGCAAGGAAAATGGTTTGAATTTATATGTCTATATTTATATGTCTATAGGTCTAAAGACATGCTTCTGGAGCATTTATCTCCGGGCCTCCGCTGAAAACAGGATCTGTGGAACCTAGTTGGACTTTCCCGGTCAACAAATGTTAAATAAAAATAAAAAAATAAATAAATAAATGTTTTTCTTTTTAAATGCACCAAATTGTTCTATGTCCTACACTAGTAGGTACCTTAGCCTAATATTTAAGTATTTTTTTTTTGTTTGTTTGATTTTTGTATGTCTGGTTTAGCATTTAGGTACATTTAATTCAGGTTAAAATGGGGATTTCACTAACAAAATGCTAGGGACACCTCCATTGCTATAGACCCAGGGATTTAAATAAATTCAGTACAGTCATTCACAATATTAACCTTGTAGAAATATGTTGCTGAGGGGGCAGGACAGCTTTAACTCTCCATGTTACAATTTCGGCAGGGTGATATCCTTCCTTTGTTGCAAGCCTTTCAATTTATAGGTAGTTTGGAGGGGGATAGCACCTAATCAGAAAATAATACATTAGTCTACTAATAATCTGTAAGGAAGTTATATATTTCTAGTGGTTCTTACAACAAACAGTACACTGTAGTTACTATCATTCTGCAAGCCAGTATAGCAATATACAACTTATAGTAGCATGTATAGGTTATCCGAAAGTCCAGAACATAACTTTTTAGTTACAAGTTACTCTTGTTTGTTATCGTTCCACACAATAAATATGCCATCCACAAAAGCCGTTAATGGAGAAACATAAACACAATAGTTACAACTTGATTCCTGGTCAGATGTATGCATCCATGTCATCTCCCAGAACAACACTATCATTGAGGTTGTCCCAAACACAAAACTATTAGGAGTCATTACAGACGAAAACCTAACTTTTGACCTCCACATTCACAGTAACATCCAAAAAACTCACCAAAAACTTGGCACACTCTACAGACACAAATACTTTCTCAACCTCCCCACTAAGCAAGCCTTGGCCACTTCCTTTCTGCTACCATCCCTACTATACATTGCCCTTCTTTTCACCATTATCCAGTCCCCCCTTAAATCCAGACAATACTAATGCTATAATAAAATTGCAAAATTTGTGACCAGTGCAAAGTACTCATCCTACCATTGTGCCTCATTATTCCTACTAAACTGGCTGGAACATCCACACTATCTTGTATATCTACAGCTAACCACTGCACATAAACTTATATTCAAACCATCAAACTCCCCCACCCTTTCTTCCCTACTCACTCAATACCATCCATATAGACCACTTCAGTCTGAAAGTCAAATTCTCCTGAACATTGAAAAGCCCAGTCTTTCTGTCAGTCAAATGCTCTACTCCTTTACTATTTCCAAGCTCTGGGATACCCTCCCATTGGCTCTCAGGACTACCAGTAATCCAACTCTCTTTCAACATTCCCTGAAACAACACATTTTCTCTCTATGGCCCTACACTTGTGCCAAACCTACACTTCCCACTACTTGATAATACCTAAAATCCTCATTAAACACTTCTCTGTATAATCTCTCTCTGTCTCCTCTATCATTTTGTCTTTGTTAGCTTTAGCCTATAACTTCATCTGATTTTCTCTTCTGCTCTGCTTCATGCAAGTTCATAATGCCTCCTAGGCAATCAAAGATCCAGTCATCAAAGATATACTCAACTATACCAAGCAGTGCCATATACCAATCTGTATCAACTCTTACTAATATCCTTCTTCTACATAGTAGCCTCATATTGTCCTTCATTATAATCCAGCTCATTCAACTGCTTATAACTCCATGCTACCATACTCTTAATGAGAAACTACTTCCTGTACATAGTTTATACTGATGTTTCAGCATCTGTATTTACATGACTTATGTATTTATTTGTACTGATGTATAAGTGTACTGTATGTCTATCTATGTATTTGATTTGGTGCTTTTGTTCATTTAGTATGGAGCTTTTCTCCCCGGGCTTCCACTGAAAATGAGCTCATTTCAGCCCAGTGGACCATCCTGATAAACAAACAAAAATAAAATAATTAATGATTTTGTTTTTATTTTTTTTATTTACATTTGAAAGTTTCAAAACTTCGATCTTATGATCTCAACCATAAGAAATTTGAAGTTCTGAAACATCAAAATTTAGACGTAGACCCCCCCCCCCACACACACACACACACACACACACACACACACACATATATATATATATATATATATATATATATATATATATATATATTTATGGATCTAGGACTTTTGATCGAAAGATCGAAAGTCCGGATCCATTATCACCAAACATACTTTACCGAAAGCGCTTTCACTGAAAAAGCGCTTACAGTAAAGTATGTTTAAAAAAAAAACATTAACCCTAATTCTATGCAGGGGGGCAAGCCCCCCTGCACCCCCCACACTCCACCTACTTTAATATTCTCACTCCAAGATCGCACTATAGTGGGGAAAAGAGAATTTTCCTTTATCAGCACCGTAGTACGACCGGCACAACTAGCATACTTATCCTAAAGTGCTGCTTCGGTGAACAGCACTTTCGGTTAAGTATGCTCGGTGATTTCTGCTTTGGTGGAAAGTGCATTTGGGGATCTGTACGGATCCCATATATATATATATATATATATATATATATATATATATATATATATATTTTTTTTTTTTTTTGTGTGTCTTTTGGCTTTTCCCAGTTAGGGGTCGCCACAGTGGTACTCCGGTCCGCTAATGATTGGTAGTGGATTTTTACGTACCGGGTTACCAGCCCTGACGCACAACCTTCAACGAAGGCATGCCCCATTTATGTATGCCTCCACACAGAAGACGCTCTAGCTGAGAATCAAACGGGACAACGTCTTGCTACCGCAGCACCACCACCGTATATATATATATATATATATATATATATATATATATATATATATATATATATTACATCATACCTTTCAACCTCCTACAGCAAGAAATCTGGACAACGCCATAAATAATGGGGAGACAAAGGCCCAACATAGGGACAATTTTTAAAGATCGCTCTTATAAACTTAGAAAGTTGATAGAATAACAGGTTTTGAATTAGCATGACTTTTCTGAAGGGTAATAAGCTTGAAACTCAAATGTCTGTCATTATATTTTGAATTGAATCCTCAATGTTTTGCAAATGATTTTCTAGAAAACCACAATTTGATGAGAAACAGACCAAAAATATGAGACAAAAACCTGGGCGCTGTGTGAAAATCTGGACAGTTGAGAGGTATGATGTACATATATAGACAGATACACAATTACTTTTTCAAAGACAATGGTTAAGGGTGATTTCACTATTGTTATATTAACAGTTAAATGCCACAAACGATAACGTAACTCCAGGCGAGTAAAGTGTCCGTTACCAGATAAGAAATAACAGTCCACAAGCTCATATACGGTAACTAAGACACAGGCAGGCTTCTTAAAACTCCAAAAATCAACAGCAAAAAGTTCTATTCGTAAAATAACTCAAAATTCCCAATTAAACTTAGATGAACGTTCTTTATTAGGTACAGTTAGCGCTTTCACCTCCTCGGTTTCATCAGACTGTTAACTTGTATTATATTTTGATATGTATATCATGTGAGTACCATATCATTGTGTTTGTTTAATTGTATATAATTATATATAATGCAGTAATTAAGTTGACTGTCTTTAAA
This sequence comes from Protopterus annectens, assembly GCF_019279795.1. Classification (NCBI taxonomy): domain Eukaryota; kingdom Metazoa; phylum Chordata; order Ceratodontiformes; family Protopteridae; genus Protopterus; species Protopterus annectens. The sequence goes on along the minus strand of NC_056746.1, from coordinate 213,231,771 downwards.
ATTATAGGTTCACAGGAGATTACCAGGCTAACAGCTTAATGACCCTTACAAGCCTAGCTAATATAACCTGATTTTACCCAATATATGGCCTCTAGGGGCAAGAAGATGGCATAGATTCCTGCCTGTGCATTGAGTATCTTACAGATTGCCCCATCCATAAGAGACATAGGTATTACCCCAGGTGTGAATCTGCGATTCCCCATCCATTGATCCAAACTGTATTTGAAGAGGGCCAGGGGAGGGATTTGCTTAATGTGAATAGGAAGCCTGTTCCAAAGAAGGGGTAGTCTCTGAGACACATATCTGTCTCTCCAGCATGTTTTGTTTGAGTCACTGACTAAGTTTAGATCCCTAGATCGGGTGATCCCCATGCTGTTTGATGCGCAGATGTGTAGCAGTTCCATCAGGGCTGGATTTGTGAGTGCTTTGTAGGTCAGGCATAGGTCACTCCTTAACAGTTGGTAGAAGAAAGAGTAAAGTCTATCCACATAGTAAACTCTGTTTTGCTGGCACACTTTGGTTGACAAAACAAATGTGTGAGATTGCTACATTACTGGGATGGGGGAATATGCCCTTTCCCTTGTATTGTGCAAACTCTGTGTTAGAAGATATAATTAGCAAGGGGTGGGGTCCCCGTGCAGAAAACATTATTTTATTATTGCATGCTCTGAGGTTATGTCTTGGAGCATGCAGTGTTTTATTGACTTAGTGATGTTGAGATTTAGGTGTTTAGACTATTTATTTGCATTCACATGTATACATGTTTGCATGCATTTGCATGCCCATAATTCAACTAGATACAAGTAGAACAGGTAACAGCACCAATTTGTTAACCAGACAGGCCCACAACCATTTTATTGGGGTAACCCAGGAACAATGTCTGCTTAAGTGAATTGCTCAAGGTCACACAATAGGGAAATAAGGATACAGGGAATCAAACCATGCCCCACAGAAACTACAGCTCACAGCCTTAACCATCTGTGCCAACTTCCAGTCAACCAGTAGATTAGATAGCTACATATTGATTGGTTAGATAGTTGCTTGGTGCCTACCATTCACTTACTGTAATGCAATTTTTTTTAACCAAGAAGAGCTTTATTGAATTATTACTTACAACATTGGAAATCGCACATTTATATAAATGAATAAAACCCTATAGGCATATTTTAATTTACAAACATTATAGATGAAGTATAACATTCTATACAGACATTGCCATTTGACCATTACATGGCACATTCAATTCCTACCTTCCCTTAAACATCATTCCTCCTTTAAAACATTATTCTGTACATATTATTTCCACAATTCCCATTTTTTCAATAGAATTTGCTTTGCTCCTACTCTTTTCTAAAGATCCCACTTCCAGTTCTTTTATCTCTGTTACTATAATTCATTACTTCTAGTTCAATTGTTTTAGACTTTGATTTCCATTTACTAGTAATTGCGTTTTCATACTGCTTTAGCCACTGTCTTACAAGTATCTGCAGGAAGATGTTGGTATGTGTATCGTTCCTGTTGTTGAACACTGTGCAACTTATCCTAGTACTTATCTTACTAGCAATCATCATGATCACTGTGCTATGACTTGTATACTACATAATTTGTAAACTACTTTTGCTCAGTGTCCATAGGTTTATAGGTTCATACTAGGCTATCTGCCCTGGGGCAATTATAAGCCTAGCCTGATTCTGTATGGCTTACTCCACCCCTTGATTTGAGTATACTGTGCCCTTTTTAAGGTTTAGTTTACTGTGCCTCTGTCTAATAGTGACACGGGAGTAATCCCTGGGACAAACCTACGATCCTCCATCCACGTCTGATATCAACTGTGATTTATGTAGAAGTGTAAGGTAATTGTGCTCCTTATTTTATATGAGCTTTTGTAATATCTTATACACCGAAGTACTACTAGTATTATGCATTTACTGTGTCTGTTTACTCTGTACCTCTGCACCCACATAATGACTGAAAAGGGTCTTCAAACCAGCCTACTAAATAAATAAATACGTAAAAAGAAGGCATCAAGCATCTGATTGAGCTCATTTTTGTTGGCACTCCTCACGATGCATTCAGAAATTATCTATACAGTAAGCTGAAAGCACATTTGATGGCAGATGTTGTCACTGAATGTTAAAATATGAAGCTAACACTACTGACAATGAACAGTTACAGCATCTTACTTTGTCTAACTCTGACAGTATACATGCTGTGACAAGAGGAAGGAAATATTATAGATGTGATATAAATCATAATTCATGTCTCACCCTTCATAAAAAGATAATTATTCTACATGTGCTAAGAGGTAGTACTGGACAGAATGCTGTAAAGCAAATAAATGGCAAAGGCATTGTGCAAGCCAAAATCACATGCATAAATCTTGACCACTAGGTGAGAAGACCCAAACAGATACTACCCCAAGGCAAGTCATAGGAGAAGGGATGAGTCTCATATTGAGGCTGCGGACAATGATAAACATACTGAGAATAGTAGCTATCAAAATCACTTCTATTCCAGTTCATGCACAGTATATACATAGTGTGGAAGATGAAGTTACACTGTGTGGATCTTAAATTAGGTGAAGAAGAAGCCTCCAAAACCTTGGACTTCAAACCGCCTCATTTACTGGAAAATCGGTTTACAATTCATCTGAGGACTACTTCTGGATCATCTAGAAATATATTTCCACTGTTTACATAACAAGAGATGTATAGGTCCTCAGCACATGTTCTAAGGTTCCTATAACTGGTACCCAGAACAAAACTGATGCATTATAGTGGTAATGAGATTTCTTGACTTGCAGACATTAGTGCTCTAAGCCACTACAAGTCTACTTGATGTCTAGATAGAAGGTTTTATGTTGTGGATGTTACAGGACTAGCCATATGAGGTTTTTCCATAAGTAAGATTCTGAAACCCTTAACTATTAACATTCACCTAGTCATATATTCACAGAAAGTAAATGATGGGATACACCGACAAAGAAATCCATGCCACTCAAAGACATATCTGGTCTAAAGAAGATATAAACAAACTAGATTGAGGAGATTGGTAGTTTCAGTGTGGAGCAGCTGAATGAAAGAGTATTTATTAATGGACTACGGAAATGCAGTATATGTATCAAAGACAAACTACACCAGAGTGGAACAGACTGAATGAGCTTCATGTATTGTGACAATTGGAAGAGCATGTGGATTGATGATCTACCCTGTATGTAGCACTAAAACAGATGATTCTGTATTCATATAACTGGATCCCCAGAATCTGAATGTCAATCTGAAGAGATACTCATACACATAACAGTTTACAATTGCAAAAGTGTTTTGAAAGCTTGATGCAAAAGCAGAATATTGGTCAGTACACTGAAATGAATAATCACAACTTCTGACAAAATATTATATTTCATTTGGATGGTACTTTTGGAAATACTTACCATTTATGTTGATCTCTTTCAGGACAAGACTGATTGAAGGTCTCCATGGTGTGCTAAACATAGTTGATGATGTAGCTGTCTAAAGACACAGCAAAGCAAACTATGACAAAACTCTAATCAGTCTGATGGACAGAGCTGCCAAAGCAAGATTAGTGTTTAACTGTGACAGATACATAGTAAAACAAACCAGCATTTTATTCTTTGATAAGCCCTACATAAACAATGTATTTGTCCCAATCTAAAAAAAGTCAGAGACACCGAAAATGCTACCTCCTCAAAATAAAGATGACCTATTCAAATGTATTGAAATGTTGAATTATTTCTCACCTTCTATGTCATAATTTGTGGAGTAACAACAATCTATGTGGTCTGATGAATAAGGGACTACCTTGGACATGGGACACTGACCACAAAAAAAATTGTCGAAGAAATGAAATCATTGTTCAATGTAGATGCATGTCTGAAGTACTATGACCAAGACAAATCTTAATTCCAGAAATAGATGAATCAATAAAAGAGTTTTATGTAGCCTTGGTACAAGATAACAGGCCAATTGCTTTTGGTCCTAAAACATTAAGTGAGTGTTAGTCCTGTTACATTAATATCAAATAGAAGAAGTCTGCAATTGTTTATGGAATACAGTGATACTACATATAAGCAATAGTCCTTTTGCTACTGTTTGAAACAACTGCGTGCTTCTCAAAACACAAGGTTACAACTACGGAATGATTTATATGTCTTCATCTCAGATGGTCCTCGTAGATGGGACACTTGATAATCACCTACCTAACCCAGAAGATGAAGGTGGCATTAAGGATGATGAGGATATAGATGGAACTAACAAAGAAATTAAAGACTCACAGAAGCATACTGTGCACACAGAGAAGGGTTTCCCAAAGATGGTGAGTACACAAGTTACCAAAATACTTACTTCCTTGTTGGTCTCGGGGATGAACCAACTATCGTAGCAGGAGTTATTCTCAAAGGCAGACAATCACTAAAGACATTCTGAAGCAACTTCAGAAAGGTCATCAAGGCACATTATACTGACCAAAGATTAGTGATGACTGTGAAGTCCCCACTCTGGACCAGTAATCAAGGAGTCTGAATCCTCACCACTGGCACTGGAGAGGGACATTCACTTGCAACAAAAATGGATGCACCCAGTATTTCCAGATGCAGCTCCCATCAAGCACAATTTCCCTTAAGAACATACAGGGAAAACAATCAGCCTGGAGTCTGGGTTTCTCAATCTGTCTTCCTCCAGGACCCCAGACAGACTCCCCACTGGCACAACTATAGAGTTGAGACCTTAGCTGAGTATCCAAGCCAGGTTCTCCTCCACTCTCTCTGTAAACCAGTGCTTCCTGCCCCTGCTCCAAGCAGCTGCCACACACACACTCTGAGATTTGATTTTCACACACACACACACACACACACACACACACACACACACACACACACACACCTGAGAAATGTTGACACAGAGTTATTAGCTATGCCCCCTCCTGCCCAGACTATAAGGTAGTTACACTGCCACCCGACATTCCCAAGCCAGCTACTCCAAGGCTTTCACAAGGGTACTCAATTACACTGAGTGAAATGAATATTAATACAAATGGTAGGGTTTGCCCAATGCGCTAAGGCTTTCAGGAGTAGCCAGAACTGTCACCAAATATAAATAAGTACTATTAGTGATTAAAGTGTTCTCTACAAGACTTTCACAATGAAAAATTTAAATATATTTAATAATAAATAATAAACGAACATGAAAATACTAAATATCTATTTACAACAAACACCAAAGTTTCAGCACAGGAAATATTAAAAATAACACAAATGGACAGGTTCACACAGTTACAGAGAAAACAACACTTAACTAATCTCACTATATTTTCCTGACTGACCTAAAGAATTATTATTCCTTGGTTATTTACTAGAGCAAGGCAAGATGAAGTAGATGAGCGATCCTTCTTTGACAGGTTACAAAACCAGAGAGCTAAAAACAGAAAAGTCCTGGAAGAACACCGCTGGATGCTTCAAGTAGTAAAAATAAGAACTTTTAATAAAAGCTGGTACAAAACAGATAAGCGCTTTCGGGTTGGTAGCCCTTCATCAGATGAATAACAGACATCAAAACTCACAATTTAAACAAAACATCTTCTAATCAGCATCTAGCAAAAAACCCGCCTATTTTTCAGGGTGGGTTTCACTGGGATGACATCATTAAGACCCGGCCCCCTGTGGGCCATCAGCTGTATAATCCATCTAGACTCAATTAATTCAGTTAATTGTTTGATGTCTCCACCCCTTCTACCCAAACTAACATTAACTATAGCCCTAAAGCTAAAATTGTGTGTGGGATTATCTTGAATATGTCTAAAGAGGGCATTGTGCTGATCACTGTTCCTAACGGCAGATAAATGCTGTAGGATCCTGACCTTAAACATATTGTTGGTTTTGCTCACATAAAAACAAGGGCAAGAACCACAATTGGCCAGATAAACAATGTCCTTTGTTCTACATGTAGCCCTGGCTTTTAAAGAAAAGATTCTACCTGAGACGGGATGCAGAAAAGTAGTGTCCTTATTGATAAAGGTGCAGGCCTTACAGGTACCACAAGGTACAGTGCCTGCTTGTGACTTAAAACTCAGTTTTTTGGAATGATACTCTCCACATAACAGATCTTTTAAGCTCTTGTTCTTCCTGTATGCAATACAAGGGCTAGATCCTATTAAACCCCTAATCCTATCATCACTTACTAGAATGTTCCAGTTCTTTTTAACAATCTCACCTATATCATTAATGTTACTACTATATGTGAACATTACTTTAGGTTTAAGAATATTGGTGCCATTCTTAGAAGTTACATTATGTTCATCTATGGGACGATGCATCCAAGGTCTATACACATGTTTCCTCTTATGTTTACTACCTTCAACAACCTTGTTCACCATATCTCCCCTATAACCTCTTTCTTCAAAGTAACCTCTCAATTTGCTCATTTCCCCTTCGAAACAGGAATCCTCAGTACATACTCTTGAGATCCTGCCTAGTTGTCCTTCCACAATGTTGGGGAATGTATACCGTGGATGCAAGCTATCAAATGAAAGGAGAGTATTCTTCCAACACTCCTTCCTATATATACCAGTGGAAAAACCTGTTTCAGTTTGTTCTATGGTGACATCCAAAAAATCTAACTGAGTATAGGAGGTACTTTTAGTTAATCTGAAAAACGTGGTTGTGGAATGTAGGAAAGATATAAACACAGGGGGCCGGGTCTTAATGATGTCATCCCAGTGAAACCCACCCTGAAAAATAGGCGGGTTTTTTACTAGATGCTGATTAGAAGATGTTTTGTTTAAATTGTGAGTTTTGATGTCTGTTATTCATCTGATGAAGGGCTACCAACCCGAAAGCGCTTATCTGTTTTGTACCAGCTTTTATTAAAAGTTCTTATTTTTACTACTTGAAGCATCCAGCGGTGTTCTTCCAGGACTTTTCTGTTTTTTGCTTCGCTTGTGTGTGCCTTTGGAGGAACCATTTCAGCACCTAGCATTGATTATTGGACTTATTTCTTATTTTTTGTGCTTATTGGTGTTGAACCGTTATGGATGCAGCTAAAGAATCTTCTTCTGGAAATCAAGGAAGGACCTCTATGTTAGAGGTTAACCAAGGCAAGACTTATAATAACTTTATACATGTAAAAAAACCCTTGTTAAACTTGGGGTTTGTGACTTTGAAAGATCATGGATTAAGTACCTCCTCTCCTGTTTTGGTGGATAAGAATTTTGATGAACTTTTGAGGGATTTTAATTATAAAATGGGGAGACTACAGCGCCTTCAATGGCAAACCTATCATCTAGAAGCGTGTTTGCAATATGGTATTGTTCCCCGGGGCATGAGGGTGCTGTGCATGCCGACACAAGGGGAACGATACCCAGAATTATTGGCAAAATGGCAGCTCATAAACATTAAGACGAGTTTTCAGTACATGGAACTGTTGAATGGATTTTTTGCACCAGAAATAATAGCGCTCAAACAGGAGACAGAGAACTTACAGGATAAACTGAGCAGTGACTTCATAGGTGCTACTTATAAGGAGCGTTTGGAAGGGGTGTATAAATCTCTTTCAGAGAATGACGCTAAGTTACAGACATTAAAAATAAGTAAACTAAGGAGAGATCATGCAGATTTCTCCAATGGTAACATCTTTGTCTGGCCTAGATCTAGGTTTGCTCCGGCGGCGCAAAGCCATACCACAGCAATCTATTCATCTAAGTTAGCACCCAAATCTAGCTATATTTCACCTTCCAATACACAGTTTTGTGAGAAGGAACGAGCATCTAACAATGTTAGTAGTTCTGTGACAAGTACCGGTGAGCTACGAGTCGACGCACAAGACGCTGCTGACATCACGCGTTCGTTGGAGACCACTCCAGGTTTGGGTTCAACGCACGTTACTTTAGGCTCCACAATTTCTACCACCATGGTCAAAGTAATAGAAAAACCTATTGGAACATTTGATTGTTTAGCAGAGCCGTCCAATGTTGTTTCTGATTGTTTAGCAGAGCCATCCAACGTTGTTTCTGTGGTTTCCATGAACGAACTGTCTGCTCCTGGAGTAGATTTACCAGTGGACAGTAGTCGTTTGGGGGCCAGACCAAAAAATTTGTCAGCGGAACAACATTTTTTGAATGTGTTGCCTGTCCCTGTCAAGAAGAAGGGGTCCTGGAAACGCTCATTGAGCGAAGGCAGGGACCCAGAAAAGAAAAGAAGGACTGTGGAATGACTCAGTATGTTGACACTAATATTGTTTTTAATTTATCTACTTATTGTTTGACTACAGATGAGCTGTATGTGCTTAATAAGGGGCTTTCGTTTGTTCCTAGTAGGGACAGTGTTTATCATGAGATCATGATGGACCTTATGGTTTATTGTAGGAGTATAGCCCTACGTAATTTGTTTGGTGCAATCAATACCAATGATTTATCTTTGAGACAACCTAGCAGCTACATGCCCCCTTTTACTCCTTCCATGAACTTGTTTATTAATGCTTGTGAGCGGGACCTTTTGGAGTATTTTCATAAGGGACACAATAATAAGTATTATAATTTGACAGTAGAACAGAGAAAAGCATTACAGGGATTAATTGATAATAATGAGATTACTATAAAAATGGCTGATAAAGGGGGCGCAGTAGTGGTTCTAGATACTAGTTACTATCAGAGTAAGATAGCAGAGCTGTTATCGGATGGTTCCACATATGTTCCTATTAACCCTGTTATGGTTAAAAATTTGGTTGACAAAGTCCATAATAGTTTAGAGCTCTTACTGCATGACATGGTAATAGATGAAGGATTGTACAGGTTTCTTAAGGTTGAAGGGGTGGTAACGCCTCTTTTCAAAGGGTTACCGAAAATACACAAATCCCTGATAGAACCACCTCTACTCCCCATAGTGTCGGGCCGAAAATGGGTGACCGAGAACATTTCCATATGGCTAGAAACAATATTAAGACCATATGTGGATAGTATGGGTAATGTTCTAAGGGACACTGGAGATTTTTTAAAGGCTTTGGGGGAGATAGATAGAGGTACACCCAGGACTCATTATTTAATGGTTACTCTGGATGTACAGAGCCTATTTACGGTCATAAATAACCAGTATGGAATATCAGCAGTTGGCAGTTTATTGAAGGATAGAGGAGCTAATGATTCACAGGTTGATCTTGTGAAGACTATGCTTACTATGGTACTAGAGAATAACATCTTTTTGGGTTTACAACAACTGTACAGACAGGCACAGGGTGTCGCCATGGGCACACCCTGTGCCAATACATATGCTAATTTAGTACTTTCCTTTTGGGAAAATCAATATATTTTCAACAACACAATCTGGCTACCGTCCATCAAGCTATATAAGAGGTTTGTGGATGATGTGTTTATTTTGTGGGAGGGGGAGCCAGCTCGCTTGGATGAGTTTATATCTTTCCTACATTCCACAACCACGTTTTCCAGATTTACTAAAAGTACCTCCTATACTCAGTTAGATTTTTTTTGGATGTCACCATAGAACAAACTGAAACAGGTTTTTCCACTGGTATATATAGGAAGGAGTGTTGGAAGAATACTCTCCTTTCATTTGATAGCATGCATCCACGGTATACATTCCCCAACATTGTGGAAGGACAACTAGGCAGGATCTCAAGAGTATGTACTGAGGATTCCTGTTTCGAAGGGGAAATGAGCAAATTGAGAGGTTACTTTGAAGAAAGAGGTTATAGGGGAGATATGGTGAACAAGGTTGTTGAAGGTAGTAAACATAAGAGGAAACATGTGTATAGACCTTGGATGCATCGTCCCATAGATGAACATAATGTAACTTCTAAGAATGGCACCAATATTCTTAAACCTAAAGTAATGTTCACATATAGTAGTAACATTAATGATATAGGTGAGATTGTTAAAAAGAACTGGAACATTCTAGTAAGTGATGATAGGATTAGGGGTTTAGTAGGATCTAGCCCTTGTATTGCATACAGGAAGAACAAGAGCTTAAAAGATCTGTTATGTGGAGAGTATCATTCCAAAAAACTGAGTTTTAAGTCACAAGCAGGCACTGTACCTTGTGGTACCTGTAAGGCCTTCACCTTTATCAATAAGGACACTACTTTTCTGCATCCCGTCTCAGGTAGAATCTTTTCTTTAAAAGCCAGGGCTACATGTAGAACAAAGGACATTGTTTATCTGGCCAATTGTGGTTCTTGCCCTTGTTTTTATGTGGGCAAAACCAACAATATGTTTAAGGTCAGGATCCTACAGCATTTATCTGCCGTTAGGAACAGTGATCAGCACAATGCCCTCTTTAGACATATTCAAGATAATCCCACACACAATTTTAGCTTTAGGGCTATAGTTAATGTTAGTTTGGGTAGAAGGGGTGGAGACATCAAACAATTAACTGAATTAATTGAGTCTAGATGGATTATACAGCTGATGGCCCACAGGGGGCCGGGTCTTAATGATGTCATCCCAGTGAAACCCACCCTGAAAAATAGGCGGGTTTTTTACTACATGCTGATTAGAAGATGTTTTGTTTAAATTGTGAGTTTTGATGTCTGTTATTCATCTGATGAAGGGCTACCAACCCGAAAGCGCTTATCTGTTTTGTACCAGCTTTTATTAAAAGTTCTTATTTTTACTACTTGAAGCATCCAGCGGTGTTCTTCCAGGACTTTTCTGTTTTTTGCTTCGCTTGTGTGTGCCTTTGGAGGAACCATTTCAGCACCTAGCACTGATTATTGGACTTAAAACCAGAGAGCTCTGAGACTTCAGTCTCAACTAGTATTAAACATTATTTTTAGTGACGGATTACAGAATGACATCAAGTACATCTAGTCATCTGATTATGGTTCCTATGCTTTCCCCCTTGGGTAGAAGCTGTCTGGATTTAGCACATATGTGTCAATAATACACACAGGGCCTTGCTAAGATCTGTTGCAGCTCCTGGAAATCATAAAACATTTTCAAACTTCCACCCTTCTAAGGTAGCAATTATTTCACCCCAATGACAATGCAGAAAGCTTCTTAGTACAGACTGTTTGTCTCTGGCTACATTGAGAGCTGTAAGATACAATCCTTATGGCCTAAGCCAGGTAATTTAATTTCTAACTATTTTCAGTATTTGAGACTAACCTCTTCTCTTCCAGTATCCTCTGTTAAAACACATACATTTAAACAGTTACAATAATGCATGTATATTTATTTTTCCTGTCTAGCAGAGCACACTGTCAGTACATTTTTAACACAAGTTTACAAATACATTGTTCAACACAAGCATATGTACAAATCAGTTTAATATATTAATGACATATAATTACTTAAAAAAATTCCAGCTAGCTGTGCTGGCATATGTTACACATCCACTGCCCTACTTCTCCTGGCATAGCTGGCAATACCTCACATCATCACATCTCTCCCCCTTTGAAGACTCAATCTAGTTTTACAAATGTGCCTTGCGAAATGTTGCTTGAGAGAAATGGGCCTGTCTGGGAATACATTCATCCATACCCTGTCTTCAGAGCCCTTCTGTATTGGCATTGCTAACCCCACTACAGTGCTGCATTGTCATATCAGATGCCTGCAACTCTAGGCTCCACCATAGTAAGTTTGCATTTTGCTGGCTAGCTAGTTATATCCATAGATCTCCCTCAGACTCCTCCTGCCTCCTACTCCAAATACTCAGCACCAGAGCCACCCTATCATGGTGATGTTTCATAATGTTAACATGGTACAGTTTTTGCCCCTGCCACCTGCCTAGCAGCTCTACCATGTAGTTAACATCACTGACCTTCCTTACCAAATTGAAGGGTCTCTCCCAAGCTGCCTGCAGCTTACTGTGTCTGACAGGAATGAGAACCATAACCTGCTTTCCACAGCATACTCTCGAGTTTGAGCAGTCCTGTCATACCAGATCTTTTTTGCTGCTGGGCTCTTGCAAGGTTCTCCTGGACCAAGTGCATGAGCTCCCTAAGCTTTGTCCTGAAATTCAGGACATATGCCACAACAGACTCCTTGTGAGAATCACACTCACCCTCCCACTCATCAAGAATAAGATCTAAAGGCCCCTTCACCCAATGCCCATACAGCAACTCAAAGGGTGAAAAACGTGTGGATTCCTGGGGTAACTCTGTATATAAGCAGCAGATGGGGGCAAATATTTGTCCCACTATCTCTTAAACTGGTCTGCAAATACCTGTAGCATGGTCTTTAGTGTAGAGTTTAATCTCTCCACAAGGCCATTAGCCTGGCAATGCTAGGGGGTGGTGTTTAGGTATTTCACCTCACAGAGCTTCCACAGATAATCCAGCAGGTCTGACATGAAATTGGCACCTCTGTTAGTAAGTATTTCTCTTAGGAAACTAACCCTGCTGAAAATCTCTAACAAAGCATTTGCCACCTTCTTTGCCTCAATGGAGGACATAGCCACCACCTCAGGGTATTTAATAGCATAATCTACTACCACCAGGATATATTTTTCCCTGTGGAATTTGGGGTACTCAGACATCGCACAATATCTATAGCTACCCTCTGAAATGGCTCCTCAATCACAGACAAAAGCATCAAAGAAGTTTTGACCTTGCCTCCTGCCTTGCCTACTTCTTGGCATTGCTCACAGGTCCTGCAGTACCCTGTTACATCCTTTGCAATCCCAGGCCAATAAAAGTTCTGCATAATATGTCTCTTGGTATGCTTTATGCCCATATGACTTGCAAAAGGAATGTCATGGGCTATGGCTAGGAGTGCCAGATGGTAGGCTCTAGGTATTAACAACTGCTGTATTATCTCACCCTCTAGCTCTTCATTAGGGGTTCACTCTCTATACACTAACCCTTTGTTTCAGTTTACAGACTCCCCTTTTCCTTGAGAAACAGGGACCTCCCTAGCTACCTACCTCAACCCTCTTAGTGTAAGGTACGAGAACTGAGTCTGTCTCAACTCTATCTTTGTAACTTTTCCCAGCTCCCCTTCCACGGGAAGACTGGTATCCTCTGACAGTGGTGCCTCACTGTCAGCCCGAGTACTACTACTCACATCTGCCCTTGCAGTCATTCTGTCCAAGGGAACATCAGTACCTACCAGCAGCTGTGGCTCACCATCAGCCTCACTGCGACAGGACAGCTCCTTCCCTGAAATAACCACCTTTGCCAGCCCTGGATTCAGGTGTGGCATCTGTCTGGGTTTGCCCCAGGCTACTAGACCCACATGCCTGTCTCCAAGCCTGACTGTGTGTAACTGCATGCACACAAGGTACTGCATTATTTAAATCATCCCCTATCGGGATATCTGCAGGGATATCTTCAAACACACCTACTTGCTTACTTTCTTTTCCACTCTCCCAATCAAGGTGAACCCTAGACAAAGTAATTTGGAATGGGGTCCCTCCTAAAGCTCTGACTGGTGTGGACTGCCTAAGCAAGTACTGCTCCTCTTTAACCACTGCAGGTTTCACAATTGTTATGTCAGAGGCTATCTCTCTTTTAGCAGTGGCCTGTTTTCCATCCATTAAGATAGGATATAACCTCTGATGATAGTTTGTTACCCCTGCTGTCTCCAGACAACTTACTACTAGCATATGGTTATTTCCAATTGCTGGCTCCCCACCTTTTGTTCCCCACCTTGCCTCCATGGACATCTATATGACATATGGCCCAACTGGTTGCATTTAAAACATTTAACCCTTGATCCTGGCATGTACCTGAATTAGAGGCTTCCCCTATTACTGGTGGACTCTGTTGGGGTGGTTTAGGCTGCCCACCATGAGTTCCCTTACACCCATGTGCAGCACTAGGTATCCCTTTCCTATGCAGTGATGCCCTGTTTGCTAAGAAAAGATCCTCTTTTTTTCCACAGCTCATTTGCAGAGTTACATTCCTGGTCTGCCAATAAGATTCTCATGCCCTCAGGCAAAGTGCTAAGGGCTTGTTCCCTCAATAAAAGGTCTGCTAGCTCTTCTAAAGTAGTGACCTAAGACCCACTCACCCACCTTTGAAAATAAATGCTTAATTCAGCAATATAATCACACACACTTTCATCTGCCTTGCATCTATGCTCATAAAACATTTTTCTGTAAGCTTCAGGTGTTAACGTAAAACATTCAAGTAAACATTTCTTTACTTTATCATAGTTTAAACAATCAAGATCAGACAATTTAGAAACAGTAGTTACAGCTTTACTATGGAGTGGGGGGGGGTCAGGAACCATTCCCAGAGCCCTTGGTCAGCATTATATCATTTCCAGATACTGGCCAAGGCTCTTGCCACCCATATAATTCCGTTTTAGGTGCTGTTGCAAAGACCAAATTACCACCGTAACAGCTACAAACAAATGCAATCTGACGGTCATGCTGCTCAATGCTAGAAGTCAAAATCTCAAAATGCACTCACTCGAAGCACTCCTTAAAATGGAGAACATCGACATTTGTGCTGTAACAGACACCTGGTTCAAAGCAGCAGAAAGTTCCCCTGTAATACCAGGCTATAACTCATTCCACACCTTTCGGCCCCAGAATTTGGACCAAAGCTCCAAAGGCGATGGTGTTTCCATATTCATAAAGGATGTGCACACCTCCAGACTGGTAGCCCAAAATAATGCATCAGAAATACTTCAGGTTCAGTTAACATTGAGTAAGACAGGGATTCAGGTCATAGCCTACTACAGGTCCACAACCATGTCCCAAAACTCACACTCCATGTTCCTAAGCACCCTGGAGAAAATTAGGGTCAAACCTAACGTTGTCATACTGGTGGCTACAACTACCCCTCCACAACTGGAAAAACTACTCATGTACCAATAACCTTGCCCAATGTTTCCTGGAATTCATTAATTCCAGTGCCCTGGACCAGCTCGTTCTTACCCCTACTAGATGTAGGAATATCCTTGACCTGGTCTTTACTAACATGAGCGACTATTGCTCTACACTAATAGTCAATTCCTCCCTGATTAGATCCGACCACAAACTAATCACCTTGGAAATCCACATCCCTCCCACCCCCGCCTCCCTGCAAAGGTAACCACCATGAAAAACGTCTCCAAAGCTGACTTTGGGCTCCTAAAAACAGAGGTGGCTAACTTCACGGCACTCATGCAAATGGAGAATAGTTGCATGACTGCCAAATCATACACCAATGCACTGTACAGACACATACACAAATGCATAGATTTATCCATACATAATAGAACCAAGACGCTCTCCTCCAAAAAAAATAAGCCAATCTGATGGTCCCCTGCCATAAAAAACTCTACAACAGAAGGAGGAAACTAATGTGGAATAAGGTGAAGTCCCAAGACTGTAAAAAACTCCCTTATCAGTCAAAATGTTGAGATCCCTCATCAAATTCTCTAAAGCTAGCTATGAAAACAGAAATTCAGCAGATAGCAAAGACAACCACAAGGCCTTCTATAGTTATGTAAAGAATCTTCACGGCAATACCAAGATTTGCTCTGAGATACTGCACAATGGTACTTCCTATACCGAGCCAACAGATATGGTCAATATACTGGTTGGCAGATTCAGTGACAACTTTACCGCTCTCACCCTCCCCAAAGGACCAATCACAATACCAGTAGATTGCCCGGCACCCATTATTACTGCTGAACAGGTTAAAACAGCACTGTCCAAGGCCAAGAATACAGCTTCTATGGGACCTGACAATATCCCTGGCTGTGTTCTACATGAACTACTGAGTGAACTGGCCCTCACCTGTGTGCCCTGTTCAATCACAGCCTCACCTCAGGCTTTGTCCCTACCGAATGCCACACTACTACAGTCATCCCTCTCCACAAAGGAGGAGCGACTACAGACCCTGGGAACTATCGCCCCATTAGCCTGATGAGTCTAATATGCAAAGCTATGGAATGCATCATCATGGACCTAATAAACAAAGATATAGGGAATCTCCAAACTCTGGATCCTGCACAGTTTGGTTTTGTGAAGGGTAAGATCATGCCTGCTCAACTTGGTCGATTTCTTTGAGTTAGTCACCAGAGCTGTAGATGAAGGCAGGGTGGTTCATACAGCTTACCTTGATCTGGTGAAGGCCTTTGATACCATTCCCCACTCAGGAATCATAGAAAAACTCACTAAGCTAGGCATCAACCCCTATATCACTAGGTGGGTTGCAAACTGGCTCACAGATAGAACCCTCAGTGTGAAAGTAGCTGACTCCAAGTCAGACTGCCAACCAGTCATGAGTGGAGTCCCACAGGGTTTTCCTGGGTCCTCTCCCATTTGGTATCTATTTCTCTGAAGTCCAGGCCAATACGAAGGCACTCTGGCTGACAAAGTTCGCAGACAATTGCAAGTTGGGAGATATTATGAACTCCTCAAGTGATGTTGACATCCTACAGAAAGGCAATGACTGGTGTCAGAACCATGGCCTTAAGCTCAATGCCAAAAAATGTGTCGTCATCCCCTTTGGGAAAAACCCAGTTCCCATAAATTACCACATCGATGGCAGCCCACTGAACACAGAAGGCATTATAAGAGATCTGGGAACACAGGTTGACAGCAACCTCTCTTTTGACCACCACATTGCCATTGTGGTCAGAAAGTCCTTCAGTGTGGCACATCTCATTACTAAGGGTTTTGCATCCAGGAAGAAAGAGGTCATTGTCTCCCTCTACTTTTCCCTCATTAGGTCAATCCACCGAGTACAATGCCCCATTTGGCATGTACCTCACTAGACACCTGCACCTCACTAGACACCTGCAAAAACTGGAGAGGATGCAAAAGTACCTCACAAAGAGGATCCTAGGCCTTGAACACTTGTCCTATATTGACAGTCTCAAAAAACTCCAACTATTCTCTGTCTCATATCACCTACTTAGAGGTGATCTCTGCTTGACTTACAAAGCCATGTCTGATCCAGCTCTGTTAGAAATGCTACATGTAAAGAAATCCCAATCCCTGCCACCACACACTCCAGAGACCTCAACCTAATTACCACAATCAACAGAACATGCTGGAGGGACAGGTTCATAACTCAGACTGCCCATGCTATGGAATAGACTTCCCATACATGTCAAACAGAGCACCTCACTGGCCCTGTTCAAGAGAAATCTTGATGAGTGGATGGGAAATAGAAAATTCGCCCCAGGGATCACTCCCGTGGTTCTACTCGACAGAAGCACTGGGAACTAAGGTTGGATGCCACAATGCCAGGGTAATCGTATGAGCTAGGCTTGTAAAGGCTCCAGGGCCATTAGCCTAGTATGCACCTCTGAACCTATGAACATGCACTTTCAAATATATGAATAAAACTATCAAAATTATCATGCTCTGCAAATTGTGGAAGAAATTTACTGACCTTTATTACTTCTGGGCTTCAGTTATTCCCTACCCCATTGGCTCCATGACCCTGGTGAAGAGTCAGTGTCTCCCTCTCCTAATTTTCTTCAGCTTCCAAACACTGCAGTCTCTCTGTTGATTCTATTTCCAAACATTTGGCCACCAATTCAAGTCACTTTAACTCCAGATGTTTTTAAGTCCTCTGAGGAAAAGGTTAACTGTCCTGTTTCTGACAGCTGCAAATTCCCATAACCAGACTGGTTATACTCCTGGTTGCTGGTCTGAGCTGTGACTAAGGTTGAAATAATTTCCTCTTTAGACAGGTTGGCATGTACCAATCCTTTGCCATTGTACACCTTGGCCAACTGGTTCTTTGTCAGCTTTCCATAATCCTCTGCTGACTTCTTTGCTTACTTTCCCTGAGTAAACTAAACTAATAAACAATAAATAAATAAATAAAACTGTTGTGAAATGAAACTCCAAATGTTTACCTTGTGCCTGCACAGGGGACACACCTTTAGTAACAACTGCCTACAGGTTACAGAAGTTCAATTAATATCCCACCACTGCTCACCAATATGTGACCTCCCCTCTCTGGGCTGGTAATCAAGAAGTCTGAATCCTCACCACTGACACTGGAGAATACATTCACTTGCAACAAAAATGGATACACCCAGTATTTTCATATGCAGCCCTCTGCATCAAGCACAATTTCCTTTAAGAGCAGACAAGGAATACACTCAGTTCGGAGTCTGGGTTTTTCTGTCTCCCTCCAGGTCCCCAGTTGGACTTCCTACTGGCATAGCTATAGAGTTGAGACCTCAGCTAAGTGTCCAAGCCAAGTTCTCCACCACTCTCTGTGAAACCAGTGCATCATGCCCCTGCTACAAGAAGCTGAGAAATACACTCTTTGAGATTTGACTTTCACACACACACACACACACACACACACACACACACACACACACACACACACACACACACACCTGGGAAAGGCTGGTACAGATTTACTAGTTATGTCCCCTTCTGTCCAAACTATAAGCTAGTTAAACAGCCACTAGACACTTCCAAGCCTGCTACTTCAAGACTCTTACAAGGGTACCCAATTATAATGACTGAAATTAATATTAATGCAAATGATAGCGTTTGGCCAATGTGGTAAGGCTTTCAGGAGTGGACAGAGCTGTCACCAAATATATAGAAGTACTGTATTTCCTAAATATCAGCAGATATTCTTAATATCAAGCTGTCAATGAAATGTCTGTACTTATATAAAGCAAAGCAGTTACAGACACAATGCAGTTCTGCATTTCCTTATTGGAAAGATCTGATGACATAATGACTGACAATGGACTCCAATATACAGGTAAAGTATTTACAAAGCACATCTCAGAAAGGGGAATCAAAATCAAACATATGAGAAGCTCACCGTATTACACAAAATAATGCATTTTTTGAAAGGCATGTATGAGACAACAAGCCAGTTCTCAAGAAACCCCTTGAAATGTGAAGATTACATGCAAAAAGAGTCTGCTAAATGTCAGAGTAACAGACATGAACAGCAAACTAAAATCACTTGCAGCACTGCTGTTTTGAAGGCTGTCACCACTCTTCTGCCAAGCTGTGTTGGTCCAGACAAACAGAAGCACTGAGTTCACCTTAACTCAAGTCTACAACAATGAAATTGTGTCATGACCTCAACAGTCACAGACAGTTTCCGCTATTCTACCATGATGAGCATGTAAGAGTCTTAGACCATAAGAAGAAAACCTGATTCCTGGGAACCGTTGTACAAAAGTGCAAAGAGTTTTACTGATGAAACTCCTGAAAAGCAACTAAATACAGTGTAATAGAATGAAATTACAGTACTAGAGGTAAAGTACATAGTCTGAAGCGGGATCTGTTTAATGAAACATCAATGAGAGGTAACTGACAAAACAAATTATCATGGAAATGATAAACAAGAACTTGCCAACTTACAGACACTGAATCCATCACAATTTGGCTTTATTAGGGAAGATCATGGCTACTTAACCTGGTAGACTTGTTTGAGAGGGTCACCAAGGCAATGTAGGAGAGCAAAACAGTGAATACTGCATATCATAACCTGGCTAAGGCATTTGATACAATACTCCAACCGAGGCACTGTTGACAAGGTTTCTTAGCTAGGCATAAACCCTTGCATAACTCACTGGATAGCCACCTGGCTCACAGACAGAACCCAAGAAGTCAGGATCAGTGAAACCACCTCCACTAAGAGACTAGTCACTGGTGGAGTACCCTAGGGATGAATGCTGGGTCTGCTCCTGTTTAGCATCAACTTTTAGGAAGTCAAGCCTAATGTTAAAGGCCTCTAGCTCACCAAGTTTGTAGATGACTATAAACTGAGAACTATTATAGATTCCCCAAAGACACAAACATCTTGAAAGTGGGTTTAACACAGACAAATGACTGGAATCAAAGCCATGGCTAAAAACTCATTACCAAAAATGCATTATAATAATCCTTTGGGAAACTGTCAATGCAAGTTAATTACTATATCAATAAAATGCTCCTGAGAGCTGACCCACTAGTAAATGATCTGGGAACATATGTAGACAGCAATTTGGCCTTTGGCTAACATGTAGCTAAGATAATAAGAAATTAATTTTATGTCACCCAACTTTTAGGTAAGGGTATGGCATCCAGGTCCATGGGAATTGTAGTACCACTCTACTTGGTCATTATCAGACAAGTCACTGAGTACAATGCCCTCTTTGACATGTATATAACCAGACACTTGGAACACCCACAAAGGTTCTTACCAGGAGAATTCTTCACACAAACACTCTGTCATACACTCATCACCTAAAGGCTTTGTCTCTGTATTAAGTCTCTTACAGACTGCTGAGAGGGTATCTTTGCCTGGCTTATGGGGCTTCCTCAGACCCAGTCCTGATAGATCTGTCACACATGTGCAATATAAACAGCACCAGAAACACTAGATCCAGGGATATGAATTTCACTTGTGACATAAACAGGACATGCTGGAAAGACATATGTGTTTGAAAGAATCTCCACATTATGGAATAGGCTCCCCATCCATGTAAAACAGAGTTCAACCCTGACCCTATTCAAACAAAACCTTGACAATTGGGTGGGAAATTGTAAATTTACCCCCCGTCTGGCCCCTATGTCCCTTACGGACAGAGGCCTTCAATAAGAACAGGGTACTTTTCCATTAAACCCCTAACCATGCGTCTTGGGACCCATACTGGCATGTCTCGCCCTGTTCCTTTCCCCAGGGCTTCGTATCGGCACCACGATTACCATTATCTAATTATTTTATTAAGTTTCCTACTGTGGCTATAAACTATGTGCACACAGTTTTAATATCAGATTCACGTCTGTAAATAAATGTGACAGCTCTCATTGAGTGGCTTATTACACCAGGAAGAAACGATGATTTGCTCAGGCCTTGAGAATTGTTAGGGGTGGGAAGAGAGTGTGGCTGGCTTAATGTAAGCAAAAGGTGAACTTTGCTTTACAGGGTGTGCATATTTTTTTCTGTTGTTTTTAATTCTGACAGCTGCATTAA
This sequence comes from Protopterus annectens, assembly GCF_019279795.1. NCBI lineage: Eukaryota > Metazoa > Chordata > Ceratodontiformes > Protopteridae > Protopterus > Protopterus annectens. The sequence goes on along the minus strand of NC_056746.1, from coordinate 213,210,910 downwards.
TCACGGAATTAAGGTTTTACACAATCTTTGAACAGAATCCTGAGATGTTCGTTTCAGAATACCAGGATTTTTACTTTTAATATCTCGTATAAAAAATGCAAACCGAAAACAGCTGCAACATTCCTCTCAACTCAGGTGGTGCCATGAATATTAGGGATATTTTTGTGTGGTTTTATGTATAATATTCTTAATGTTGCCTATCTTACACCTTTCCTTTTCATGTGTAGAGGTGGTACCTTTTTGACATGGATGATGAATATCTTCTGTGTAGTGTCGTCTTCTCCTACGCTGAGAGTAAGATAATGTCATAGTAAAACCTGAGATTTTTGCAGGACAGACCACATAGTCAACCAGTAGAAAAAAAATGATTTTAACTTATTAGAAAAATAAACTTTGAAAAGTCCACTGGTCTGAAGGATCTGCACAGCTCACTGAGGAATAAGGTGAGACATGCCAATCTGGGACTGAAAACGCATGGTAGGGGTTTAACAGAAAAGTACCAAGAAAAGTATTATTCTAACTAACAATTTCCCTACAAATCCTTGGCTACCTACCTAGTAACATGCCCCTGTTGTATGATACTTGGGACCCAAATGGTGTGGGGTGTGCTGCAAGTCTTATAAGGGACCTAGTGGTTGTTAGCCTAACAACCTATGAACTCTAAATGACCCTTTTAAAACACCTTTTCTAGAGCAATGTTTGGAAAAGATTAATATGAAAGAACTGAAAAGGTTATTAAAAATTTCTGTCTTTGCAATGTGAAGCAGGGCTGCAAATAAAGCAGATTTTTACCAGGATTATGTATAGTTCTTTACAGATATGTACACCTTTGTTTGTTTGTTTGCGTTTTTCCTGACTGTTTCCTTACTAACCATTACTGCATTCTCTTTGTCTCTATATTTGTGTACAGGATATTCAAAAGAACAGAAATGTAGAGTTACTAGCTGAAAGTTTTCTTGCTGACATACATTATCGATAAATTAAACTTATCAAAAAGGATAATTCTGTGTTTTGGGGATTCTGCTTGTAAACCAAAAAGATGTTGTAATAGGGTGTAAAAAAGAATCAGTTTATTGCAATACCATGCTTTACCATACTTCCTTTTACCAGACTGTGCAATGAGCAAAAGAAACAAAAGTAAAATGACCGCATTGAATATGTTCTGTGCATCTTGGCCATTAGTTCAGTTAATAGTGAATGACAGTTTTAAAGTAATGGCATGCAAGGAGGATGTATCTCCTTTAGCAAGTTGACAAAACAGATTAATTATACAGGAATTCCAGGAGTTTTAAACCTGCTAGGTTCCATAACTGTGGGCTGCATCGTTCAATTCGTTTCGGCAGTTCCTTTTAAACTTTTAGGACGCTCCATGGCCTGAATTAAACAGTGTAAGCTTAAATGCTCTGACTTCAGTGGACAGAGTGACTAATTATTTGCTGTTGGATTATTTATTGCATTGTTCAGATTTCTATAGTCTGATGTCGGCTACAGTGTATCAGGCATTCCATTACACAGAGCTGATCCTGTTCAGGGGTGAATCACAGGGCTCTGTATTATCAGCATTCCTTGACAATGATTAAGAAGTCCAATGCCTTCCACACATCACAATCACTGCATGGAAAGATGGGAGCTAATGTAGCATTGAATCTGCAGTAGCCTATGCCAAGCCTTGTGCACATACTCTGTTGTTAATGATCTTTACTGAAACTAAATTGGTCAGCTGAATGCAAAAATAACTTCTTAAATTCCTTGTAAAGATATCGACATCTATTTGTTATATAAAAATATAGTACTTGACAGATACATTAATGTTATTTGGCTGCTTAGTTTTTCTGTTTAGTTAGACCTAAAAACAGTACGCTACAAAGAGCTTCTTATAGTAAATCACAGCAACAGTAAAAACAGAAAAGCATTCAAAGTAGTCAAGCAAGTTATTTCATTAGTACAGCAGTCAATTACTTATATTTTAGTTTCATTACTAGACCATCACATGTTTATATTCAAGGTTAGGTGATCCACCTGCAAGATTGTCACATGTTTTCCAGAAAGTAAGTCTACTGCTACATTAGCAAGGAACTACAGTAACCTGCCAGTTTTTTGTGGACTACTACTTCCATCTACAGCAGGGGGGGCATCTTCCCCCTGAGCCTGGCCTAACCCCATTTTAGGAGTGTTTCTGTGTCTTGAGGATTCTACACTGTCATTTTTTCCAGTCCTGACCCCAGTGTTCATACCAGAATTGGGCATTTTTTACCCTGGGACTTGTGCACCAAGCTGTCTTTTTTATATTTTTAACCTACCTCTCACCATAGTATATGCTTATATAAAGCACAGTCTATATATCAGTGTCATCTTGGTGAGATTTTATGAAAACAGGGTCTATCATGTGTAGGTACTCACTAAGACTTGAGGATGAATTCACTTCCAGCATTATTACTGTCCTTTTTTTTTTGCTGATTTTATCATCTTTTCCCTCGGACTGTCATCATCTCTCCATTCAGACTGGCCTGTACAGTAATTGAACTATTGTGATTTTGGTCCATTGTGATGCCAACACAGGTAGTTAAAACTCCAAGAAATGATTCAGGGAATCAACTTTATCAACAAAATAAAGTACCTAAATCTTATGCTTCTTGCAAGAAAAATATATACTCAATACTCTACGTGGTAACAGGGTTATTTCTAGCTCCACAGAAGCTATACTACATCATCAGCAAAAACTTAATTGAACCATTTAACAATAGGCAGAAGGCAAGACAAAGCAAATGAAGATCCTTTTATAACACTCCTGTAGTTTCAGTTAGCATCATCCAGAGAGGTTTTAAACAAACCCTGTAATACAGACAGGGAGATCCATTGCCAAGGTACAAAGATTCAGAATATCTTACTGCTTAATTCTAGGGAGTACTGGGGAAAGGGATGTTTGAGAGGCATCCTGATCTTGAAAAGGTCCTGTATGTGGAGAATGCTCATATCTGGAAGTCCGACTTTCTAGGTACATGTGATTAGTACTGATATATATATATATCTATATATCTATATATATATATATATATATATATATATATATATATATATATATATATATATCTGTCAAGGTTATTATTGCTGTATATGTGTGTGTGTGTGTGTGTGTGTGTGTGTGTGTGTGTGTGTGTGTGTGTGTGTGTGTGCATGTAAGAAAGAGCCAAGCCAGATTTAACAATTATCTCAGGAGAATTTTTAGGAATGTATTTTTGCTTAATAATTCACAGCAATACAAAACAATATGCAGCTGTCATCAGACATGGGGTGTGTTATGTCATGAAAAATACCTAAAGTACTTTTCCAGATATACTGAATACACAGTTTTGTAAATGAATTGGTGAAAGTGTATTTATTTTCATTTTTGTTAAATATGATATGCATTATGATAATATGAATCTTAAAAAGTCTGGAATTTAATCAGAGCCAAGAAATTTTCATAACACACTGTATTAATAGATTTCATAACAGTCACTATTTTCTGTCAACGTCAGTCTGCAATTTCAGGAAAAAAAACACGCATGAGGCAATAAAATTTGAAACAGCTAATGTGTCAGCAGCATCAGAATGTGAAACAGCTGAATTATCTGAAACATGTATATGGAATAATGCATTTACCTGGGCATGACCAGCCAAATCCCAATGATATACAGGCATGGACTAATTCTACTAGTAAAGCTATAAATCATATAATGTGTAGAACTACACTAGAGCATGCATTTGTACAGAGGTGGAGAAAGGATTTTATATCCTAGCCATTAAATGCATTATGTACAGCTGTCATTAAGCAGGCTACAGAATCCCTCCAGTACACACACAGATGTTTGCATTAGTTATACTAACTAAGCTCCATAGGACAATTTGTGCTTAGCTCTGCATAAACTGCATTATTGTTCTGTTCTTTGTGGATGCTGTCATCCATATTATGTTGATGAAGCTTAACTGTGTACTGATAGGGAACCGCAGTGTGAGTGAAAACATGTTACGGTAAAGCTTCTGCAGCATATTTTGGTCTGTAACTCTTATCTGACACAGTAACAGAGCACATGTCAGGAGGTACACAACAAGAAACATGGAGATGGTCCCTTTGATAGTAACCTCCAAGGTCTCTCAATTTCATCCATCAAGTATAGCAGAAGAAAGCATGGGACAGGGAGTCTGGTGCCCAGATAAGTCCTTTTTGTACTGATATGGTTCTGAATTGATGCACAGGATGAAATATAAATGTCATATCATATTATATTATCTTACGATATTGCCTTGCATGTCCACAACTGATTGTCTTATGGCATTGCCTCACATGTCCACAGCTGATTGCACCATCTTTATAGCATCCCAATATAACATAAAATATCAGACATGATATTATATAGCATGTAATTATTATCCAGTTACACTTTTCCAGATGTCCTGTTTCTTGCATAATCAGTGAAATATATACTCATAGATGAAAGTATTTGATATATTTTTTCTGGAAAAATAAACTATTAGAAAATAAATCAGCAGTGAAATGAGGGTCTATTGTTGTGCTGGGCATTAAAAATCCACAGCCAAGTGGACATGCAAAACAAGCACATCTTCAGAATCAAGTTTAAAAATGCTTACTCTATCTGATATAACCATCTGCCCCTAGATTGGTGTATACTATCATATTCACATAAATCTACAGCGTACATCATCTAACATCTGCACCTGCCTGCAGATGTCTCCAAAACTAGCAGCTAAAATTGTGTAGCAAAGACTAAGTAACTAGTAGCACAACAATGATACTTCATTCATGCACAAAGAAAAATTGTACATATAATCTTCTTTTACATTGTACTTCAAATGCATATCACTATTATTGACTCTTAAGTTGGCATTCACAGTACCATAATCATCAATTCTTATATAGTGAGGTGAATAGCAAACTCACTGAAATACAGAACCTACTTTGTCAGAATGGCAGATGCCACCTTTAGTAGTATGACAGAAGTTAGTGGTACCTCCAGGACTCTGTACTGGGACCCATTATTTTCAGCATCTACCTGTCAGATCTCCACAGTGGAAATCAAGGCCTTTGGATAGCTATGTTTGCAAATGACTGCAAACTTGGGATTATTGTCAGATCTGCCTCCCCCCATTGTGGTAGAAAAGATACAATAGTAGAACCAACATGAAAGATGGATTCTAGTCCTTCAAAGACACTGGTCATAGAGGAAAAAGCCCAGCCTTTTGATGCTGAGGAGAATATAGGGAAGATTGTTCTATTCAGACATTTTAAAGAGAGTATAGTCAGCACCAAACTGACCAAGGTCAATGGCCTTGATTCCAAAATGCCTTATACTGTACAACTCTGAGTTTTTGGATTAACTGATGAGGCAGTGCAATGTCTCTGAAATAATTAAAGAGGCAAATAAACAAACAGAGTTCATGTGCAAGATTCATATAATTTGTGATATTGACTCTAAAGATTTATAGATAATGCAATAATTATACTAATGCATATTTGCTAGCTTTACTAACATTATCATTACATACATGCACAACCCGCGGTGGTGGTGCTGCAGTAGCATTGTCGCCTCACAGTAAGAAGCTGTCCGGTTTGATTCTCAGCTAGAGCATCTTCTGCATGGAGACATGCATGAATGGGCGTACCTTCGTTGAAGGTTATGCCTCAGGCCTGGCAAGCCAGTACATAAAAATCAACTGCCAATCATTAGCGGACCGGAGTTCCGCTGTGGTGACCCCTAACCGGGAAAAGCCAAAAGACACAAACAAATCATTAAATACATGCACACACACACACCAAAAAACACATATTTGTATGGGAGCGAGTGTGTGTGTGTGTGTGTGTGTGTGTGTGTGTGTGTGTGTGTGTGTGTGTGTGTGTGTGTCTGTGTGTGTGTGTGTGTGTATGTATATATGTGTGTGTGTATATATATATATATATATATATATATATATATATATATACACATACGGGGGAGAGTATTGTATATACATGCATGCAAAGAGGGTCAGAATTAATATATATATATATATATATATATATATATATATATATATATATATATTTATATATATCAAGAGAGAAAGAAAATTTACTCTAAATCATTTCTACACAGTCGCATGGATATGTAACTACTAGTGGATGGGGTGGGTGTGCAGCATATTGTTATGTGTGGTTAAGGACAGCGAACAGCTTTCTATGTTAAGAACGTAAAATACATGTGTGAAAAAATGCATCACTCTCCACAAAATGTGCCCACAACAGGCAATACAGTGGATGTATTACCATCTCATCTATACAGTGCAGTTTTCAAAGGAAGCCTCATAAATATAGGCAGTACCATATTATACAGGTAATACCTTCCATGGAAGGCTTTAACTTCATTAGACACGTCAGGAGGACTATAGTAAAGCATATATTGAAATTAGACTTCCAAAGTGATCCAGTACAACTAATGTGACATAAAATAATGGTCATACCTTGGTATCAGGCAGCTACACCATTTCCCCATGTAGAGGTAATCCCATATATTTGAACATCTCAGAATACTACAGATAAAAATTACATAATGACTGCCATATTTTGGTCTTCGCACCATAAATCACCAATGGGTCTTATTAGCATGTAATGTTTCAGAATTGTGGGGGCTGACAGCATACAGTGCCTGTGTCTGACAAGCCTTGTTGAGTCCAAAAGTATGTCCCAAAGTCCATATCTTGCAAAGGATGCCAGCTGTGTTGGTGCAGAGGGATAACGTGTGTACTATGACTCAGGCTGCCTGGTTTCAATTAGTGTCCAAAGCATGTGTAAAATCTGGTGAAAGAAGGGAGAAATGAGGAGGCTATTCCTACATGTCCCTCTGAGGACGACATGCTGGTGTGAGAGTCAGTGAAGCCCAGAGCCACAAACAATGGCACGAGTAGGTGAATATGCTGCCACAACTTTAGGAGTGGTGTGGACTTACCCAAAGAGATACTCCTGCCTAACAACTCACAGTTCTCCTCTGAATTATGATAGCATATAGGAGGTTAGGCTTCTTATTGGTTCTCAAACTCACTCTTCTCCCACACCTGCTCTTTATCATTCCATTCCATTTGTAGAGGGGGTAAATAACTGACTGATGCTGTATAGCTATGGTATCACGGATAGGAGGCCTCAAAAAAAAAAAAAAAAAAAAACAATCACTTCCTCAGAAGACATCACAGATTTACAAAAGAGAAATATTTCCTTCAGATGAACATGTGAATGATGCAGGGCATATTACCAGAATGACAGATAAGCAGATTTACAGAAATGTCTGGTCTTTTCGGTTATGGCCTAGACATTGCGAAAAATTAGAGTACAATGCAGTATATTCATACCTGGATATGTATAGCTGATATCTGCTAATATGTAATAATCTGAGCAGTAGGACCAAAAAGGCGTACAGTGCTGAACAGGGCAATGTAATGTGTATTAAACTGATTATCCTGGTTCATTCATAAGAGTAATGTAATTACTGTGTACACAAGTTAATTTTTGTGACTATATCATTCCTAAGTATTACTAGTAGTTATACTAACCAGTATGTCATACTACTCTAAAATACATTTGTTATTCTTGTAAAATGTATTTATATTAAGGAACTGAATAGTTATAATTAACATACCACCCAATCACCTATGAATTGTTATTTTCTTGCAGGAAAGGTTATGTGATTACATAACAGAAGCTATGTGGTATTTGGCTGACTCCCATTGGTTGAAAACCAAATAGCAAAACACAAAATCAATGTTCACAGTATCTAAAACAAAGAATATATGAAGACCTCTATGACTTTAGTAGGAAAAAGAAAACCAATGCTTTGTTTAGACACACCAATGTATGCTATGAAGCAAACTACAAATTGTGGGTTATTGAACAAGTTAAAACTTTTGAAAGGGGAGCTGATTGGGGAACAAAGTTAGAATATCAGGAGCTTATATGGCAGCTTAATTTAGATGCTTGTTCTAGTCCCGGTTTAAATGACCATGTTTCCATATTACCAGCTCTGACTTTAAGAGCTCTGTTATAAAAAAATCACAATATCAGTAGAGGCTTTATTCTGTTTGTTTAAAACAATTGTTTAGGGAAAGTTGTATATATTTATATATGTATATTTATAATATTTATAAACATAAAAAGGAAATGTGACCGTAAGTTTTTAATTAGGATAGATAGCATTATAGCCAACCAATTTGAACATTGATTTTGTTTTTAGCTATTTGGTTTTCAACCAATGAAATTAATTATTTATGGTTTTTGATGTTAATTAATTTTATTCTGATGAAGTTTCCTGGAGAGAAACAAAAATGCTTAATCTATATTAAAATGCTCTTTTACAAGTGTTGGCGTGAACTGTGCTATTATTCCAGGGGTGCAGTCCTTTATTGGCTTCGTGTTTTTGCCTTACTGAGTTTTGTACATATTCAGTGTTGGTGGTGTGCTCAGTGTTTTTCACCAGGTTACTGACTCCCGTTAATGGCATAGCATACACAGGTAAAATTAAATATATTAAACATGCACATAAGCAGTTTAGCAACCACATATATAAATGAATACCACAGATGTCTTAAATAATAAGTTGCATCCTTAATTTCTCCCTGTTTCCTTCTCTGTAAATGTATTGTTTGTTGGGAAGATGTGTTTAGTTAATCTACTATTGTATCATGGAGCTGCTGTGCCTCCTGTTTGTTCTAAGGCGTACAAAAGGAGTATGTTGCTGATATTTTATGATGGTGCTATTTGATGTGTGAAGTTGCCACCAGTATGTGAAGGCTGGAGGTATGTAAAACATTTATGCATCTTTGGCTTTGCTACATGTTATAATGTGATTTATGGGAAGCAATGCTATAATAAGAGTCGTTGATTATGTGTGACTAAAAGTCAGGTAAGTACGTGGAGGATGTAACTTAACAGTGACACTCTGAGATAATAGTTGTTTTTTTCAGTTGGTACATATCTTAGGGCTGTCCTTACCATTAAATTACATATTACCCAGGAATCTTTGTCACATAGCTATAATAATGCTGTTATACTATCATATTTCCAGCCTAAGGACATACAACTGCAACTATGGCATACCTTCTACATACTGTACAATTACAGAGTGCAGTCACTATAGGTTTAATGCACATTAAAGATATCTATACTTCTATTGTGGATTCTGATATATCTTTTTTACATCGATGCTGAGATATATGGTGTGTTAGTTTGTCACATGTATAGTGCTACTAAATAACGGCTTGCATGTTTAAGTCTGCTACGTGTATGTGATGTGAGCTTTAAAGTGCAGAAAGATACCGGTCATTCTCTATTGCCCCCCCATACCTGGCCTTAGCCACCAGTGAACTCCGTGGTTGCTGGGAGCTTACCTAATACTGGGTGTCCCCCAGCCATAGCAAGTTATCTTATTTTGATATTTTGCAACATGTTTGTCAAACCAACAAAAGCTAGTGCAGCAATTTTGTGTACTAAATAAAGCAGGTGGGTAATAATAATAATGCTTATTTAAATCATCTTCAAAATTCAAAGATATCTCTTTTTATATTAAGTGCTTTGTCAAGTAACAGGGTTCACAATTTCATTAAATATTTTACTACTGATACAGTGCCAGTGGCTTAGTTAAATCCTGCTGGTGGATACTCTCTCTCTACTAACACTATCATAATAGCCAGCTTTAGGCACCTGCAATACCGGTGGCTATGGGGGGGGTCCCTTTAATCATCCTTGATTGTGTGGGGGCCCACAAAAGCTGCTGCTGGTTTGGGAAAAATGAGGAATAAAATTTTTTTTTCATTTTCCAGTTATGCTCTTTAACTGAAACAGGGTTGTTATGTGACCCTGTTTGGATAAAGCTGATAATCAGTGAGTGCATGGATATGAGTGAGGTGAGCATTAGAGATCAGCAGCCCAGAAGGACTGATCTCTAGTGCATCCTTTTTTTTTTTTTAAGAAAAGCTAATGCTTCCAATCTTTCAGGGAGTTTTATAAGTAATGGCAGAACACAAGATACTATAACTCTCAACTTCTTTGCTCAAGAATTCTGAGCAAAACCAAAAAATGATAGCAGAATGAAGGCTCAAAATCAGGAACGTGTTTTAAATATTACTCCAATTCCCCTAAAAGTTAGGACATTTTGTATGCATGCATGTATAAAATTTTGGACAATAAGAAGTATGAAACTCTGATGTCTGGATTTATTGACTGCTAGTAATCATTAATGCTTTACCAGCAAATCAAACTTTTTATGAGAGTTGAGCAACATTATAAATCAGGGACAGTCTGTGAAATCAGGGACAGTGACAGGTATGCATTACTCCTCAGTGAGGTAAATAAAAGTGACTTATCCCTGCTGCAGTTTGACTACTGCTAAGCAATTACTGATCTGGTGTGGCAGTACCAGTGTTGTACAATGTATTGCTATTTGCTGAAATAAGTGCAAAAGTGGTATTGCTAAGGCTTATGCTTGAGTAAGAGCAACAAGATGGATATAATGTATTTCACTTTCTAGCACAAGCATTATCAGCACTACTATTAGGTGTGAATATGTGTGTGTGTGTGTGTGTGTGTGTGTGTGTGTGTGTGTGTGTGTGTGTGTGTGTGTGTGTGTGTGTGTGTGTGTGTGTGTGGTTGCAGTGTATTTAAAAGTAACAAGCTAACCATATTTTCTTTCACTTACCATTACAAACATGGATCTTACATATGATAAGTGGCTATCACTGGTGGTTTTACAGGAAGAGAATGTGTGAAAGTAAGTGTTCATTGCCACTGTGGCGTAAGTAATAATACTGCCATCTCACAGAACTTCGCAATGGCTGAGTTCTTGGCTATGTGGAGTTTACATGCCCTCAGTGTGTGTGTTTGTGTGTGTGTCTGTATGTGTCTGTGTTTATGTCTATCCATGTGCTTTAGTTAAACCCAGCACCTCAAAAACATGTAGAAGGTAAAATGGCATTCCTCTTTTTTTTGTCGTAGGTGAACATTCAGTGTGAGTGTGTGTGTGTGTGTGTGTGTGTGTGTGTGTGTGTGTGTGTGTGTGTGTGTGTGTGTGTGTGTGTGTGTGTGTGTGTGTGTGTGTGTGTGCGTGTGTGGCGTGTGTGTGTGTGAGCGTGTGTGTTTGTGTGTGTGTGTGTGTGTGTGTGTGTGCGTGTGTGTGTGTGTGTGTGTGCGCGCGTGTGCGCGTGTGCATGCATGCATGTGCGTGTGTGTGAGTGTGTGTGTGTGTGTGTGTGTGTGTGTGTGTGTGTGTGTGTGTGTGTGTGTGTGTGCGTGTGGTGTGTCTGTGCACATGTGCGTGAGTGCGTGTGTGTGAATGTGTATGTGCGTGTGTGTGTGTGTGTGTGTGTGTGTGTGTGTGTGTGTGTGTGTGTGTGTGTGTGTGTGTGTGTGTGTGTGTGTGTGTGTGTGTGTGTGTGTGTGTGTGTGTGTGTGTGTGTGTGTGTGTATGTGCTTGTGTGCGTCTGTGAAAAAAGTATCACTGATTTTTATCTGTGCACACAATAATGATGGACACCGTGCATTACTCTTCTGGGTAGCAGTAAAAAATGTAGTTAACAAGTAATTATTTTTCAGAAGTTAGGCATTAAATATATCACATAATATTCCCTCACTTAGATCTTCTAGGAGTCTGGTGGCCCCCACACCCTAGACTGTATTAATGGATTTTTTTTTTCCATAATAAATTTTTATTGATATATATTTTCAAAATACAATAAAATCACACACATAATTCACTACTATTACTATCAAAACTATATACAATATCTACATGAAATGCTTCCATATAAAAATCGTCATTATTCCAAAAAAGAAGACACCAGGGAAGAAAAACAAAGCCAAAACATTTGTAGAAGTACTTTGCGTCCATACATATCAAACATGTTTTCAAAACATTGTTTCCTCCACATATACATCCAAACTTTAATATATTCCTAATAACAGTATTATGCTAATATAATGTTAAAAACCTTTTCCCATATTTTCGGGTTATTAATATTTTTGTTACTTTGCTTCAGGAGTAATTTATGTGCTAATATATGCTTTATAACCACAAGCTTGAAATTATCCCATGATGTCTTGTCTGGTTCTAACCAGTTTGTAGCTATATATAACTTCATCAGCAAAAAAATATTCATACATATTATAGTTTGTGACCTAGGGAGCTCTCTTGGAGGAACATGTAGAATCATAAATTCCCATGATAACGTTGAACTTTGATAACCCATCTTTTGTAGTTGTGTTCTAAGAGAATTCCAAAGTTTATATATACACTTGCAGCTCCAGAACATATGAAGAAGATCCGCTGTTTGATTTGTGCAATATGGACAAGTTGGAGAATTCCTAGGATTAAATTTATATAACCTAAGATGAGTATAATAAGCATTATTCCAAATCATCAACTGCGTATACATCAACTTTTGAAAAGAGACCGATTTTATTGTTAAATCAATTGCTTTTAATACCTGATTATCTGCTACTGTCATTTTGTTTACCCAATACCCTGACAACAAAATTTTATCCTGGAATTTTAAATCTTTAATTAATTTATTTGTTGTTGTTATAAATTTGCCCTCCTGTTGGAGAGCCTGCACAATTCAGAGCATTTATCCACAATTCCAACTACCGGTTTAAAGTTTTCAAAATGACTCAGAGCAAGTTCTCTGATTTGTCTCATGACAACCATATAACTCTTAGGAAGATTCAATTCCTGCCTAACTTGCGAAGCCGATAAATGAAATTTATTAAAAACATCAATCAGAGTCAGATTAACTATTAATGGGAATTTACTAAGATCAATCAACTGATTATTTAGTTTAAAATTGGGATTCCTATGGAAAGGCTGAAAAAACATCATATATTGCAACAAGTCTACTGATTGGAATAAATTTTGCAAAGATGACACATATATTTTTAAGTGGTCCATAATCCCATACTTTATCAAACTACTTTTATCCAAAAAGGGTAAAGCTTTAGGATTTATGTTCCGATCTAGGATATGCTTGTAATTCAAGACCACCCAATTTGGTATCCACTTTGTACTAATTGCCTCGTAATTAGCAATTCTTAAACACCTATTGGCATTCACAATTAAATAGTATGCTTCGAAATTCGGTAACTCAAGTCCTCCTCTACTCTTCGGGGTCATTAATTTCTCATACGATATTCTAGTTTTCTTTGGCTCCCAGATAAATTTAGCTAGATATTTATGAATTTGTTTAAAAACTGTCTTTGTAATTGATACTTGAGCAGACCTAAAGATATACAACATTCGTGGTAATATATTCATTTTCACTATTGATACTTTTGCCAATACTGGTAATCTTAAATTCCTCCATCTGCCACAATCAGCTACTATTAGTTTCCATACTCATTTAATATTATTACTATAAAAGTCCTTATTATCCGTAGAGAAACTAATACCCAAGTATTTGATATTTTCTTTACATGATATCTTCCCCACCAGGGACATTAATGAAAAAGGTTTAGGGGTTCTTAACGGGAAAATACTAGTTTTCTCCAAATTAATTTTATAATTAGAGACTTCTGAAAATTTGTTTATATCATTTAATATCTTTTCACTATCAGAAATTGGGGTTGTACAATAAATAATAAGACCATCAGCAAATGCCGACATTACTAATTTAGTCCTATAAAGTATTGGTGCATTATGATACAAATTTTGCTTAATATATAAAAATAGAGGTTCTAAATAAAGGTTAAACAATAAGGGGGACAAAGGGCAACTCTGCTGTGTACCATTTTTAATCTGTATTCTTTTAGAATAACTCCTATTGATATATAACGTAGTATACGGATTACTATATAATATTTGTAGTATCTGAATAAATGCCTGTGGCATAAGGCAAAACATCAAACAAAAAGTTTATATCCACTCTATCAAATGCTTTCTGAGAATCTATTATAAGGGCATAAATATTAGAGTTGTTTTGTTTAGCATACATCATCATATTATGTAATGTAAGTGTGTTATCACTAGTTTGTCTAGTTGCCATGAATCCAGCCTGTTCCTTAGAAATTAAATGGATCATAATCTTTTTTAATCTACATGCTATAATGGTAGTTAGAATTTTCATATCCACATTTATTAATGCTATTGGCCTGTAATTATCCTGGCTTTGGGGGTCTGAATTAGCTTTATGTATAAAGATTGTTTTTGACACATTAAGGTGGAGGTCACTAATTTTATTTCTGATTATATAGTTAAATACATGAGACAATATTTTACCAAAACTATCAGCAAACTCTTTATAAAATTCAACTGTCAAACCATCAGGACCTGGTGACTTATGTACTTTCATATGTTGAATTACATATACTATTTCCTCTGAAGATATAGGTTTAATCAGATCACCTTGCAGACTCTCCTCTAATTTTGGAAAATTAATTTTTTGCAAGAATCTTTTATTCTGTTTATGTATAGACCTATCAATTTGACCCTCATAAACCTTGGTATAGATTTTTTCGAAAATATCAATAATATCCTCAGTTTTAAAATACATAGTATCATTGCATTGTATTTCCGAAATATGTACAGTTGTTTTTGATTGATTTATAATCCTTGCCAATGCTTTTGACAGTATTTGAACATTATTGGCATATTTCACTAAACACCTATGCTCCTGAAGTGTTACTCTACTATTATGCAGCAAGAAGAGATCCCTTTCACATTTCAACATTTCCTTCTCTGTTTGAGCATTAAAATTCTGAATCAGTTCTTTCTCGAGTAGCTTCACTTTTGTTTCTAATTTTTGAATATCAATGTTTTGCCTTTTCTTATAATATGAGGCTTTTTGCAAAAGAAATCCTCTAATTTCAGATTTAGCTGCTGCCCATTCAATATCAGGAGTATGTTCCTGAAGCTTCACCCTATCTGTTAAACCTTTCAGATATTTTACAATTCCATCTATTATATCCTTTTTATTTAACAGATTTGGATTAAGTGACCAATTGTAACTTCTATGCATTCTTGTATCTTTTAAATCTTTAGAAAACCTTAACGAAATTTTTGAGTGATCCGATAGATATCGAGTATGTATAACCACTACTGGTTCCAAATTAATTAATGCTTTGGATATCAAGAAAAAATCTATCCTAGACCACATTTTGTGGCATGGTGAATAGAAGGTATACTTAATTGCATTATTATTATTATGTGCATAACAAAAGGGGTCATATAATTGAAAATCTTCCTTGAAGTCATTTAATGCTATCCCGGCCTGCTTATTAAATGCTCTTTGTGGACAAGACCTATCCAACTTTGGATTTTGATAGGTATTCCAATCCCCACCCACAATAAAATAATAACCATCATACTGTGTTAAGATTGGATATAATGATGTTATGAAACTTTGTTGGTCATTACATGGTGCATATATATTCAAAAGTAAAAGAGGTTTATCAAATGCATTATCCGATAAAATAACATAACACCATCGCCCATTTTGATCCACTTTAGAGTCTAAAATCTTGTCTTTGTATTGAGTTTTAATAATTATAGCTACTCCAGCACTGTTTGTCTTACATTCTGATGCCACTACCGCTCTAATCCAGTTCTTTTTCCTAATATCATCCCACTGATCATTTAACAAGTGTGTGTCTTGTAAAAATGCAAACAGTGCTTTGTCCTGTAGCAATATGTGTAATAACAGCTTCCTCTTCTTCAAGTTCTGGAGCCCTTTAACATTCCATGAGTCTAATTCCCACATTGACAGGTCTAATTATCCAAAAATAGTATAAAAGGGAAATTATCCAATGGATATGTATTAACTGCATACTAAACATAATCTGGAAGCATTTCCTACATCCCGTCCCCAGCCAGTGCCTACCCACTTTACCCCTGGACCAGGACTTATATAGGTCTGGTATGTGAAAAAACATGAACAAGGTTAAAAACACAAACATATTTAAAAGCTTCATGTAATAAAACTTAAAACATTTCCTAAACTTACAACCTATATATTCTACAAAGTCTAAACTAAACATTCCCTAACAAACACTGCTATTGCTCTACAGCTTATGTTCCAACTATTAATTAAGCAAATCTCTATTGTAAGGTAGTATTACCATTTAAAGAAAAAAAATGTTTTTAATATATTAACTAGCTACTTATACCTACCCCAAATACCTCTTTTGTTACAATCATTATTTATATACCACTTTTATTGAGAGAGAGAAAGAGAGAAAAAAGAAAACAAAAAAAAACAGACAGAAAAAAATAAATGCATCCCACATTATAATTCTGTACCATACACAGTGCCTGCAACTACCAATTGTCAAAGTTTTGCAATTGCATGCTTTAGTTCCTAACTATACTGACATTAATTGTCTGATTAACACCATCCAATAGCCACTATTTACCTATTTATATTCATATATATAGTGCTATACCTTGCACCCACTGCAGATATTGTAAAAATATAATTTGGTTCAAAACTATAAGCATAAGGAAAAAGAAACAGGAAAAACAGATGTTATTATATGCTTCAGGTACATATTCTAATGTTATTTACTTGTTAAAAAAAAAAAAACATTAACACATTATGTCAGTTCTTTTCAGCTTCTCAAACCAGGAAACCATCAGTAATACTCGCGACGGGGGACCGCTTTCGCCGCCGGACCCCAGGAAGTGTTACATCGAAATCCACACTCTCAGCTGCATTCAAGAGATTTCCTGTTTACCACTCGACGAAAAAAGTTCGTAGAGGTCATAAAAGTTCGGAAAACGGCCAGCAGACCCTCGGATTATCGCAAACAAACAGTTTTATTGCTTTTACAGAGGCCTAAACGACTTAAGCAGGGAACAAAGGATTACCTAAGCCTCGAAGTATAGTAGATACTGGATCTGACCTCAGGAGCATGCCAGTCTCAACGGAAGTTTCTTTCAGCCCTCTGATGCAGGTAAAACTTTAAAAACCTTCAGAAACACTCCCTTTGCCTCGTTTTTAGTAGAAACAGAGTATTTAATCCCATCCACCATAAATCTAAGCACATTAGGATATTTCATCTGGAATTTAATTTGCTTGTCAATCAGAAATTTACAGTATGCAGATAAAGACTGCCTAGCTTGCCTTACTTGCAGTGGTAAATCCTGAGCCAGAGATATTTTATTATTTTTCCACATAACAAAGCCACCATTCTTTTTGCAGTAAAAGTATTTTGCTAACATCTTGAAAGTTCAATATCTTAGCATATACAGGTCTAGGCATATTAGAAGCTTGTACCTCTCTCAGTGCTCTGTGTGCCCTTTCGATAACAATTTGTTTCACTCCATCAGCATCATTTAACAAAACTTCAAGTATTTGTGTTATAGTTGGTATTAGCTCTGCATACTGAATATTTTCAGGGATCCCTCTAATAATAATATTATTTCTCCTAGACCTTGCTTCTAAATCAATAAGTTTGCTTTGCATGGCTTGTAACTCCACATCATGTACCTTTGTTTTGTTCTCCAGCAAGTCTATTTTGTCCTCGGTTTCTGAAATTCTAGCCTCTGTTTTGTCCATTCTCTGCAGCAACTGATTACATGAAACTCCAAAAGTTTGTATTTGAGTAGTCAGTTCCTTTAAAGCTTCTTGTATAGGCAATAAAGCATGTTTGATATCATCCATGTTCAGTGGCTGATCAGTTTTAGATCTAGTCTCTGGTTTCTGTTGTTCCTGCTGTCTAGAAATTCTTTGTTTTTTCACATTCCCATCCTTTACTGGTGACTGTAATTCTGACAGCTTTGTTTTGGTAGTAGTTGTTTCCATGCTTTTTCCTTCTTGTGACATTTTCCTTTTCCCAAGCTGACAGGTAAAATGAAGAATGCAGACAGTCCTTTGTTTATTTCTCTCTTCAGAGCTAGCTAATCACTTGGAATCCTGATAGATAAAGACTTTTTTTTCCACTTTTTTTCCTGGTTATATACTAATTAAGTGTAGATGCATCTTTTTTTACTTTAATTTGATGTTCAAACCTCTTGGTATCGACTCAGGTTACAGATTTTTCTCAGGTTTATTGAGGAGCTGCAGGTCAGCAGTGTTTACAGAATGGCAGCCATCTTTGAATTCAATATTAATGGATTTTGACATGGACTTAGTGGTGGCCTCTGCTCTCAACTGAACCCATTCTAAAATCAGCCCTGCTCAAATGTGTATGTACTGATGGTTGCTGTAGGTTATGCATGCATGTGTTGGGGGGGCTAGGGACTTGGGGAGTGTGTGGTCATTACTTCTTTAATTTGCATCACAGTCAAACCTTAGAGATGTGCACAGGAAGTCATTAAAGTTGGTGTATGGACTGAGGATAGTGTGGTAATTGTTTTACCTTTCTCACAAACTTCAGAGATATATAAAGAAGGTTACTATAGCTTGTGTAGGGAACAGTGTACTGTCCAGGAACAACAAAGTAAAATACATTACAGGAATCATTATTTGTTTTTTCATTTTCCTGACAAAGAAAGCGCTTATATAGGTGGCTGCTTTTGTGGGTAGGGTTGAGGAGTGAGAATAAATGCTTTGTATATGTATGATAATACTCACTTGAAATACATAACTGTGGTCATTTTAAACCTCTGCTTTCATTCCAAGCTAACACCAGAGGAATGCATAGGAAGTGACTGTCTTTTTTGCGGAGTTAGGGTATCAGGCAGTATTCTCAAATAGGATTGTGTATCAGCACAAAAACTTTCTTGTTAGTTTATTGTGTGCTATTATTTTGTCAGCTTTAAGCATTAAGCTTTTGGCACAACTTATGTCTTCCTTGAAAGAAAAAAAAAAGACTGAAATTCTTTTCTTATTCATGATTTTTGGTCAAGCCACCCTGGATTAAAACATTGTGAAATGCTCTAAAATGCATCCCAGTACATGTATAACCTTATGGCTTCTGGGGGTCCCAGGTTAATTGAGTTATTTCCTAAGTGGTTATTACTGGGCTGTCTTATTCAGGAAACGTATTGAAACAGCAAAACTGAATTTCCTTCCTTATTTATAATTTCTGGTCAAGCCATCATTGGTCAAAAAGGTTATAGAAAAAAAAATTAAAATCCACTTCACAGCATATAGAAAGTCACAAGTTCTTGAAAAAGCTGAAGAGTAAGGCAAAATATGAGAAAAGGGAGGAAAAAAGTAATGTGCATGATGTGTAGAGACCAAGATGTGGAAAAAAACAGAGGGAAGCACTGGAGGATGTGTGTGTGGGCGGGGGGGGTGAAACAGTAGGCAGTGCCTAGGGCAGCATTTTACCTAAGTCCAGTCCTGTACATAGAGCTGTTGTAAGGTATCATTGTTGTAACTAAATGCCAGTGACTGTCCTTTTGTGAGATGGGTCAACATTGTGTGATAGATAGACCTGTCATAATATAAGAACATTGTAGCTACTGGTCAGTTTGTATGTACTACTCCTAAAACTTTGCAGAATGAACTAAAAGGTTGCTAAAAGAAGGCTGGTAATGACAGGGGGAATACTCAGACTGAAAGTGCACAAATGCTAACACTGGAACTGACCCCAACTATTAATGCTATTTTTCCTAGCTCCCTTCTCATATAACTACAGTTTTACCTGTATGACAAAGCCTAGTATAATAGTATATGATGAGACATAATATAGCACTGGTACCATTCAAGAGTGGTATGTGAGTGCATTGCTACTGTTTCAAAGTCCATTGTATTACTGTACAAATAACCACTGGCTTGCTGCTTAACACTGCTTTTTGTGGTACACTGTTCAGTACTATACATACATTTGGTCCCACTGCTCAGTCTCCTATATAGTAACAAACTATAGGTGTATATGTGACCGAGCATGATGATACTGCATGGTCCTCTACCTGTGATATTCTAGCTATACCTACAATGTCCAGGTTTTTGCAGCTCTACTCATCTGTTACTCTAGTGGGAAGTCCTGCAGCACATGTATATCCCTTTGCAAGACTTTTTTGCACATCTATGAAGTTTATATGGATTGAATTGATGTTTTGGACATGTCTTCCTGAATCCCTCTTCTAAATGATAGTGCACATTTATTAAGCATCACTCAGGTGATTAAGCCCATTTTGCTGGGGTTACCAGCAGGGTGCAGAAGGAGACTGACCCTGACACTCACACAAGATGGCTTGAAACAGAGCTAGAAGGCCCTACCCTTATGTACTGGCATCATTCAGCAGGTGATTATATGCTATTAGGCATACAGGCCTCTCTGTATGTGTGCCCAGCCCTCCTCCTCCTAAAGTGACAATACCCCATTCATGAAGCCCAGCTACCATTCATTGTTCCAGTCTTGAACAAGGACCAAGAGCACAAGGATTACCTGCCCCACTCCAGCACATAGTCATTATCCCTTCCTCAAACAGAGGTAAGTAGGCATATCCTCATAATTCCTTTCTCCTGCTAGGTCATATAGGTGGCAGAGCTACATAATGAACACAGGTCTCAGTCATTGTCACAGCTTCAACTCCCGACACCAATGTAGCTGGTTTGCTCTGCAAAACCTGCAGACTTTCGGATATTATTGGATCAGAGAATGTTTGTAAATATTGGCACTATATAGCATCAGTCCCTTGCAAGCTACACATTTTACAGACAATAACATTCTGAAACAGTGTATGCTAATGCCCATTACAGATGTATGGCATTGGAAAGTTAAATAAAGTTTTCAATACAAAATAAAAGTCTGTAACATTCTAAGACATGTACACATATGGGATTATTATCTCAACCTAGGGACATAGCATAGTTCCCTTGAGATCAAGGTATCTCAACTTATATATCATATCACATCCCCTTGGCTATATAACTTTTTAGGTCTGTTTTGTATATACATATGACTACAGGTCTCCTTTCACAGGCTGTTGTTGAGGAACACTTTTGCATGGAAGATACAACTTGTATATTGTGATACTGCTGATATTTATGAGGCTTCCGTTTGAAACTGTTTAATGTAAATGCCAGTACTTCCACTGCAATGCTTGCTGTGGGAACCTCTTATGGGTATCAATGCATATTTTCCACATATGTGTGTTGTCCATAGCCATGTCATGTTCTCAGCATATAAAGCTGTTTGCAATAAGAAACTATCCATGACAGTACGGTGCATACCGGTACCATATGCCAGTAGTTGCATATCTATGTGGCTGTGTAGAAAACTGAATCATTACGATGTCCAGCTGTGTGTGTGTGTGTGTGTGTGTGTGTGTGTGTGTGTGTGTGTGTGTGTGTGTGTGTGTGTGTGTGTGTGTGTGTGTGTGTGTGTGTGCATGCTTGTGCATATATAACCATAATGAAAACAAAGCCAACAAACATTACTCAATTGGATAAAATCTACCTTGTCAATAGTATTACTCCCTTGCATATCACATATGAATACAGTTAGTTACTTTTCCCCTTTAATGACCCCAAATATTTCAGAGTAGCACAGTGTAAGACACTTCATAATCTTATCCAATGGGTCAATTTTTTAACTCCTCTGCTCATGGGATAGGTAATACATGCTATGCCCAAAATGTGATATCTGGATTGTTTAAATTATGGTAAATTATCACTGCTTCTCTAAGTTATTTAAATTGAATCCTATAAAAATGTTTGGAGAGCAACAAAAAAGATATATGACAGTGTGAGTGACCACAATAGCGCAATAAGCACTTATTTTCATAGGTGGATGAGTGGATGTCAATTTGCTATGTTTGAGATGCTAAGAGATCTTACTATAAGGGAACACGTGTTCAATATTTTGTGCAAGGGAATCAGGATCTGGATAGCAAATCAGGAATGTAACATTCCTGAATAATTGGAGCTGGCGGTGACCTCTATCTATCCTGCAGCACATAATTACATTACATGTAGGTATAAGTCTAAACCATCAGGCAAAAGGAGAAAACTCTGGTTCAATACATGACAAGCTGTTTTAATAAAATATTTCCACTGTAATAAAATGGGGCACATAGGTTCATAGGTAGGTACTAGGCGATCTGCCCGAAGGCATTTATAAGCCTAGCCAGAATGTGTTGGCTTTCGCCACCCCCATAGATTAGTTCCCTGTGCCTCTGTCCAGCAGAGACATTGAAGTGATCCCCAGGGTAAATTTTCTATTTCCCATCCACTTGTCAAGGTTTCTCTTGAAGAGGGTTAGCGAGGAGCTCTGCCTAATGTAGATTGGAATCTTGTTCCACAGCATGGGAAGTCTCTGGGATAGGGATCTATCCCTCCAGCACATCCTATTTATTGTTGTGGTGAGGTTTAGATCCCAGGAGCATGTGGCTCGAGGGGATATGGTTTTCTTTAGGTGGAGCATGTCCATCAATTCTGGGGTGGACATGGCCTTGTATGTCAGCAGAGATCACTTCTGAGTAGGCGGTATGCAACTGAGTACAGCTGGAGTTTCTTCAGTCGAGCTGCATAGGGCATGTGTTTGAGGCCAGTGATCCTCTTGATGAGGTACTTCTGTGATCTTTTCAGCTGTTGCAGGTGTCTTGTAAGGTACATCCCAAATGGGGCATTGTACTCTATGATGGGTCTGATGAATGATGCATAGAGGAGCACAATGATCTCTTTTGATCTGGATGCAAACCCTTTTGTGATTAGGTGGGCCACATAGAAGGATTTTCTAACTACTTTCGCAATGTGATTATTAAAGGAGAGGTTACTATCTACTTGGGTCCCCAGATCCCTTATTACATCTTCCGTATTTAGGGGGCTACCACCTATGTGGTAGTTTGTGGGTACTTTGTTTTTTCCAAAGGGGATGACTATGCACTTTTTGGCATTTAGCTTGAGGCCATGGTTTTGACACCAGGTATCTGTCTCAGTGAGACCCTTTTGGAAGATGTCTGTGTCCGCCGGAGAGTCAATTATAGCCCCTAGTTTGCAGTCGTCTGCAAACTTAGTCAGCCATAGTCCTTCTGTGCTTGCCTGTACCTCTGAGGAGTACATGCCAAACAGGAGGGGTCCTAAGACTGAGCCCTGGGGATGCCACTTGTAACCGGTTTAGAGTCAGACCTAGCTCCTGCAACTCTTACCATGTGGGTTCTGTCCGTGAACCAGTTGGCAACCCATCTCATGACATAGGGGTTTATGTTCAGGCTGGTGAGCTTTTCTATAATACCTGAATGGGGAATGGTGTCAAAGCCCTTTGCGAGGTCTAGGTAGGCTGTGTGGACCACCTTTCCCTCACCTACAGCCTTGGTAACTGTCTCAAAGAAGTCCGCCAGGTTTCAGAGGCAGGATCTGCCCTTAACAAAGCCGAACTGGGTAGGGTCCAGTGTTTGGAGGTTCCCAATATCTCTGTT
This sequence comes from Protopterus annectens, assembly GCF_019279795.1. Classification (NCBI taxonomy): domain Eukaryota; kingdom Metazoa; phylum Chordata; order Ceratodontiformes; family Protopteridae; genus Protopterus; species Protopterus annectens. The sequence continues at coordinate 213,187,595 of NC_056746.1, read as the reverse complement.
TATGAGATCCATGATGATCCGCTCCATAGCCTTGCAGACCAAGCTAGTCAGGCTTAGTTCCCAGGGTCTGTTGTGGCTCCACCTTTGTGGAGTGGAATAACCGCTGCTGTGTGCCACTCTATGGGCACATAGCCTGTGGAGAGGCTGTGTTTGAACAGTATGTTTAGGTGAGGGGTTAGTTCATCTTTGAGCTCATGTAGGACGCAGCCTGGGACACTGTCTGGTCCCATTGATGCTGTGTTTTTGGCTTTTGAGAGGGCTGTGTTAACCTTAGTGTCTGTGATTTCAGGGACACTACATTCTTCTGGTATGGTTATGGGTCCTTTTGGGGGTGGAGGGTGAAGTTTGCACTGAACCTGTCTGCCAGGATGTTGGTGATATTGGTTGGTTCAGTGTATTTTGTGCCATTCTGCACTAACTCCTAGCAGATCTGAGAATTGTCACTTAGATTTTTGACATAAAGAATGCCTTGTGGTTATCTTTGGCGTCCTTGGCAATTTTTCTTTTGAAGCTAGCTTTGGATGATTTTATGAGGGATCATAGTTTCTTGCTGATACTGATCAGGGATGTCTTCTCTTCCTGGGATTTTACTCTTTTCTGTACTAGTTTCCTCCTTCTATTGTATAGCTTGTTTATGGCAGGGGTCCACCAGACTGGTTTTCTTTTCTTGGAGGAGTGAGTCTTGGTTTTGCTTGGGATAGCACAATCCATGCATGCTTGTAGGTGCCCGTAGAGTGCATTAGTAAAGGATTTTGCAACTTGAACAGCATTATCCTTTGCATAGGGGCTTTGAAACCTTCCACCTCAGTCTTAAGTAACATGAAGTTTGCTTTTGAAAAGTTTTTCACGGTGATTTCTTTGACTGGGGGTGGGGGCAGAATGTGGATATCCAGAGTGATTAGTTTATGGTCAGATCTAACCAGCGAGGGGTTGACTTCCTGTGTGGAACAGCAGTCACCCATGCTGGTGATGACCAGGTCCAATATGTTGTCACCTCTGGTGGGGGTGTTGACCAGTTGATCCAGGGGGTTTGAGTTTATAAATTCTAGGAAATATTGGGCAAGGGAGTTAGTACTTGAGTAGTTCTCCCAGTTCATATTTGGGCAATTGAAATCACCCAATATCAGGGTGTTTGGTAGGACCTTTATGTTTCCCAGTGTTTCCAGAAATGCGGAATGGGGGTTCTCGGACATGGTGGGTGATCTGTAGCAAGCTACAATTTGAATTGCAGTTTTGCCTGTTGTTAGTTGCACTTGGATGATCTCTGAAGCATCGTGCTGTGCCACTAACCTGGAGGTGTGGGTATCTTTGATGAATATGGATACGCCCCCGCCTTCTGTATTTCTTTCCGGGTTTTGTGGCCAAAATGTATGGTATGAGTTGTAGCCTGGTAGTGCTGGGGTGCTCTCTGGAGCCTTAAACCAGGTTTCTGTTACTGCACATATTGATTTTCTCCATACTGAGGAGTGCCTCAAGTGCGTGCATTTTGAGGTTTAGACTTCTGGCATTGAGTAGCATTACCCTCTGTTTTTTGTTACTTGTGCTATTTATGGTGGTGGATTTGTCTTTTGAATCTTGCCTAAAAAAGGCACTATGGGGTGGCAAGAGCCTTGGCCAGTATTTGAAAGCCTAAGGGTGACAGGTGCAAGCAGTCTCTAGTGAAGCAGCGTGGCTTGTTGAGCATGTCATCCCAGGCTAACAGGCACTGGATCCCTTTGAATGACACCAGAAGCATAGCCAGTTGTTGAAATTGATAATTTTTTCTTTATACCATGGTATCATTCTTGGTGAGGGCAGGATGCTACTCAGGGTCAGGGTCATACCGGCCTTTGCTACGTGAACAGAGAGCTCCTCCATGTCTCTTTTTATGTAGTCCAGGGAGGTACGGCTCAGGTCATTCACACCAACATGGACAATGACAGAGTCATATTTGTACTTGTTCTGGAGTGACCTGAGTGCTTGTGTTATGTGGCAGATCCTGGCACCTGACAGGCAGCTAACAGTAAACTTCTCCTTGTCCAGCCTAGTGAATAAGTCATCGGTGTGCCTGACTATAGAGTCACCTATTACTAGTGTGTTGGGTGTTTTATTTTGCCTTAAGGGTTGTGATTGCGTGGCACACTGTTTTGTGACGTATGTGTTTCATGGTTTGTGTTGGGGGGTGGAGGTTGCTTGGATGTCTGCTTTGGAGGTCTCTCTTGCTTTTGCAGATTTTTATTTAGAGCCTCCGAGTATGTTTTCATGTATTTATGTGTGTTTTTTGCCCATGCTGGTTTCATAGGTCTATGTGAGACTAGTGGTGTGATGCAAGTAATTCCCTTCTTCTTTTGACTGTCTGGGTTGAGAGAGCTTAGCCTCCAGTTTGACTGTATAATTGCATCTCTCGCATGTATTAGTGTTTGGTGGTAGGAGGAGAGGACTGTCTGTGTACATGAGGCAGTTGTAACATTGCCTCAAAATGCCCAGATTCACCAGTTGGACCAGAGAGTACACCTGAAACTGCCCTTTGGACATGCCTGGATAGGTACAGTGAACTGTTTTACTGATTGGTTGGTAAGGTCGAATAGAGAGCCTTGTCCTTCTCTACAGTATAGGGGGGTCTAGTGCTAAGGTTTAATAGTGCTTGCTATGAGTTTTGAGCAAGTGCCAGACTGAGAAGTGAATAGTTTGAGTGCTTAAGTTGAAAGTTTGTCTAGTTCCAAGGGAAAAATTGAAGAGTACACTTTGTGGAGCCGGGAATAGTTATACCCTATCTAACCGGTGATGCCCGGAGCGCAAAACCACGCAAATGCGGGTTTTATAGCAGGGAAATGAAAGAGAGAGAAATTAGCCCAGAATGGCCAATAAACTACTAATTTTTGGCCTGAAACCACTCCTCCAGGGACAGATAGGCTGCTCAAAGCTCCCCTCTCTCACAGATGAACAGAGAAACTTCCTTCTATCCAAGTAAGGTATGGGCAAACACAGAAACTTATAACACAGCCCTGAATTCAGCACTAACCTGAAAACTGGACTATACTAGCTTAGAAAGGAGGGAAAACAAGTATTTTTTTTTTGTTTTTTTTTTCAGAAAATAAAGCAGATACAATCAAAAAACACTTTAAATGCACAGAAATGGCTATGACATTTGTGAGTGTGTAGCCTACAACAGTTAAACAGGTAATTTAAATACAAAAATGGACTTTGTTAAAGTGCAGGCAGCAAAATAAGTACAATATGTAGCTGAAACAAGCTTTTTAAATCACAGAAACTCTAGAAAATCAGCATTTTAGGCAGAATTAGCTAAAGGCAGCAAGAAAATTCAGAAAAATTATACTTAATTACTCCAAGTATCTCTTTTCTCTTTCTGCTGCTGTAGAACTCTGCAGGGCACCAGGCAGGAGCTTGCTGAGCTGTATACTAGTGCAGAAACCTCGCAAATGTGGGTTTTATAGCAGGGATATGAAAAAGATAAAAATTAGCCCAAAATTGCCAATAAACTACTAATTTCTGGGCTGAAACCAGTCCTTCAGGAACAGATAGGCTGCTCAAAGCTCCCTCTCTCACAGTGAACAGAGAAACTTCCTTCTATCCAAGTAAGGTATGGGCAAACACAGAAACTTGTAACAAAGCCCTGAATTCAGCACTAACCTGAAAACTGGACTATACTAGCTTAGAAATGCGGGAAAACAAGTATATTTGTTTGTTTTTTTTTGTTTTGTTTTTTTCAGAAAATATATATTTTTTTTGTTCAAACTGGCAGGTTGAGGAATAAAAACCATGTGAGGGAGCTAACAAAACTAACAATATGGTATTGGTGGGTTATTTTAAAACTGAAATTGCTCCACATTATCACAAGGGCCTGTAACCCATCCTGGCAGAGTTTAGAAAAACAGTTGCTGAGAAATATACTGCATCGTTTATGACTATTGTTAAGCCTGCAGCTGTTAAAGAGAAATATTACCTGCCTGAACAGTTGTTTAGTGTCATGGAATTGATGCCTTTTCTGATAAAGTAGACAAGGAGGTGGCAGTATTTTACATTATCCTAGTAGATATTTTAATAGGCAATGCCTTTGATAACACAACACCTTGTGTACACGTGCTCATAGAGAACCAAGCATGAAGCCAATCACAATGGTAGTAAGAGTAAAACCCAAGTAGTGTTGACATTTCTAATACAGTCTGGTAATGTGGCCACTTCAGAAAAAAAGAGCTAGATGGTACTGAATCATAAACAAATGTAATTAAATATCAAAAGATACTGGGCCTGCAAGGAATTTATTCAGAAAAAAATATAATACCAGTAATGGCTGACAGTAGTGAGTCTGCATCTGAGACACCATTGTCAACCAGTTCTGAACTTCTTTTCAAGGAACACTTAATGAGGATTACAAAGGGAGTGTTAAAACCAGTGTTGTTATCAATCCCATGTGTGCAAGACATGAGAAAATTAGTCAAGATGTCTCCTAATCATCAAATGCAAAATGAGTCTGTATATTGGAAAAGGGGTTATTGCACAGGAAGTGGACTCCTCAAGAATCACTAGAGGGAGTGATGCTGCAGCTGCTGGTCTCAAGGGTCTATCACCTGGCTTTTCTAGCCATAGCCTCCAATATTCCTTTTACAGTTCATGTGAGCATAAAGTATATAAAAAGAGGGCGTATGCATTATTTTAATTAGCGAACATTATAAAGGATGTAGAATGGTAACATTTATGAGCAGTGCCAAATGGTTGTTAGGACAGGACATAATGCCAGGATATACCCAGTTAGTAGAGTTCCACATAGATGTAGGGAAGCAATACTTGAAAGGGTAGCATTATTTATTAGGGTAAAGAAATGCCAGGTAAAAGTGGTAAGAGTTTCATCCTGTTACTAAAAACGTAAAGGGCCTTCCAAAACAAGAAACTGGGTAGTGTGATATGAAATGTATATTTTATCTCATCCTTTATTTCTTGACCATGTCTCAAAAAAACTCACTTCAGTCTTAGAAGGAGAGGGATGTGTGAGAACTGTGATAAAATGGGAAACTGTAACTTTTTTTTTTAAGGAAAAATACATAGAAAGTTTTACTGAAGCTGTGTTGAATCAACAACTTGCATAATGCTTGCTTTTCTCAGTGAAGTATAATATGCAAAACAAACTGTGTTAAATGATTTATAACTATGCATCTCCTACAGAGGAAATTGATTATGGTGTATTAAACAAAGCTAATTTCAGCTTCCTGACTGTGCAAAGTTGCAGTCCATATTAAATGCTCCTTAAAATTGCTGCACAAAGTCACATGGCGACAATGCCTTATTTGGATTTCAACTTGTTAAGACTCTCTCTTGAAACCTACAAATATGTAATTGTGGAAATTGGAAGAGCATTTCTAAAATTCAAACCAAAATAACTAGAAATCCTTCTTGAAGACTTGTACATTGAGACACTGGTTGTTAATTGAAAAAGTTACAGGAATTGCATCTCTGGGTGGCTGCAGTGGTGGAGCGGTTAGTGTTGCCCCCTCACAGCAAGAGATTCTCCAGTTCAATTCTCAGCTGGGGTGTCTTCTGTGAGGAACTTGCTTGTCCTCCCTGCAGTTGCATGGGTTTCTGAGTGGTCATCCGGTTTCCTCCATTCCAAACACATGCTGCAGGTGGATTGGACACTCTAAATTGGCCCTAGGTGTAAGTGCGTGCATGTGTTTGCCTTCAATGGAAGGCTGGGCATGTGCTGGCAACTTGACACCTTAAAACTCCACTGCTAATCATTCTACGGACCACTGTGCCACTGTGGCAACCCGTAATGGGAAAAGCCAAAATGAGAAGTAGAAAACAGGAGTTACATCTCTGCTGGAACATAACCTCAGGACAAAGCTTAAGTTCTAGATCTCTTACCTGTAAAGACTGCAGAAATTCTAGTTTAACTAGCAAGTTAAAGTTAGTATGGGTACAGTTTATCTTCTAGCCAGAAATAGATGTGTTGTTAGGTATGGTTTTCTGACCATTCTCTGCCTTTATGGATGATCTAGTTCAATTTCCTGGGCTAACATTTTACTGTTTACATATCTATTTGGAAAATAAATACTTTAAAGTATTTACTTTACAAAACTAATTGTATTATTTAGGTCTGAATGCTTGTGAATGATGCTTTGTTTATTTGCTTAAGGGTTTATGCATATTTCCTGTATACCAAACTGTGTGGTCTTTGTTTGGAAGAGTGGCTGCTCAATGCTAATTGCTACTATTTGAATATTTAAAGCCTAGCTTATTTGTCTTATTTTAATGGTAAATGGTAGGGTGGATTCTTGTTTTGTTAGTTCTAACTGGTGGCAATATAGCAAAAACTTATGAAGGAAGATGTACATGCTGAAGAGTCACCATATACACCCATTCTGAAAAAATATAATTTGAGAGAGACAGAGACTATGTGTGTGTGTGTGTGTGTGTGTGTGTGTGTGTGTGTGTGTGTGTGTGTGTGTGTGTGTGTGTGTGTGTGTATGTGTGCAAAATAATTCTGGTAATGGTTCATTTATTGCTGGTAAGGGTATACTGAAAGCACAATGTGAGATGGGTAAAATATTTGTGAAGCCAATCTGTTGTTGTGCAGTGAGGATCCTATTTGAGACTAGCAGGTTTTGACTATTACCCAAGACAGCAGTGCATATTTACCATCTACCCTTAATATTAATTGCTCTTTGTGTAATCATTTAGCATAGATGAGATTCAAAAACCATACTGCTGGTTTCACGTCACATCAAACATTGATGGCAGTAGTGTGGGAGTAAAAGCTTATGCCCCTGTTTATTATAGTATTCATGGAAGCAATATCATAAATTAGTATGAGTTTAAGATAATGCTGATATTTTATGCTTTTTATATCATTTTAATTTTTACGTGAATTAAATGAAGGTATTATCAATAAACAAGCAGGCCTTTGAGAAATGAAGGAAATTGATTCCAGTGTCATTCTAGTGCTTCACAGGGCACTCAAAAGGTGACATATGAAATAATGCATATGGTGCTGAAGATCTTTCAGATAAAAGGACAGAGACATTTTGGAGAATGTATAGAAGCAGGTCATCACATCTGTATGAACAATGAGGCATATGTAGGATGCAATATGAAGAAAGACTGTGGGAATTAAGATTATACACACTAGTAGGCAGAAGGAAGCAAAGGAGCATAGCATAGGCTTACAACAGTGTGGGTTAGGAGAAGGTGTGATTTTTATGATAGTACAAGAGATGGGAAGCAAAGGGCACAGATACAGAAGGAATGGGGAGTGATGAAGTCCAATGCACTGGAGTGCCTTTTTGCGTATATGGAAATGAGCCCTGAAGTGACTTATCGGAATGAATGGTGAAATACAGGCCAACAGACTGATTCAATGAAGCATAGGATAGGAAGAAGGGGTGGACCCTGAAACAACTGCTCACTGAAGACCTTTGCAAGCAGCTGGAGATCCAAATGGCCACCATCAATGCCATCACTTCATTGTTGATGATGCGACTTCATAAAATAGTGGATGGATCAGCTAAGTCAGCAATGTGGAATCAAGCCTGGCTTCCTTCATTTGCAAATCACACCTTTAATGGATTTTCTATGTTTGGGAATATTGTCATAGACAACCTGTCATTATAGAAGCAGGAGGGCAAAATGCTCAAAGCTGTTGGCGTCAGGTTTTCAGCCTCACAGGTTATTTCAAAGAAACCAAAAAAGGGGGGCTAAGAAACATTGGTTTTGAAATTCCCTCTGACCCCAGAACTAGCATTTCATTAACAGAAATTTCCAAAGAAGGTGGACCAACTATGGTAACCACCACCAGAGAGGCAGAGATGGTCTACATCAGCAGGGTTTTCCTGGGCCTGTGTCAGAACTCAGGCAATACCAAACCTTGAATCTTTGTCCTACTGTGGAGGCAGTCAAGGTTATCTCTCTGTACACTCTCCTACTTGGCTGGCCATCATGCAAGAAAATTGGGTCACAGAGATTATATCAAGATGCTACTCTACGCCATTTTTAATAAAGCTCAAACAGCTACTTTCCTGTCCTCCATTAAGGCCATTCCATCATTGGTGGAGCAATTGGTAAAAAGAAATCTTCAAAAAAGAGCAGTCCAGGAGGTCACACCAGTCCAGAGAATGTCTAAATATTACTTTAGGTTCTTCTTGGTGCCCAAAAAGACACTAAACCTCAATCACATTTTTAGACTTCAGTTGTCTAAACTGCTTTATGAAGAAGGAGTCAGTCTGGATGGTTAAGATGCAGTCCATTCTGTCATGCTTGCAGACAGGAGATTAGATGTTCTGTTTGGATCTTTAAGGTAATTACCTTTATATCAAGACAGTAAAAGTGTCCAGGAGATTCCTGTACTTCCAGGTGGGGGTCAGTCATTACGAGTTCAGACCATTATCATTTGGTCTCACCACAGCCCACTGAGAGTTCACTAAACGCATGCTCTAGTCACTGTCTACATATGCCAAGTGGGAGTAAGAATATTCTCTTACTTCAACACTGTGTCATTGCTGCTTCTATGAAGAAAAAACTAATCATGACAAGAGAACCTTTACTCTAGTTATGTCTATCCTTGACAACTTCAATAAACCACTAAAAGTTTCAGCTGAAACCTTCTCACTTCTTAACATTAATAGGTTGCCAGTTAGACACCATGGAACAGTTGGAGATACTGCCTCCAGAAAACAGGTTCACTATGGTCCAAGCAAGCAGGGGTCTCTTATGCAATCCAATTCCTGATGTCACAACAGTTCTAACAGTATTAGGTCCCATGACAGTCTTCATCCAAACAGTCCCTTACACCAGATTAAATATGAGAGTCTTGCAATGAACATTTAGAGTACGGTGGGACCAAACCACAGATTGTATGACAAAGACCATCATACGTTTCTACAAGAAAGATCTATAAATGCAATTGGTAAAAAATAAATCATTATGGGAGGGTGATAATAACAGTCAGTCACTTGTAGCCCCAATTTCTTAAGTGTTGACCTTTCTTTCAGACCTCTTCCAGAAAAGAGCTAGCTATTCTTCCATCAAAATACATTTAGCATCAATTTCCTCATTCCATTTAGGATCCAACACCTCCTTGCTAGCATCAGATAAGCTGTGTAATGCTTTTCTTAAAGGAATTTTCTACTCAGGGTTACTGTTACAGCCTTCGTCTTCTACTTGGGATTTCAATTTTGTGTTATAGAAACTCACTATGTCTCCTTTTGAGTCAGGAAAATTCAATTGACATGAAGTTTTTGTCATGGAAAACCCCTTTTCTTTTTGCAATTATGTCAGATAGAAGAATTTCAGAATTGCAGGAGCTATTTTATAAATACCCTTGTCTGACATTTCACAAAAACTTTGATTCTTTAAGAGCTAACCCTTCCTTGATGCACAAAGTAGTCATGCAGACTATTTTGACTCGATCTGTTCATCTGCCTGAAATTTTTCCCAAATTTACCATCCAAGAAGAATGTCCTCTACATTTCTTGAATGTGTACAGACAGATCAAATTTTAGAAAAGATGACCAGTTTTCTGTCTCTTTTTCCAAATAGATAACAGGTCAAAGGGTAACAAGATTTCCTTGTTTAAGTGGTTATCTGACTCTATTAATTTTTCTTATGCTTCCAGTAATAAAACATTGATAAACTCAAAGACACTTCACAGTGATCCTTAGAAATCTACCTGCCGATCTCATTTGTGCAGCAGTTACATGCTCTGCGTTATATGCTTCTATAGAAACATTACTGCTTGCACAGTCTTTTCAGATCTAGAGCTTGCTTTAGGGTGTCTATCATCAGAGATACTTTGTCATAGCTACCTCCAGGATCTGTTGAGGACTTTGTCCATAAGGTTTTCCAGTGTCCAGACTATATCAACATAAATACATAAGCTACATACTTATCATAATGATATATTTAGCTGGTGTTAGTTTGGATACTGGAAATATCCCACTCACATATTCCCCTCCAAACTATCACTTCTTAAGGCTCCTTGAGGTGCACTAGAGGCTTCAAATTGATTCATGTCATTGAGTTTGGCTATCATATCCTTGTTGCAATATGTCCTTAGACCTATTTATACATACCTGGCATCACTCAGTCTATAGAATCAGCAAGGAGCAGCACACTAGAGGATGAAGGGAGGGGCTCAAGCTGGAAAGACATTTATTTTACCAGATGATAGGTGGTACAGTGACCACTGGTAATCTTACATGCACTTCTTATGTTCACAAGTTGATTCCAGTGATAGGAGAAACATTTATAAAGAAAAAAGAAATTTCTTCAGATAAGGTGATTATAACTAACTATACATTGGCCATTCATTCTCTCAACTAGGCATCAGTCCATATGTTACCAGATGGGTAGCTAACTAGATCACTGATAGAACTCATCTAGTTAAAATAGGGGACTCCACCTCAAGCAATAGACCCGGATTGAGTGGCATACCCCAGGGTTCGGTCTTGGGGCCTCTGTTATTTGGGATGTTCTTTTCTGAGGTGCAGGCCAAAACCAGTGGGCTATGGCTGATCAAGTTTGCAGATGGCTGCAAGCTGGGAGGTGTCAACAATTTCCCTAGTGACGTGGACATCCTCCAAGAGGGTCTCACTCAATCAAATGACTGGTGCCAGAAACATGGCCTCAAGCTGAATACAAAAAAATGCATCATCATCTCCTTTAGGGAGAGTGATGTCCCCACAAATTATCACATTAATAACAATGTCCTATCCACACAGTCAGTTGTGAGGGATTTGGGCACCCAGATTGATAGAAACCTGACTTTTGACCACCATATTGCTTCCATTGTACGAAAAGATTTATACATGGCCTACCTCATAAATAAGGGTATCTCATCCAGAGACAAGGAGGGCATAACATCCCTGTATTTTTCCCTTATAAGGCCTACTATTGTGTACAACGCCCCATTCAGCATGTACCTCACAGCAGCTGGAGAAACAACCAAGGTTCCTCACCAGGAGAATCCAGGGCCTCAAAAATCTACCACACAGATAGGCTAAAAGCCCTATTCCTCTACTCTGTTTCATACAGAATCCTCAGAGGTGTCCGCTGTCTGGCATACAAGGCAGTCTCGAACTCCACCTTGATGGGACTGCTGCATATCGACAAAGTCAAGCTCCACTCGAGTAACCTGCACACGTGGCCTCAACCTGGTCTGTGGCATCAATAGGACTTGTTGGCAGGACAGATTTGTGTCCCAGAGACCGCCCCCATCTATGGAATAGACTCCATCTCCACGTCAAGCAGAGTATCTCTTTACCACTTTTTAAGCAACCTGAATAAGTGGATGTGAAATAGAAAATACATCCCTGGGATTCCACCCATGTCCCTGCTGGACAGGGGCATCGGATGCTGATTTGTCTATGCATGGGCTAAACTCTTGACTAGGCTTATAAGGGCCTCATGGCCAATAGCCTACTAAGTTCCTATGATCTTATTATCCTATGGTCCACAAACAAAACTGGGAAAATATAGCTCATAACATAGTACCAGGGGTCTGACATGCCCTGCCAGAAGATATAGTTTATTAAGCTTGGGATAGGCAAGGACAAGTAAAACTTGGACCTTACTAAGTACCCTACAGACTGCTTAGCTGAAATGATGGCATGTAAGTAATTTCATAATCTCCTTTTGATTGAACACATTTTGGACTGTCATGCTGCTTTAGCATCTGACATAAAAATGGAACGTACAGGAAGTTTACTAAATTGTAAGATAATTAGAACTGCCATGTTTGTGTTTCAATACAACATCTTCTGATGTTATGGAACAAACTTCCCCAAGCCCTCAGATGGTGCATATATCTTTTGTTGTAAGCCTGCTTTATGTAATGACTGCAGTAGAAGAAAATATGCATTTAGTTTAATGGAATTCAGTCTCATGGAAGGCTTAAAACACAAATCCTACAAAAAAAGCATAAAAATACATTCATTAAACAAAAACTTACAGAGTAACTGCTTTCTGATGAAGTCTTCTGATATAGAGACACAAGTGTTTACTCTATAAACAAGTCTGTGTTTTGGGGAAGTCTTTTTATGCTGTTCTTTAGTAGAATTTTTAAATTTAGCTATAGGAGAGTTAAATGTTTGCACTTTTACATTACATATTCACCCCACCCCAAAAACAAGCTAGTATGTTGTGTGACTATGTCTCTCTGCTTCTTTGCTTAGGAATTATGGACAAAGCTAAATATAATGGTGGGAAAAGACCCCAAATTAGTGACAATTTTTAAATGTTACTCTAATTTGCTTAAAAGGGTTCATGGAACAACATGTTTACATCAACATGCATTTTCTGAGTAAAATGTATGAAAGTGTAATGTCTGACCTTACTGACCAAGTGTAATACTCAGTAATTTACCCAAAAATCAAAAATTTTACAAGGGCCACAGCAAAAATATGAGACAATGGGTCTACTTTAGATAATCAAAATACTACTTACCCGACTTTTAAAATGCTGAGACGAAAGCACCAAAAATCCACTTAAATGAACTCTGACATCACCGACAAAAAACTATAGGTAAGTAACCATTTGGCTGCACCACAACAATACATGAAAACTGCACCACATGAAACCCACTAATGTGGGGGTCTTTGCCCCTCCCCAACTAAATATACCAACTCCAAAATTGCACTATAGTGGGAAATGAGCAAAGTTCACCATGGTGGACAAGTGGTCACTTACCTGTAGTTTTTTGTCAGTGATGTAAGTGTTTGTTTAAGTGGATTTTTGCTGCTTTCATCTCTGTGTTTTAAAAGTCAGGTAAGTGGTATTTCGATTATCTAAAGTAGACCCAAGGCAAAACATAGGATGTTGTGTAAAATCTGGGCCAAATGAGATGTATATTACTGGCTTGTTGTACTAGCACCTAAGATAATATTCATAAACTTTTAGCACAGAGTGAAGTGTAAAATAATTCAAAGCAGTGTTTTGGATTCTTAGTTCATAGATTAGTACTAGGCTAACTTCCCTTGCGAGCCATTTTAAGCCTAGCCAATTATCCCCTGTGAGATTCAAACCCTGTACTTTGCATGTATAAGGCAAACACCTTAACAATTAAGCCACCCTCCCCACCTTCATAGGTTAATGGAATGAAGCTAGATATACATCTGAAATAAATATTTTTGCCCAAGTGCAAATATGTTTATTTCAGATGCATATCTAACTACATTATCTACATTCTGTTACTGTGAAAGAATAAAAAAACAGCCTCGTATTATTTAGCACTTCACTATGTGCTTCAGGTTTATGAATATTAAAATGCTGTATGTATTATGCACCATACCATACAGTCACTACAGTATTGTTATTCATGGCTTATCTTTTCAGATTTACATTCATTTGATTTGTATGCATTTATTAATTCTGTTGAATAAAACATATTTTCTTCCTTGTTTACAGTTTATGTGCATACTACGTGTGCATTCCTGTCACAGTATTACTTCAGTCCTCACAGTGATCAACAATGATTTCTCTATCTTTAATGCCTGATACTAAGGAACATTATTTATATGGAGATGAAAGGAAACCTATCTTCAGACACCTTTAAAACAACACTAACCCAAGTAAAGAAAAGCTATTACCCTCTGTGGGCTGAACATCACTGCTAGAATCATAATCAGCAGAAGCATTCTTGTTACGAACTTAAAACTCTCGGATTAGAAACAAATTTCAGGCATCCATGAGGCCTGACCTCAAGAATTTCGGCTGTTCAGATGTCCGTAATGTGAGCCCTTGTAGCTCTTGAGCTGCGGTATCTGGCACTATAGCAGTTATAACAGCAAAAATTCATTTAGCCCACTACTGTTTCCATGACTCCTGATGTAATTTTTTCCCACCCTAGAACAGTACGGCTATGAGATGCATTCTCACATCTGACTACAGATGTTTTCATAGGCAGCTGGGTATGTGTTGAAGCGCACAGTACAGGTTTTGCAAACAATTTTCTAAACAATAAGGTTGCAAGCAAACACTCTTTTGCAACACCAGCAAAAACTTTGTCATACAACAGTCCCCAAAACCTGTATTGAGTGTTTCCTTCTGCAGTAACATAGCTGAATGAATGTAGATAGTTAATAAAATGATATCCAAGTGCAGGAATATTTCTCAAGGCTGAAGAGATTAGCTGTTTAAATCCTTTTGGCTTACTCACACAGAAAATGGTCAGAAGTTAATGCTTTTACATTTCAAACGATGTATTTGAACTTGATGGTTTACAGTATGATTAAAGATGCCAATGGATAAAATATGTCCTTTCCTGCCCTTTATTTTTATAACCTCACTCACCATGTCATGTCAGATCCTGAGGTAAATATAAGATGCTTGAGCTATAGACTCTTGACGGATAATGGCATTTTGCTGAAATGCGTACACTGATGTACAAGAGGAATACCACTCTCTGTTTTGTTCAAAAGCAGAATTCAGTTAAATGACATCCAGACACATCTTGTACACCCCCCTGATGCCCTTGTATTTCCCATTGCCTTTACAAGCCTTGCTTTTTCTAGAAGGGAAGGGCAAGATGGAAAACTGACAAAATCACAACTAAAGGTTAAACTTTTGTTTTATGCTTAAACCCATGTTCCCTATACCTTAGCACCTGACATACAATGACATCAATATTGCAAGTGTGATCATATTTCCTCATGTGCTCCAGTGCAAACAACTGTCTACCTTACCAACCTTTCTGCATACCTAGAACAAGTCCACATGGTGTCCAATGCCGAGCAGTGCAACATTTATTTCCATTAGAAGAGTGTGTCATTGGTCACTCATATGCTATCACTTTCACTTTACTGGCCTTCCTTTCCTTGAGCCGATCAAACCAGACTCAATGAGGAAGGGCACTCTACCTGTGGAGTTTTGTGTGGGCAGTAATGGTCATCTCTATAGAAGGCATTCATGACCAGTTGCCTTCATAACCAGTAAATGCAAAAAAACTACAAAAACTCATTTACAATGAACTATGCCTAGAAACAAGAAATAAGAGCATATAATAGAAGGTTCACATTCTGAAGTGTATTTCCACTGTACACAACTGGTGTTTTCCACGTGTATTTTCATTGATGTGTGTTATCTCATAGATACCTTTAGCCTGCAGTCATTTGCAATGGGCTGTTTCTCATTTCTCATATTTCTGTTACTTAGAAAAACTATGGGTCAGATATACTTAGATGGTCATTTTATTATTTTTACTGCGTTAGTGTGCAAGTAAAGGTAAAAGTTGTTTTAAAATTATACTTCCTTAAAGGTGTGTGTGTGTGTGTGTGTGTGTGTGTGTGTGTGTGTGTGTGTGTGTGTGTGTGTGTGTGTGTGTGTGTGTGTGTGCGCGCTCGTGTGTGTGTGCGCGCGTGTGTGTTTTAATAACTTTAGGTACATTGATGTTTGATTTTTTTTTTTAATTGAGTTTGTTTTAATGTATTTGTGTATTTTTTTTTGTTATTGGTTGTTAACAGTTTCAAGTAAAGCTAGGCTGTTAAGTTTCCCATAGGTCCATATCAAACTATATGAATCTACATAGTGTTACAAATGAATGGATTTGGAAGTTTTATTTGCCTTTCTGAAAATTTTTCAATAAATATTAACTAAAATAGTAGTAGCATCTTTCATTTTCTCATTTGTACATGGACTTTTTTCAGTGTCAACTTTCTAGTAACATGCCTTGAGTCCATTCCATTCATGCTATAATCTTGTTAGCCTGTGATTCCTTATGACTTCCTCTCATTTATTTCTACTCTGCTGAGCAGTTTATCATTTCTTATCACCTCGTGTCTTTCTTTAGGCATTGCCAGTTCCATTTAGTCCCCAAACTTCTCATCTCTATCATCTGCTTCGGACATCAGCCAATACCTTTCCAAACCTGGTCTTTATAGTCACCTAAACTACCTCTTCTTCGTGCTCATTTTCACAGTACCCATAACCTTTCCTCCTATTTGTCTGTATACTACAGCTTTCATTTATTTGTATCCAGCAGATTGTCACGTTTAAATAGGAAAGATACAGCTCACAGATCCATTCTGCATTTCATTTGTTGCTAACTGCTCACATATCTTGGTTCGTTTCTTTAAAAAGTATGTGCCATCTCTCTGTAGTGTTTGCCTATTGCATTTCCTTTCCTTTTCAAGGATTCCCATATAATTTTGAATCAATCTGTTTTTTAGGAAGTGCACATTTTAGATAAAGAAGTAATATATAAACTACAGCACAAACTAGAATGAGAAGGAAAATCTATCTGTTGGAACAAAATCCTGCCTTCCATATATTGTCAAAGTATTCTGGTGCTCTGATGCCATTTGAAGGTTCTTTGACAGCTGTTATGTGATGTGGGAACACAGGACATGCCTGGAGTTTATAATCTGCTGTCTACAGCTGTACTGCAGTGAAGCCACAACTGCTGTGCCAAGTAGAAGGGACACTTCCCACTGGGATACTTTCAAATCTCTAACAGCTTGAAAATGGACTCATTAAGTATGTGTTGAAGTGGAAAATCTGAGAATTGACCCATACTTGACCAGTGTACTCTCTGTGTGAAGGACACACAGTTAGTATGCACAGAAAGTAAGTAAGTAATTATGTGGCCTTGAACCAGATTCTTGACCTGCTCTTGTCCTGATTTGTCAGCTGTAGAAGTGATTAAAAAACAACAGTGTGGACGTTTTTAAACCTCATCTGCTTGAGCTAACAGATAAAGCTAAAAATGTAATTAAGAAAAGGTAAGAAAGACAACAATCACTTTCATTGCTTTTACCAGTCTGGTAAAGCTGCAGATATGCTTTATGATGCAAGCATGCATGTGGGAAGAATATCTCTAGCCCAGTAGTGCACAACGTCTGGCCCCAGGGCCACATCCGGCCCTCCATGCAACACCATCCGGCCCCCAGAGAGTAACCAAAATTTAAAAAAAAAAAGTGAAAAAATGCTATGCCTTACTCCAGTCACACAAACCTTCCAGCATGTGCTTACTTACCTAACTGACTGCAGTTGTGCACACCTCTAATTTTAGCTGCGGAAGTAACTATTCTTTGTTGTTTATAACTAGTAGTCTGTAAACAGTAGTAACTTTCTGCAAGAGTTTGTAATAAGTCATGGCTGCAAGCCAGAATAAAGTTAAATGCAAAGCTGATGTAGAAAACAGGCAATTTCATGATTGCTGTCTTAAGCAAAAATGCCAGTCACCTGCACCTATTGTTAACTCATAATGGCTTACTATGTTTTGAAGTGGCCCGCAGATGCATTAAGAATTCATGTAGTAGGCCTCCGCACAAAAAGGTTGTGCACCACTGCTCTAGCCAGAGAAGGGAGATGTTGAAATTAACATCAACCTAACTAAGGTAACCAGTTTCTGGACACTGCTTATTCAGAGACAAAGTGCAGAGGAGGCAGTCAATAATTTAGCAAGTAGTACGGAGCAGAGAGCATACAGGCCAGCTCTCATTCAGGACTGAATATGCAGGTCAGCTGGTATTCCTTTACAGAAGAGAGAATAGATTAAACACTTATGGGCAGTTCTACTGCCTAAGCAAAAGGAAGAAATGGATGGTCTACGTAGCAGCGTACTGCTAGCTGCCTGCACGATGTCTAGGCTATAGTAATTTTTTTTTAGTCTTTAGTATTGCTACTGACTCCTAGATACACTTTATGCTTGTTGTTCAGTAGATGCCCATTGTCTCCCATATCCTACCCACTTATTGGGGATGTAATGGCTGACAAGTGGGAGTATGCTGCCATATTGTAGCCATTCTGAAGTTTTTCTATTACTACCTTACATTCCATTCCACCCAATTTACAGTGCCATATGTATTTACTAGCTTAGTGCATCTGCCAAGTACTCAAGCACTTTTTTAGATTTGCGTGCTTAATTGGCTCCTTGGTCTCCATCTGATTCTGAATAACATTATACCCACCCACCGGTGTCCCCTCCCCAAAGGTTCAGATCCATCCAGTTACCACTTAATGTTCTTTTCTCAGAAATACTTCATATTCTTTGTAAAACCTGGATTCCATGGATACAATTGTTTGCACCCATCTACATGTCAGATGACTGTCCTCCTTAGCTATTTGTAATATTGAGAAAAAAACTAGAATGGTGGAGTTGTTTGTGATCCCAATACCAATTATACCTTCAGAATAAGTATTATAAGACAATGCAGGGTGGGTTTCATTGGATAAGCTGACTTTTAATTACAACAGAATCAGGACACATCTCTAGATCACAGCCTTGTAGCACTAATGCAGAACAAGTTTTGATGACTGGTTTCATGAATTTCTTTTCTGAGTGAGCAAAAAAGAGTGGATTATAATGAGACAAACCACTTTTTAGCTCTGATTTTGGAGATAAGTTCGAAAGTTGGACACTTCTTGCCAGCAAAGTGAAGTTCAGGAGATTTTATAGAAGAAACAGAGTCAGAAGAAGTACCATTATTAGTAACAAAGAAAACCCCCATGAAAATAAGAATAACAGACTTCAATACAGTTGAGGATAAAAGACCAGATTAAAAGAAAAGCCAATATGCTGCATTGCATGTTTGGCAGTAGTAGTCCATGTCCATGGACTGAATGCACACTGTCTGATGCCATTTCATCTGTCCTTACAGTGTGCTCTGCTTGGAAAGCAAGCTCTCTGCCTCCTTTGCCCTTATCACATCTAAGACACCATGTATTCCTATGTCCAGGAAGAGGTAATAAGTATACATAAACATGCCGAAGATTTTTCTTGACTCCTTACCTCCAGATATTGTAGTAAGTACTAGCCACAAGCTTTTAGTTAAGGCAAAACAGTAATCTCAAGAGTCTGAACTGGCATTTATTCTGATGAAGGCATGCAAAGTCTCCACCATTTTATCACGTGTTAATCACAAGGATAGATGTAAAGCAGAAGCCCTGTTTTTGGGTGTCTCAGGATAATGCTACAGAGCTAACTTTTACCAGTCACTTTGTAATGTTTTCTGTCACAGTACAGTGCGAGGTAGTGTTGGTCTTCAGGCACCTTGTGAACTAAAAGCATTGACTGTGCTGCCAGATAAGGCTGAACTTGCCCACCCATAGCTCTCAATGAATCAGGGACAATCAAGGACACTTTTAAAATATTAGCACTGTTAACTTGAGACATTGACAGAAGAAGAGAATAAGAATTAATATAAAATTTCTGAAGTAAAAGAAGTTAAAACAATGACTGAAAAGGTCACACAGCAAAAACAATCAGTGAAAACTAAATGAAAATTCTAACCAAGCTAGAATTTCCACTGAGTGGCCCCTCAAACCTCTTGTATTAGAGGCACATGGGATATATGCAAATGACCTTTAAGAACATCAGGTATTTCAGCTATATGGTGATTCTGAATGCCCATGACTTTTTTTCTTTTTTAAGTCATTTAATGGACAAATTCAGGCCAATAAAGCCAAACCCCACTAGTTGCGGACATGCATGTTTTGGCCGTGTTATGGCCTCATCAGTACAGCACAAGTGGACTGTTTTCCTAAGCATTAGAAACATAGGGCTGTTGTACCCAGCTGATGTTCCCTGTGTTTCTAATGCTTAGGAAAAGTGTTGGCCGGCATGGCAAGTAATTCCAGTAAGTCCAAATATGTGTTATGATTTCCCTGTTTCGTGGTGGTTCGTAGCTATGATGTGGTAGGGGGTGTTTGCTGATAATTAATTGGACATGTTACGTTGAGAGCTTGGTTATTTTTGGGGCTGCTGTGGTGGTGCAATGGTTAGCATTGCCGCCTCACAGCAAGAGGGTTCTCCAGTTCGATTCTCGGCTAGGGTGCTTTCTGTGCAGAGTCTGCATGTCCTCCCTGTGGTCACGTGGGTTTCCTCCCACATCCCAAAGAGATGCAGTGTAGGTGGATTGGACACTCTAAATTGGCACTGTGAGTGTATGCATGTGTGTGTGTGCCTTCTGTGGAAGGTTGGGCATCGAGCCGGAAACTCAGCATTGTAAAACTCCACTGCCAATCATGAGTGGACAGATGATCCGCTGTGGTGACCCCTAACCAGAAAAAGCCAGAAGAAGAAGAGCTTGGCTATTTTGACACTGCCCAAAAAAGGCACAGCAGGGGTGGCTAATGCCTTTGCCCATATCCAAAAGCCCAGAGGAGATAGGTGTAAGCCATCTCTGGCAAAGCAGAGTGGCCTGTTGACCATGTCTTCCCAGGCTGACACATATTGGATCCCCTTGGACTGACAACAGAAGCTAAGCCATTTGTTAAATTCAATAATTATTTATTTGTATTGTGGCATCATCCACGGAAAAGTAGAATGCTGCTTAAGGCTAGGCTTATACTTGCCTGTGACAGGTAATCTGAGAGCTCAGTCATGTTTCTGTTCATATAGTCCAGTGAGGTACATCTCAAGTCATTCGCCCCCCACATGGACTATGATGGAGTCATACCAGTACTTGTGGTTGAGTGACTTGACTGCGTCAGTGTCTTGATGGATCCTGGCACCTGACAAGCAGATAACTGTAACCTGCTCCTTATCCAGCATGGTGAAGGGAACATCAGTATGTCTCACAATGGAGTCGCCTATGACCAGTACATTAGGTTTTGTGGTGTTATGCCTTATGGACTTATTTGCAAAGACATTAATGTCTGTAGTATTATATGTTGTGGTTGCTTTTTGTATTGTTATGTGTGTGAGTGGTTTCCGTTTGTGAGGCCTCTAATCTTTTAATAAGTTACTAGTGAGTACCTCCACATATGTGGGTTTATGTGTCATGTCCTTATTTAGTATGGGAAGTATGTGCTGGCAACCTGTTTGGCATTCAAGTTGTCCTTATGTGAGAGTCTTGTCTCCAATTTCATAATACAACTACATCTCTCACATAAAGTATTTGTTTGTTTTCGGAGTAAGTGGTTGTCAGTATACATGAGACAATTGCCCATGTCTACCAGGTTGTCCAGAGAGATGATGGAAAACTGCCCATCCATGATAGCAGGCTCTCATGTTTTATTAGGGAAGGGAATGGGTCAATTTGACAGGACTGTGCTGGTAGCACCAAGATTACAAGAGGGACCTATACTTTGTGTAGCGTAAGGTTGATCAATAAGGCAACATTGCTCAGTGTACAACTGAATTGCTCCTAGAGCAGCAGAAAAGCTTGGAAGGGTTTCACTGACAGCTGTTTAGGGAAAAACTGAACTTTTAGGCTTTTGTATCTATATAGGCCACTGTTAACCATCATTGCATGAAAAGCAGCACTAGGCAAATGTGAGGCTTAAATACAAGCAAAGAGAAATAAGTTTTAAGCTAACTATCAATCAGGAAAGCACACAATAAGCCTTCCACCAGCAATACCACAAAGACAGGTTAGATCAGCACACTTCTGCCATAGGGCTGCAGAAAAACACTGTCTTAACATAGAACAGCTGGTTTGGAGCCTAATTGTAACAAGACCACACAAACTACCTACAACAGCCCTACAACTAACAGATACACTATAATACACTGCAATTAACTACTTAAAGCTGTAGTAGATAGTACAGTCATTTTTTTTGCTATAAAGTACAAATATAATATCAAATAGCTTTAGAATCTACTAAAGTACAGTTGCAGTATATAAGGGAAGTATAAAAAGATACTTATTTTTGTCTTTTCAGTAGTGGAATGTTCCAGGTGAAAGCAGATTCTCAGCAATCAGTAGCAGGGTCGCCAAATGACAAGCAGCACTGAGTATCTGTGCCAAAGCCAACACAAATGTGAGGCTTAAATACAATCAAAGAGGAAAGATTTAAACTAACCACCAATCCAAAAAGCATACAATAAGCCTTCCATCAGCAATCCCCAATTCAGACAGGTTAGATCAGTACACTTCTGCTACAAGGGTGCAGAAAAACTTTCTTAATATAGAATAGTTGGCTTGGATCTCAAGTGTGACAAGATCAGACCAACTAACTACAACAGCCCTACAACTAACAGAAACAATGTAATACAATGCAATTAACTACTTAAAACAACAGCAGAGAGTACATATTTTTAAACTGCTAAAGTACACAGTATGTATATAGATAGATAGATAGATAGATAGATAGATAGATAGATAGATAGATATAAGAGAAGTACTTCTCAACTCAGATAGACCAAGTAAACACCTACTGCCACTAGATGAATAGTCCTAGTCCTCCTAATGTAAAAGCCTAGTAAAGAAATGCCTGGAATGAAATTATACTAGAAGCAAACTGATACGGATAGAGCAGTGTACTTTAAACAGCTTATTAAAGAGTAATTATTCAATAAAAGTATTTCACTTTGTATAAATGAGCCATGAGCTACTCAATTGTACAGAATTTACAAAGGCACTGGGAACAAGATAAGCTGATTAATAAACCCTCCAGCCAATAAAACCACATGCAGAAATCTCTAGTGTTTCTTCAACATAAACAGACCAGATTATCTGCCAGTGCACTAGATGGAAAATCTACAACCCTCTTGATTTAAAAACCCAAGGCATCATCATTAATAACCTCTGGAGGTGTACTCCTTGAGCCTGATAGCCTTAGCTTTTGCTATTTTGTTTATTGTTGTTTATTGGCATTTGTTTACCAGTGTAGTTTATCTGGGTCAGTAAAGTAATCCCTTTTCAGTGTAGGCCAAGGAAGAAAAGCTTCAGAGGACAAAATTAGAATAACTCCATATAGGAATCTTAAAACAAATGTTGACAGCATTGGTTAAGTTAAAATGTAAGAAATATATAATCATACTGAAATGTGAGTACAAGAGAGCTATAGGTACTTTTCAATAAAATATAGCAGCAGTGTAGTGATTTTATAACAAATATCAGAAAAAATTAGAAGAAATTAGGGACGGGTTTTCAAAGGGGCTCGGGCATGTTACAATGCAGTTTGACATTAGGTCTTAGCAGATTACAAATCTTCAGCAGCTAGCATGATATGTTTGTATGAGAGCAAACAGTACAGGGTCTCTTATGGGCAGAAGGACATTGTGCTGATGCAGAATTTTTCTTAATAACTAAAGACATTTTTGTTCTGCTGCTGGTATTGTAATGCCATAGTTGCTTTAACTACCCCTTAAGTCTTTATCCTGTTCTCTGACTTTAAGTTGCCCCAAACTTGTATTTTTTCCCAGTATTCTGCTACACTCCCTTGAAGTCACTAATACTAAAGCACCCTTAGACTGATTAGAATGGGAAAAGATTGATAAAAGGTGAAAAGTGACTGAATTATACCATTTAATTTTTTTTAATTCCTGTATGGAGACATTCCATTTAGCTTGTTGCAGGTGATAATTATACAACATTTGGACAGCAAAATCCACAAAGAAAACTTCATTTAAAATTATAAGTATAAGTCCTTCATTTTAGTATGTAGATCAGATACCAAAATGGTAATGCCAACAATAGTACCATTTCATATATAATGATGGAACCTCTTAAAGAGCTGAGAGGCACTAATTAATGTTTGTTTATGTTATAATTGTTCTTGGAAGCTTATGTGCAGTGAGGACATGTCTTACATCTTTTAGTCTTGTTTGTTTGTTTGTTTTTTTAAATGCTAACTGTCTTGTAAGCTATGCTCTAAAATGTACCTTAAAGTATCTGGAAACCAATGACTTCCCTGGATTAATTCAGTTATTTCCTCCACAGTTATTACAATGTAGTCTTAATCAGTTAGGGTGTACCAAAAAGTTGGAAGAAAAAGCTGAATGCCAAGAGAAAGTGTGAAAAAACTTGAAAGAATTAATCTATCTGGATAATGAGTGGCTAAAACATCAGAGAAGGATGCTGATCCACCTGCATAAGCCCCCCACATAGAGACAGGAATGAGGTTTTCATCATTATATAACAAAATATTGCATCTTTCTTTGTTGGAGTTAGTATGCTTCCAGCAGATGGAACAAAAAAGACACTACCTCCTGGTCCAAGTCTAGCACCTTGCATTTTTCAACTCTGAACCTAATCTGCCATTTGTCAACTCATGTTAATAACGTCCCATGCCTAATGCTTCCACCTCTATTTGCTGTCTGCAATAAACTTGAGCATGCTTTCTATGCTTCATGTGAACCACACGAACCCTGCACCAACCTCTCTGGAACTCCACTACTCACCTTTCTTTCTTTTGATAATTCTCCCACATAGCTATCCTTTTCATCCTGCCCAGCACCCATATTTCCACCTTTCATCTTCCTTGCCACCCTTCTGTACAGTACAGGATTGCAAGCCTAGTTGAAGTCTTAGTCTGTGATACCAACCTGTTAGTCCTGCCTACTTCTGCTGTGGTTTAGCCCCAGAATGGGATTTAGTTCATTTAGTAGGACTGCCTGACTGTAAACTCAGGGTGATTGATGAGATAGAAGTTGTTGTCCTCCAAAACTCTGAGTAGACTTTATTTAAATATGTACCCTTGGTCCTTTCGGTAGTTCCAAGTGACTTTTCACTGCTAATACTTGTCTCCATTAGAATGTCACTACCGCTGCACACTTCCATTATTCAGGAATTTTGGTACTAGCCAGGGATTTACTGAGGAGGTCTGTTAGAGATTATACCAGCACTCCTTAAAGTTTCTTACTGATCCTAAGAGCAATCCCATCTTAGCCATGTAAGGTATCCTTCATGAATGCAAGCAGGATCTTTTCTCATCTCTCTTGATCCCTCACCCCATCAGGCTACCTCATTTTCTTCTCCCTTGAGGGATGGCTCATGGCTGCTGCCCTCTTAAAATGGTCAGAAAATTGTATTTTTATTGTTTTATTAAAAAACAAAAAGCGAGCTTTCCTGTTATGGGAACTAAGAATTCCATGCATGACACTACATATGTGAGAGTTCTAATTGCTCTTAAAAAAATCAGATCACTTATAGTCCAAAGTTATACTTACTCCAAAATGGAAAATAAGACAATTATGACATATTATAGATCTTTCTGCTCTTTTGAGAGGGACAGAAATTGGACTTCAGGGGAGGCTGCTGGGCTACCAGATGAAACAGAGAGGAGCCATTTCCTATTAACTCAGGTTGCCTCAGCTGAATGATGCCTAAGCAGATGATCTCACAGAGATGATGAGTGCAAGGTAAAGTTTTTTTTTTATGAAATAGGTTTTTAAATTATAATTAAACAATGTTACTGCCTGTCCTGTGAATCCTTCCATAATTCTGTTGGATGGTGCTACCATCCTAATGACAATATGACAGTATCTATTTTTTTCATTTATACATTTATACAGTCGTTTTATATTTCAAGTTGTTTGCATGCATATACACCTCATGACTCCTCATCCCTACCACCCCAAAAAAGAGACTTCCTCTTTATACCCTTCTAGTGCTACACTGAGAAGAAAGTAAACAATGAAATGGTCACTTTCTATATGGTGTACATACACCCAATGCATCTTTAACCAATACCCAGAAAAGAAAGGCACCTGTAATTTATGTCTAATGATTGATTATGAGAAAAGTGAAAAAAGAATGATCAGATTAATGTATTCTAACACGTTTGTCCTTGACTGTGCACTGCCCCTAGGCAAGTCCATTTCCATGGTAAATTAATTGTTCGTGGTCATGCCCACATGAATGAAGTCAAGAGATAAAATCATGTTTGATACCGCTAATGTGATAAGAACACATCTGGAATATTCTTTTGTAATATAGCTGCCAAAGCTAATAAGGACAGGTATCCTTTGTAAAGATAGCTAGATAGCTGAAGCTGTATTAGCTTACCTAATGAAGATGTAAAGAAAGTTATAAATAAATAATGGAAAACAGAAAAAAAAGCAAGCCTTGAAATGTTATAGGATTACTGATGTTCATGACAATATCCATAAGCAAAAAGGAATTTTGTTGGAACTTTAATATGTTAACTGTTTATGCTAATGCTAAAAAATGATTCCGTTAGACTGTGGGAGAATCATATATTGGAATAAGTAACAAGCTATTTTGAAAAAAAAAAAATCTATGAAATATTGACACAAGACTATAAGGGCTGGAATGGTGGCAGTTTTTCATTATACTTTAAGTGCATGCATGTGTGTGTGTGTCTGTGTGTGTCTGTGTGTGTGTGTGTGTGTGTGTGTGTGTGTGTGTGTGTGTGTGTGTGTGTGTGTGTGTGTGTGTGTGTGTGTGTGCGCACGCGCGCGTGTGCGCATCTTTGGCATTTTTGGGAAATTTCAAAATAGACATTGGGTTGGATTCTGTAAAGTTTGTGGAACTCGGTGCAGTCTGCCGAGTTCTGCACAAGAATTGCAGATAACCAAGTAATATGCAAATATGCCCCAATCTATAGAGAATACTTCAACACGTGACAGATATAACCAGTGACGTCAGTGCAACCACAATCAGTCATGTCAGATATGAATTCCTGGAAAAGTTGTTCAAGAAGTAAATATTTATATGCATTACCAGTGTATATGTATGGAAGTTATACAAGCCCAAAATAAATTACATTAATACATAGGAAGTAATAAATGAAGAGAAATATGCATCAGCTGTTTTGTCTGACAAAATGACAAATACTTGCAAACACGTATGGATATTATTGTAATGCATAGATGGAAATGTATAAATATGCCCATTTCAATTTGCAGAACCCAACGCAATCAGAAAAATGTCTGATAAAAAAATTAATTAAGTAAGGTGAAGGGCAATCATGGAGACTTCACTAGTCAGCAAAAGAAAGTGGGCACAGAATAAAGCAGGACAGAAGAAGGAGTGCAGGACCTTGCAAGGTATATTGAAGCAAATGGCCAACATCTGACACGTGTATAGTGCATTGAGCATGGCTATGAACATGTTTATGTACAAATAATATAGACTACACAGTAATGGGGAGCAACTAAACAGCAAATGACATGGGTACACAACAAAAGTAGGTTTGAATATCACATACCCATATATACTGTCATGTAAACGTAATACAACAGGCAACACAATTACCATTATCGATATAAATATCACCATACACGTGTAGGACTGATCAAAGGACAGCTCTGTGTATACAAGTACAGCACAACAAAATGGAGTACGGGCATTTAACAAGTTACATAGGCAGTTGTGTGTCAATCATATTTATTCATTTTATTTATCTGTTTATTTATCTATTTGTTTATTTATTTATTTATTCACTGACTTTTAATTATTGAGAAAGTGTGATTGGGTAGGAACCCATTTTGTGGGTGCCTAGGGAGAAAAGCTGCAAAGTATTACAGAACACTTTAAGAACAATAAATTTGTAGTCTTTAAAAGTAATACAAAAAACAAAAGCAGTTTAAATAATTACAAAAAACAAAAACACTTTAAATAATTATATCAAATTAGACATACTATGAAAACCTTGGTTAAGCAAAGACACAAGTTACATGACAATGATTTAGTAGTTAGCAAAATTTTAGCCAGTTTATAAAGAAATTAAAGATAAGTTTTATTTATTTATCATTTGTTTACTGGGAAAGTCCGACTTGGAATCAAACCAATTTTCAGTGGAGCTGGGAGAGAAACATTTCAGATGTATGTCTTTATAACATGGGAGGAAACCCACATGAACACAGGGAGGACATGCAGACTCTGCACAGAAGGCATCCCAGCTGAGAATTGAACCAGAGAACGTCTTGCTGTGAGGTGACAACACAAATGCTGCACCACTGCCCTGTCCATATAACACAAACAGGAATTGCAATATGAAGTGAGAGAAAAGCAGGCTGATAATATATTTAGAGAGAAATGCAGAAGAGAGAAATTGATCGAAGTAAGGAAGTGAGTGAAGAAGGGAGTCTAAGGAGATGTAAGGTATGAATAGGTATTTTTTCACATTTAAGGCTATAGTTTATCCTGGTGTTGAGCAAGAACTGAGCCAACTTTTGGCTAGGTAGTCTTTCAGAATGGTTTTAAAGGATGGGAGGTAGGGTACTGACCTGATGGATAGAGATTAGGCATTCCAGGCCTTAGCAATATGGTACAAATACAGACAATGCCCATCAGATTTGGTAGGTTTATGGACAAACAGCAGTTTTGGTCATTGGACTATAATGACACACTAAGAACATAATTGTGTAGAATGCTATTTAGTGCTGGACAAGCACATGGATTCTGGATAATTTGATAGGTGATATGAAGTTGGGTATATGTTAGCTGATAGGATAGTTCTAACCAATTTAGGATTTTCAGTGTTATATAGGGGTGGATTCTGAAAGGAGTACTTTCTACAAATTTAGGAACTTTGTTATAGCATTGCTCAAGTTTGGATTTTTGTGATGCCCAAAGGTTAGTAAAGATGGGAGAAACATAAAGAAATGTGAGAAGAAGATAGTGCAAGTGTAGTTTTAGATGCGTTGGTGAGAAAGTTTTTGGCTCTACAAAGCATCCCAAGTTTTTGATGAGTTTTTCTTATGCTATTTTCTTTATGTAGGTCAAATTTAAAATTATCATCTACTATCAACCCTAATAATTTGCTGTGAGAAGTGACTGCAATGGTTGTATTATCAAGAGACAGGACTTTACATTTTGCTTTTCCATGGGAAAGAGATTTGGGGAAAAAATAGAAGTTTTGCGTTTTAAGGATTAAGCATAAGTTGTGAGTTACAAAGCAGTGTTTCAGTTGCTGTTAAATCTTCCTGGGCAATTTTTTGGAGGTGTACCACATTGTCAGACATGCAAATGAGTGTGGAGTCATATGCGTACTGTATTAGGGTGGTCTGTTGTATGGATGTGTGGAGGATGTTGGTGAGAATATTAAAGAGGAGGGGACCAAGGATAGAGCCTTGTAGTACACTGGTGGTGACAGAGAGGTATAGAGAGTTGGTGGAGTGACATTTTACTGACTGATACCTACTGAATAGGTAGCTTTTGAACCACAGAAGGGTGGACTGAGACAGACCTAATGAGGACATTCATAGAAGTTTTCTGTGACAAACTGTGTTGAAGGCTTTTGACAAGTCTAGAAATAAGGAGAAGACTAGTTTGCTGTTATTACTAGCTCTAGAAATAAGGAGAAGACTAGTTTGCTGTTATTAGTAGCTTTACTAACAGTATCTGTATAGGTTAGAAGTGCAGTGTTAGTACTACAGGAAGGATGGAAGCCTTGTTCTGTGGTGGACAGGACTTCTTCCTGCAGCAGATAGTTTTATAAATATATATTATAGCCATACATACATTCATTTAAATCAGTGCATATGTCCTACAAAGGCATATGCATGAACATGTATGCTAACTCGTGTATACATATCCTAATATAAGCTAGTTTCAAAAAGACCGGCTATTGTTATAGGCAAGATACATTTGAGAAAAAGGAATCATGAATGATGCTAAGCAAAACATCCCCTCTGTATATTCATTAAGGCACCAGTAAATGTCAAAGCAGTATGTGAAGCATCCATGTTCCTATGTACCTGTCACAGTACTGTACAACAACATGACACAATAATTGCCAGTGCATGGCACACTCGAGGTCATTGTGACAGTGGTACAGCATTACCCAAAAATGTTACATAAGTTAAAAAATCAAGGACTTGTCATATTGCTGAAGAGACATAAGGGCCAACTATCAATACACAAATGTGTACAATGCATACACATGGATAACATGTGCAAGCAAATACACTTGACTGAGCTGGGTCTATATTACATGATCGAAACCTTAGGTTATCGAACACCTAAAGGTCGATCACAAAATATCAAACCCTTAAGATCGAAAACGGCCATTTCCACACAAGGAAACAATGTCATTGGCCAAATAAAAACAAAAGTTATAAACAGAAATAAAGTGGGGGGCTTCACCCACCACACCCCCCAATGTAGGGCGCTGTTCCCCCCACATGCTGCTAATTAATATGCCAACTCCAAGATTGCTCTACGGCAGAGAAACAACAAAATCTGTGTAATGGCCAAACAACTCATTTCCCTGTGTGGAAACGGCCGTTCGCAATGTTCAGACTGACATTTTGTGATCTACCTTTAGGTGTTCGATAACCTAAGGTTTCGATCACGTAATAGGGAACCGACTGAGCTCACTATGTTATGTGATGAGAATGGGAATAATGTAGCATGTGATTTGCTGTCATCTCTCATAAGTATAGCAGGAGTAACTTAAGTAGAGCAATTGTGCTCCACTTGCACTATACTAACTGCAACAGTCCTATCTGTCTCATACAGGGCCAGAATGTATTGGACATAATAATATTATGCTGCATTGTATTCATAGGAATACACACACACATACAGATTAAAGGAGTAGCACCCCTGCCCACATGAAGCAATGTATGCATTTATGACAGCATGCAATGATTATGTATATAATAATAGTAATGCATGTGTCATTTGGTAATATGTGTCATATTGTAGCAGCAAGATAAAGCCACATATGACTTAACAGGCATAATGCATATTATGACATATAGCATAAATGCATGGCAACTGTATGGAATGTTGGCCAAATTGTGTCTAGGCCGTACTAATTTGAATATGGAAAACACCATGATGGCAGCATTACAAAAGAGGGTCACACAGACAATACTTACATTCCTGATGGATCACCCTGATGGGGTCGAACACCATGAAAGCTCTCTCTAGCAATATCCTGGAAGGAGTTGCACATGACCTGTTCCAAGTCCTGAAAGAAGTTATCCATCATGTTTCTCATCTGCATCTGGAAGACATTTGTCATTATGTTCTAGATCTGGTCCCGAAAATTATCTGCCTGGCATGGTGGTGGACGTCTTCTCTGTGAAGTAACAGGAGCAGTGGCATGTGCAGATCCCAGTCTGTCATTGTCACCATTGTCCCCATCATGGTCATTATCCTGTTCCTTGGACTCCAATTCAGTTGACAGTGGTCTGTCACATCATCCTTGTTGTTGTCCAATTGGTAATCTGGCATGTGTCTCACATTCTATGAAATGCAAATTCAGGAACAAAACATTTTCCATACATGATAGGCATTAACCTAAAATTTATGAAAATTGAAAAAGCATACAAAACGTAAACAGTCTACACATTGTAAGTGCTATGTATACAGTGTTACACAACTGCCTGACTTTATCCAAGTATAACACCTTATGTGATGTCAGTCACACATCCATCCATAATAAAGTACAATGTGGTATGTAATGTATTATCACAGTCATATGTAAAATATGTTTGAAAAAAAACCCAATCAGTAATAATGCATGTACAGATATGTATAAACCAGTTAACATACATTTCCATTACATATGTATATAGGCAAACATTACATACATGGTTTGACCTGCACAATGTGTTGCTTTGACAGTAGTCATATGTGTATGCATTGTGTGACAAACAACAGGTTATGTATTGCACAATAAATGCTGCTAAAGCATGATGAAGGTCTTGGAAAAGAAGTCATTTTCACAAAACTGATGCATATGTGACTGTAATACAGATGGCAAGTTGTCTTATATTGGTGGATCTATCTACTGCTTCGCAATATGTATTGACGTGTCAGAAATCACAATCAGCCTTAAGGGCAGATATCTGAAACAACTATGTATCACTGTAATGACAGATGTGAACCATAACTGTAAAGAGATTATAGGTTATTCAAGTAATGACATTAAATGTATGAAACAGGACATGTGTAATGCCTGCCCAATTTACATCACATTATGCTACATTTCGTTGTGACAACATAAAAGACACCAGATCTAGACCATACAGTTTAGTTATATATTGTATAACACAAGACACAAAGGTGTAATAATAAGTGTAATGTCATGATTATGCAACATTCTAAATGTCATAACAGTCCTATATTGGTGATATAAATAGAAGGTCATGAATAAGTGAGCATGCCCATTGTATGCTATTCTTAAATTATGCCAGTACATTACATGGCATGCTATAATCAGCCTGTCAGACATACTTCTCTTATTGCTTGTATATCTACTGATGTATCAGCATTCAGTATGCATGCAAAACCAGTTATGAACACACTCATACATATATACACCATACGCTACTCAAGAACAAAAAGTATTTTATTTAACATTTGTTAACCAGGAAAGTCCAACTTGGAACAAAGCCAATTTTCAGCAGAGGCCCGGGTAAAAAGGCTCTAGATGTATGTCTTTGTAACATGGGAGGAAACAGGAGCACCCAGAGGGAGGACATGCAGACTCCAAACAGAAGGCACCCCAGCCAAGAATCAAACCAGAGAACCTCTTGCTGTGAAGAGACAATGCTACCGTTGCACCACTGTGCTGTCCAACATGATACAGTAACAATCACAGACCTTAATAGTAAAGGAGCATGGCATCTATTCTTTACTAAATGTATATTTCACTCATTTAGCTCAGGGTGTTAATATAACATTTATATTTCACCTAATGTGCCATGGTTACATACCATAGTTAAAAATTGTGTGTAAAAAACAAATTGTAATATTAACAATCCATGGTAGACTTAAAATGCATATGTAAACAAGATAAGCAAGGCAACATGGTTAATGGGTGACATCAGAACAGCATATAATCGGAACATAAGTTGAAAGCTGTCAAAAAAGCATGTGATAGCTAGAAATTATGTATATGACGCACATACATAACTGCCCATCAACAAAGGTATCACTGTCACTGCCTTCATTTGCTTTATGCTTACATATGTATTTGTACATTTAAAACAATGTAATGATGATCATGAAGATAGCATATAACACCTCAGACATACAATAAATCTAGACATGGCTTGATGCACACTAGTAACAGGAAATGGTATGAAATGTTGTGTTTTACAAACCATCACAATGCAGTTATATACTGTTGCAAGACAACTACATGCCAAATAAAGTTTTGTAAACAGCATTAAGACTGTTGAGTAAGCAGGCACCCATTCAATAGGCAGTCATTGCAAAATTCAGCAATAAACACTATTATACATAGGTTTGTTACATCCTGATACACAAGCAACTTATATATAAGATATTCTATCAAAATCCCACATACCAAGTGAACACAGATGTCAGTGATTTAGGTTGTATCAAAAACAGCATATAAGCTCAGTACAATAACAAACACCTCTTAATAACACATAACACTACATTCCATTCAAAATGATGTCATATTTAATGTTATTCATAGTAAATCTATACATATTGCACATACATTGCAGATGCATTGTGGGAAGTCTGACATAATATTAGAATGCCTGATGTCATAAGAATACACATCTAAACCTGAAGATTTAAAGATGTTAATACTTTTTATGGAATCATAAAGGTGGAAAGTCATAATACATACCTTTGCCCTTCTGCTGTTCTTCACGCCAGTGCTTATTCTCTGTGCATAAGGTTCTATTCCTGGAACAATCTTCAGCAGCTGCAAACAGAAAACAATGATCTGTTACACCAACAGAAGGATTGCTTAAGCTCAGTACATAATGACTGTTATGTACAAAAACAGGACTGTGAAAAAATAATTATCAGTACATGTTATCAAGCATTGTCATACAACATCATATTTTGTATATTCAGTCATTAATATTTCAAATTAAAAGAAGAAGTCATTAATATTTCACTCAGTACTATGCACATAAGGATTACTATAAAGAGGAGTAACCTAGACTCAAACCTACAACTGTCACCTATATTTACACCTATATTTACACTACAATCAGAAATCTACCTGCCTCATTAAGCAATCATTGCTGCCTTTTTATAAATTGATGGAATTCAAAGAAATTACATCTATGAATATGCAGGGAAATATTGCATACACTAATAAGTGTGCCAGTCTAAGATGACATTGTGTAAATATACAAACATACCAAGGATGGTATCTGAATTTGGGGATTTTTTAATTGAATGTGACAAGCTTTATGACATGTTCCTTGATAGAGGCTATCCTCCCCATCTTATTCAAGAAGTTAAATCTGAAGTTATTAATAAAAGAGTGAGTGGTCATTTTAAACCTATACTTGCTCCCCTTGCCACATGTACCCCACCACTGGTACCCAATACTCAACGCGATTCAAGCTTGGAAACACTAGATGAAGTGGAAGGCTGTAATAGTTCTTTGTTAGGTGAGCCCATTTCAAATCTGCCTGTGACACAACCTAATACAAGATTTCTGTGTACCTTTAGCACCAACCATTCTCAAATTAGGTACGTTTTAAATAAAAATTGGGCGTTTATCAAAGATGATTTTGGAATTTTCAATAAATTAGGTGATAAGCCTCAGATCACGTTCAGGAAGGGTAAAAGTCTTAAAACCCTTTTAGAACTAAGGTTAAAAGAAAGCCCCCACATAGGCACTGGTATAAATAAATGTGGGAGTTGCAACCAGTGCAAGTTTATCTGCACTGATTCACGAGTTAAGTTAGGCAGCTTTTTGTGTAACATTAAGGTAAAAGCCAACTGTCACACTCATGGGGTGGTATATGCCGCCCTATGTCAAATTTGTTCTGCCTATTATATAGGCAAAACCGAGCAAAAACTCAAGAAACGCATATATGAGCATCAATATGCCATAACCAAACAAGACCAGTCTAATGCTTTAGCCAAGCATGTTATGACACATCATGACCATTTTTTTAAATTCACGATCTTGAAACACATTACCCAGGACAATCGAGGTGGCCCTTGGCAAACGCAACTTGAAATTGAAGAGTTATGCTGGCAAATTCGTACGGCATCATATTTCCATCCTGGGCTTAATGATCATGTGTCTATAGCATGTCTCCTTAAGCATTTAGCCTTAAGGAGATAAAATATATGTGTGTTGATTTGTTGTTTTAATATGCTGTTTTCAGCTATTTTAATATTGGCTATCAGCTATATATGTATTTTAGTATTTGAACAATGATTTTTTAGTATTGTATAAAGTTTTAAAGTGTTAACACATTTATAATTATTTGTATAAAATTAAGGGAGTTTATCTGAATTTTATGATTTTTCATATCAGGTTATGTTAAGTTACCCAATCTTTTTAACTTTTGATTAATTCTTCTATTAAGTTGGATATCTTGTGGCCTATTTAATGTAAAATGAAGTGGAATGTTTCCATCCCTTACTTTATTTTCCCTATTTCTCTGCAGTATGTAGTTGTGCTTCTTTTACATTCCTCTGCAGCTTATAACTGTGGTTATCAGTGGTTGTGCTAGCTTCATTAATAGGTTTATAGGTGTGCTTGATTTAATTAACACTTATTCTGCTGTTAAAGATTTATTTATTTTATTTTATTTTACATTTGTTGACCGGGCTAGTCTAACTGAAGGTATTTCCATTTTCAGTAGAGGCCCGGGGAGAAAAGCTCCACAGAGAATACATTAAGGCAAACATACTAGTGTTTTAAAGAAAGTTTTAAAAGACAGAAACTAACAACTCTACAGTTACTCATTATTACTAGTGAGTTTAATACTGACTCACATAGTTACAGTCACAAAAAATACTTATATAACTATAATATACTAAGTCTGATAAAGATAACTAAATGAAATAAATACTACCACACACAGTTAAACTCAAAGACATCATATAAAGTTAAAAAATACTTTGAGAGATAATGATAAGGTAGGAAGTATGAGAATGAGAGCTAAGAATATGAGAAATTAGAAGAGGTAGGTTGTAGGAAGGAGAGCAAGTAAGATAGTCAGCAAGCAATGAGAACTAGAAGCCAGTCTATAAGCAAAGAAGTAGTAGGAAAACAAGTGGCAGAAGAAGAGGAAAGCCAGGTGGATGATAGAGTAAGTAAGAAGTAGGAGATAGTAATGAAGTAGAGTCTAAGTAGTGGAAGGATTAATCAGGTTTACTACAGGTGCACAGCCAGTGATTTTGGAAGTGAAGTTTAATGTTTAGTTTGAAAAGAGGTAATGATGCAATGGTTGTTATGTTGCTAGGAAGTAGATTCCATTTTCTACCTACTGAATTGGTGAAAAGGGAGTCGCCAGCAGTGTTATTTGATTTTATGGAATTAGCCAATAGTTTACTGGAGGAGCGGAGAGAGTTAAGATTATTGTAGGGGATTATGAGTTGAGAGAGTATAGGGGTGTTCGTTGGATGGTACAGGATTTTATGGGCAATAGTGAGTTGTTGGGTTGCAAGATAGTTTTGGAATTCTGGCCAGCCTAGTAGTTTCAGGTTGAGACAGTGGTGTGTTCTGTAGGGGTTTCCTGTAGTGAAGCGAGCAATGTTATTATAGCCGGTAGTAAGTTTGGTAAGGTTGTTTTTCTTGAGGTTGGTGAAAATGGGACAAGCATAGAGAAGAGAGGAAAGAAGATGGGAGTGAGCGATCCTAGTTCTAGAGGAGGGAGTTAGAAATGGTCTAATACGATATAAAGATCCTATTTTCCTATTGACAAGTTTTATGGTGTTGTTAATGTGTTGGTTGAAAGAGAGATTATTATCAATTGTACTACCTAACAGTTTAGTAGTAGAGTCGGGAGAGATGATAGTGGCATTGTTAGAAGAGATAGTGAAGTTTAAAGGGGGGGTCCTGGAGGTAGGGGTAAAGAGGAGGAGTTTAGTTTTTTTAGCATTTAGTAAGAGAAATCGACTAGAGAACCATGTTTCGACGGTATTAAAGACTTTTTGAGTATGAGATCTAAGTTCTGAGGTAGAGGATGCAGAGCAGATGAGTGTAGAATCATCTGCATATTGAATGCAAGTAGCTTGGGGGATTGTGTTTTGGAGATCATTTATGAAGAGGGAAAAGAGAAGTGGGCCAAGAATAGAACCTTGTGGAACTCCAATAGAAACAGGCAGAAGAGAAGAGATGTGGTTATTCCAGAGAACAGCCTGTTTTCTGTTAGTGAGATAAGAAGTAAACCATCTAATGGCAAGGATATCAAAAGATAGGAATTCAAGAGTATTGATTAAAAAAGAGTGGTTAACCATATCGAATGCTTTGGAGAGGTCTATGAAGATGGCAGAAGAGAGTAGGTCAATTAGAAGACTTATTTAAATGCTTGTAAAATGGTGTTCATTGTTTTTTGTCTTCTGAGGAAGGAGGGTCATTGCACCTTCCGAAAGCGTGTTGCTCAAGATATTTGGATTAAAGCTTCTGTATGGGGTGTTGAATCCAGCTCATTTTTGTGTTCTTGTTTGGTTTTCATTTTCTTGGTTTCCTGAGATACAAACATACCTAACTATCTGGACAAAGACCTACCAATGTCCACAGTTATTGTATGATGAGCATATTGTGGTGTTACTTCATTATAAATAAAAATGCATATGTGTATATGATGAATGATACCCCAAAGTTGAAACTTTCTGTGTGTACATATGCATGTATACAATTTAATTTATACATATATGCACACAGTACGATAGATAGAAATCAATATATACATATACCTGTTTGTGTAGATGTACGTGTATTTGTCTTTTTGTCTGCACATGTATATACATATACTATCCATATGTGAAGTTGTTTGTGTATATTACATGACAAGAAAAGAAGATTGTAAATGCTGCCATGTGCACTACATACAATTAACATCACATGTACATCACATATCCAAAATACATTGTGCAACTGGTGACATGCAAAGCATAAATGACTAATACGGTGGAACAAAGGCAAAACCATTTATTACAGATGTACTACAAGTCAGGCATGCATGTGTAATAACATTAAATCTGATGGACATAATGTTTATGGTGGGATTCGAGCAACAAAACTATGCAAGTATGACTGCATATCATCACATTGCTTATAGCAATACCTCTCAGCTATAGCATGTCAGATTTCCAGCTGCCACGGTTTGCAAGAAAACATTGTCTGAGCTTGACACACAAATAACCATTAAAGGAATTATTGTACAACAGTATTATTCAAACCTACACATGTAAATTATGAAGGAGAGAAGTCAATTAAAAGAAGTAATGTATTATAACAGACTGCTGTGTAATTTAAACTGCAGATGTAACATATGTATGTGTTATCACTTCTTAGTCTTCTGACTAAGATCAAGTGAGGCTCCAGAATTTGCACATAAAGCATTATCAACAGAAATGTACTGTTTGATATTTATAGAAACTTTGCAGATAACAGAGATATGCATAGTCATCCGCAGCCTAAACACTATAGGTGTCAATATACCATGGCCATGCTAGATGTTTAAAAATCTGTACTGCATAGTTACCAAACAAATATAGATCTTCCATATGTGATGTGCAATACTGCATGAATTATTGCCAACAAAGATTAACAATAGGCTACAATGGGATTTGAATCCACCCATAAGCAAACCGTTTGTTTAAACATATGAGCTAATGGACATCATATGTCTACTAATGTTGTCAAAGTCTATGGAATGATGATGAAATGTGCATTTATCAGCATTATAAAACTATCGTGTGTCAGCACACTGTTTAACTTCCACAGGTTGCCTAAAAGAATTGCATGTACTTAAAAAAAAATAAGTAGCCATGAAATTAATTAGTGCATAACCATGGGATTTAAACCTATACATGTAAATTATATATAAGGACTGTGTCCACATAGTGTGCTAACTCTACAACCATAAGATAGTGTAAGGCTTACAGATTCACACTTCTGTTCCTTGCATTGTGTTAACAAGACTCAGACATATTTTAGCCATGATAACCTGCATTGGTCTTACATTTAGTAAACTGGTGAAAACAGATATGGATTATAAAAGAGTGTTTTTAAACTTTAGAGTTTATTAATGTACGTATGTTTCTAGAAGCTTTTTAGATAAGGGGAAAAGTGCAGACATCAGCGGCCTAAGCACTATAGGTGTCAATGCACCACAGCCATGCTAGAGGTAAAAAATATGTACTGTATAAGTCACCAAACAAATATAGATTTTCCATATGTGATGTGCAATATTACATGCATAAATATAGATTTCCATATGTGATGTGCAATATATTACATGAACTACTGACAATGTTTAAAACAATGAACACACTGGGATTTGAACTCTCATATAGGCAAACAGCATTCATGCTGCTGTATTGCTTAGTCAGTTGATCTAAGGAGCATCACACTTCATTTACTCTTTTAAAAGCAGATATTAAGGAATAAAAGTAAAAGTATATGTAATATGTTTTAAGTCTGTATTAATATACAGTTATAATCGAAAATTCTTCATAACCTTTACATTGGTCTAGTGTAACTGTGGATAACCTGGGAATGTGACAATACGAGATTATTAACTTTTATGAGCAGATGAAAATTTACTCCATGAAAATTGGTATGATTAATACAGATACTCATGCAACACCACTTGAAACACAATGCATTGATAAACAAATCTGCTTTGTATAGACATATATGATAATGTACTGTAGGTGCTAAAGTGTGACTCATGAAACCTACTGCAGAATTCCAGTAGTTGGAATTGGACCTCTGTGACCCTCAGGTGAAGATCCTCTGCATCCCTCTGATGTAGGTCATCATAGCAATGCCAGATCTGCACACCATTTTGGTAGATCCCAGTTCATAAGCATTGATCCCCCACAATTCAGTTCCAAATGTTCATCATCACAAAGTTCTTGGGTTGACCTTATATCCTCTACTCATGTCCAGCATAGACAGTGAGCATTTGCATTATCTCCTCCTCTGTCCAGTTCATTGCCAGGACTCAATGCAGCCTCCTGTCTGTCGACATCCTTACTAAAGTAGAATTAGATTGCAGAAAACTACCTTCCAAAAAATGCTAACTGAGGTCCAGGTCAGTTTACAGTTAACAGTGTTATGATAATATGTATCAATATTACACTTTATAGTTGGCGCATATTGGATGGTGACAGACTGTTGGAGGGCATTGGGCACATTTTACAGATATTCCTGTTTATTGATACAATTGGACAGTTGGATTGAGCACTATACACTCATGTCAAGCTATTAGGTAATGCAAATATCCAAAAACAACAAGAGAGGACCACCACGAAGTATAACATGCACAGAATGTATTACAAAAATAAAAATAATAAGCACTTTCACGTGCTACCAGGCACGCTTCATCAGATTTCAAAACCCACTGAATTTCAAGATGTATATATACACCCATTACATCATGAATTAATTAATTAACACATTTAAATAGTCAATAAAGCCATCAATAAACTAGTTAATCCATTGTGACTTTCTAGTTGCTGAATCTTTCAGTTCATACAGTGTCTTCACATCATATTTAAAACTTGTTCACAATTATAAAAAGGTAAGAACCCCTTTTTCTATTAATTTATCAAGTTATATTGCTATACTAATTGCCTGAGCAATGATAAAAAATCAATTGTAAGTATATGCATGACCATAAGATAAAATAAAATAAAATAAAATAAAAACCTCACAGTAAACTATGTGCGTGTAATGTTATGTATAAAAACCACATAGTAACATAGTTAAAATACTGCTGTCTGCCATACATCTATCTACGTGCCGCTAAAGCAGACTTAATACTAAAAAACTGATTCAGACCTGGTTCTACATGCGCTCTCAATCTAAAAATCCAACATAATTCAACTGACTCCAAATGATTCATTCTATCACCACCCCGCTTATTATTAATAACCATTTGTAAAACTCTAAACTTAAAGGCATGATCTGTGTAAGCTGCGATATGCTTGGCTAATGCATTGAGTTGATTCATTTTCCTGATATCATATATATGGTTGTACATACTGTCTTTTACCTTTCTGGATGTCATACCTACATAAAACGTCATGCATTTCGTGCATGTTGCCAAGTAGACAAGATTCATACTGTTGCAAGTCGCATAAAATTTAGGTGTAAATGTATACTCCAGAAAGGGGTGGGTAAAATACTGTCTATCAACAATGTAACTGCACATATTGCATCTATTGCAAGGGAAAGTACCTGCTCGTGGTAATTCCCTATGTATCCCTTTTTGTTCTGTGTTTGTCCTTTTTACACAAAGCAACCTTTTAAGGTTCTCGCTTTTCCTATATCTGAACCTTGGTGTTTCTCGTACCAAGCTCGAAATAGAGGGGTCTATAGTCAGAACATCCCAATTCCTTTTTATAACTTCAACTATTTTCTTATTGTCATTTGTGTATCTAGTTGTGAATGCTACCTTGACACGATCAGAACTATCTCTGTAATCACTAAAAACTTTCCTATGTCCACTAGGGATGGTGTGTTGTCTATGTCCATTGTAACCTAACAAGTTTAAAGTCGACCTCTTTGTTGCCCTTGTCATGGTATCAGTATACCCTCTCTCCTGAAATAACATTTCCATATTATCAAGTTGTTCATGCATATCAGAGTCATTCTTACAGATGTTAATGATCCTTGTATACTGGCTTCTTACTATATTTGGAAATACAAACCGGGGATGCATACTGCTGTAATGTAACAGTGCATTCTTCCAACATGGTTTTCTATAGAAAGAAGTTGAAACCTGTCCTGATCGATCCTTGGAAATTGTAATGTCCAAGACGTCAATCTTATAATAAGATGACTCCATGGTAAAACTTAAGAAATCAGTGGTTGTTCATAAATAATTTACAAAACTCCTTAACATATCCATACTATCATTCCAAACAATAAGTATGTTGTCTACAAATCATCTGTAGAGAAGTACATGTGGATAGAATGCACTGTTAAATAAAAAAAGTCTTCTCCCAGAAATGCATCACCAGGTTTGCATAAGAATTTGCACATGGGGTGCCCATAGTGACACCCCATTTTTGTATATACAGTACCTCCTGAAACATAAAGACATTATTGGAGAGTACTGTATCTCTGTATCTAATAAGGTACAAATAAGCAACTGTAATTCATTGCTAAATCCCTCTGTCGTATTCAGTATGTCTCTAACAGCCTCAACCCTATAGTCATTTGGGATTGAGGTGAATAAATTCCTAACATCCAGTGAAGCCAGTATACAGGAAGAAGGGAATGCTTGCTGTGCTGTTAAATTGGTCAGCTCTTATATCAATTGATAGGTATCCTTCAGAATGGTAGGGATACTCCTAGTCAAAGGTCCTAATATTGTCTCTAAGTAATTAGAAATATTCTCTGTCACCCATCCTTCACCAGCTACTATCGGGCACATTGGGGGGGGGGGGGTACAATATTCTTGTGTACCTTTGGTAGGCCTTTTATGTAGGGAATCAATGGAAAATCAACCCTGAAATAATTATAAAGTTCTTGAGTAATCTGTCTGCACATTAATAGATCATACAGGTCATCATAGAGCTTCCTTACTATTCTTGTAAAGGTATCCTGACTTATCTCAACATAAGTGTTGGTGTCACTAAGCATCATTAGCATGGCATCATTATATTCACTAGTATCTAACAGCACTACACCCCCTCCGTTGTCAGCAGGTTTTATAGTCAATTCAGGATTATGTGACGTATATATCAAGGACTGTTGTTCTCCCTTGTTTAAATTAAAATATAAACATTTGCGTCTTGAATGCAAAAAATATGAATAAAAATCTTTTTCACACATTTGTATAAAACAGTCTACATTGGCAAGCAAACTAGGTGAAAAGGTACTCTTGCGTTTAAGCTTATTAACAGGCTGTGTTTCTAACTGATTTTTAGCATCAAACAACAATTTCGAAGAAATAGTCCATCCAAAAAGTCTTAAATCAGTCAGTAATTCACTGAGGTTGCTGTCTTGCGAAGGGATAAAAGAAAGTCCCTTGTTCAACAATGAATAGTCAGTTGAACTAAGTTCATAATTTGAAAAATTGAAAACTAATTGATTTAATTCCTGGTGCGTCGTCTTACCTCTCTGTTTCCTCCTGAAAACTTTTGTTTTCTCCGCCCCCGACTGCTTGACCTGGTTTTCAACGTTTCCTGATACTGCATGGGAAGGGGTAAAAAATGTTCCAGACTCCTGCCTGGAATTTTAGATCTGGTCCCCATCATGTTAGGGTCCCTTGAGGCAGTTAGAGCCTGCTGATTCGTTGGTGGAGTGGCTATTGCTTGGGAGGTACGGATTTCAAAACCTCCACTTGATGATGTCATCACTGCGCCGGTTTCATTCACATTATCATTACTATGAGACTGATTGTCACTTAAAGAAGCAGTAGCCCTGATCAAATGTTCATTTAAATAGGTGTTCTGTGGAACATGTGTAGATGGTGTAGATGAGCTTTCCATGACATTGGCCTGACTATTCCTCAGCCAAACAAACATATATTAAGGAATAAAAGTAAAAGTATATGTAATATGTTTTAAGTCTGTATTAATATACAGTTATAATCGAAAATTCTTCATAACCTTCACATTGGTCTAGTGTAGCTGTGGATAACCTGAGAATGTGCCAATACGAGATTATTAACTTTTACGAGCAGATGAAAATTTACTCCATGAAAATTGCTATGATTAATACAGATACTCATGCAACACCACTTGAAACACAATGCATTGATAAACAAATCTGCTTTGTATAGACATATATGATAATGTACTGTAGGTGCTAAAGTGTGACTCATGAAACTTACTGCAGAATTCTGGTAGCTGGCATTGGACCTCTGTGACCCTCAGGTGAAGATCCTCTACATCCCTCTGATGTAGGTCATCATAGCAATGCCAGATCTGCACACCATTTTGGTAGATCCCAGTTCATAAGCATTGATTCCCCCACAATCCAGTTCCAAATGTTGATCATCACAAAGTTCTTGGGTTGACCTTATATCCTCTACTCATGTCCAGCATAGACAGTGAGCATCTGCATTATCTCCTCCTCTGTCCAGTTCAGTGCCAGGACTCAATGCAGCCTCCTGTCTGTCGACATCCTTACTAAAGTAGAATTAGATTGCAGAAAACTACCTTCCAAAAAATGCTAACTGAGGTCCAGGTCAGTTTACAGTTAACAGTGTTATGATAATATGTATCAATATTACACTTTTTAGTTGGCGCATATTGGATGGTGACAGACTGTTGGAGGGCACTGGGCACATTTTATAGATATTCCTGTTTATTGATACTATTGGGCAGTTGTACTGAGCACTATACACTCATGTCAAGCTATTAGGTAACACACCGAGATTCGAGAACTTAATGCAAATATTGGCTAATGGGATTCCAAAACATTGAATGTTAATGAATTTCATTAATTATCTATGGTGTAAATGGTACTTAAAAGCTATGTGTGCTTAGCTAATCTCACTCTGGGATATAGCTGACTGATAGCTAGTGTCCAAAGATAAGCTGTGGCCTGCTTGTATTGCTGTGGTGGAATACAGTGCTGTTGTCACATACCTATGTTCACATTATGCAGTGTAAAATGATTGAAACATGCTTTCATGCATATATTGTTTAAAATTTTCTGCATTACAATCTGTCAGTTAGATAAAGGAGTGGGATAGAGTTCCACAATATGCATGCACATGGGTGCATGTCCATCAGTAACACGCAACTTTTCCCCATATGCAGTTGTATGGCTACAAATAAACCAGTCTCAATAAAGTACAGATATGGA
The DNA here is from genome assembly GCF_019279795.1 of Protopterus annectens. Classification (NCBI taxonomy): domain Eukaryota; kingdom Metazoa; phylum Chordata; order Ceratodontiformes; family Protopteridae; genus Protopterus; species Protopterus annectens. The sequence continues at coordinate 213,143,279 of NC_056746.1, read as the reverse complement.
CAAAAATAACATATATCTGTAGTTAAACCAGAATAACCTGTAACATCTGAGGTATGTTTGTGGAGAACAATGACTTACAGGGCTGTCCACAAGTTGTATGCTCAGTGACTGATTTATGGACACACTCTGATGCTGAATCGTATAGCAGTAGTTGTGATAACATTCAATGAGATATGGCCAACATTAGGATGTCTTAACATTTACATCATTTCTTGTGGTGATATGTAGTCAGTACTGCATAAAAGATCATTTGTAAATGCTGTTGTTTTACTGCCTTGTTTCTGTATAAATATCTGTTGTTGTGTTTCATACCCTATCATGACAGTCACATTTGTAAAGCTGCCTGCCACTGGCTGAGGTAATATTTGAGGTACATCATCTATTATTGTGGTAGAATTGTTAGTTGTGTTTGGATGTGCATGTAACTGTGGCAATACCATCATTATAGCACTGGTATTGTTGCACATTGGTTATGTGATTGACCCTTAGTTATCATAATATCCACTGACATGGGTTCAAATCCCATTTCCTGCATGTATGAACTAAACAAAGTTGTCGAATAGACTGATAGCTGGCACATGCATGCAGATGATATCATGTGAGATAGATCATTCCAATATCTGCACATGATGATGATATAGATGGCAATGGATTGTTGTGCATAGCTTTGCAGTATAAATGAGAGGTGAGACACTCATTTGACATATTGTTTTAATATTGTCATGTAAATGTAAAACACACTTGCAGTTACCAGAAAAGTAGGAAATACTGTACGTTAAATTTAATGAATGCTTTCATCCACTATAATGTAATATGAACTTCATCAGGTTTGATGAATTTCTTATTATATTACAGTCAACAAAAGTGCTCATTAAATTTAACATATGTCCTACTTTTCTGGTGACTGCAAGTGTGTTTTATGTTTAATTTCAGTTGTTGCAGACAGATTTTCTTTAGTTATTGTCATGTAAATATGTGAGCCCCTGAAAGAAACCTAAGATGTGCATATCACCCTGTCTTCCAGATGCCAAACTGCAATAGGACAGACAATTTCTCTTAAAGAGAAAATGAGATTATAATAGAGGCATTGCACCAGCATGGATGCAACCTGGTTGGACAGGTGGGCAATACTGTATGGAAGATTCAAATGTGGGCAGATCTGACACAAATGATAAATTACATGGATGGACACAATAGACCCAGGGAGGCCTATTGATGACATTGCTCTGACATGATCATCTGTGCAGCCAACAGACTCCACTTCTATGAGAGGGTGAGGAATGTCACTAGACATGGGCCACCCTTACCTACCCTGGATGAGATAAGTATGTTCCTGGCCACCCATCATACCACCTGCAAGAATTATTGGATACCTGGGGAGGTATTGAGGCAGGTATTCAAGAGGGTACACATATGTCTAATGTTCATGAACAGTGCAGCATACATCAATTCTCATTGAAGGACATTCATTATTGGTCAATTCTTAATGAATTGCAATGTTTATATTACAGCAGAAGAACTACTTTATGGACATGACAACACACCTGATGTGGATGCTCCATGTAAGTGTTATAGCATGTTATCTTACGAATATAGTACATACATAAAAAGGTCAGCAACATGTGTGATGTTGTGTTTTTCCATCTGAACATTAGCGACCGATGTCACGTAAGTGTATTCATATCCTGAAAGTGTGATCCATATTTAGGTTCATAGATTCATAGGTGTGTACTAGGCTAATGTTCCTGGCTCCTTTACAAGCCTAGCCCATAGGATTACCCTGGCATTGTGCCACGTGGCCTTAGTTCCCAGTGCCTCTGTCGAGTAGAGCCACTGGACTGATCCCCAGGATGAATTTTTTATTTCCCATCCAGTCATCAAGATTTCACTTGAAGAGGGCCAGTGAGGTGCTCTGTTTGACATGTATGGGAAGTCTATTCCATAGCATGGGCAGTCTCTGGCTTATGAACCTGTCCCTCCAGCACATTCTGTTGGTTGTGGTAATGGGCATGTGGTGTGAAGGGATTGGGATTTCTTTAGATGTAACATATCTAACAGAGCTGGGTCAGACATGGCTTTGTAAGTCAAGCAGAGATTTTCTCTAAGTTGGGGATATGAGACAGAGAATAGTTGAGTATTTTGAATCTGTCCATATAGGACAAGTGTTTAAGGCATAGGATCCCGTACTTTTGCGGCCTCTCCAGTTGTTGCAGGTGTCTAATGAGGTACATGCCAAATGGGGCATTGCACTCGATGGATTGGCCTAATGAGGGAAGAGTAGAGGGAGACAATGAACTCTTTCTTCCTAGATGCAAAACCCTTATTAATGAGATTTGCCACATAGAAGGACTTTCTGACCACAGAGGCAATGTGGTGGTCAAAAGAGAGGTTGCTTTCAACCTGTGTTCCCAGATCTCTTATAACTCCTTCTGTGTTCAGTGGATTACCATCGATGTGGTAATTCATGGGAACTGGGTTTTTCCCAAAGGGGATGACGACGCATTTTTTGGCAATGAGCTTAAGGCCATGGTTCTGACACCAGTTGTTGGTCTCAGTGAGGCCTTTCTGTAGGATGTCAACATCATTTGGGGAGTTAATAATGGCTCCCAATTTGCAATCGTCTGTGAACTTTGTCAGCCAGCATCCCTTCATGTTGGTCTGGACTTCTGAGAAGTAGATACCAAGCAGGAGAGGACCCAGGACCAATCCCTGTGGAACTCCACTTGTGACTGGTCAGCAGTCTGACTTGGAGTCAGCTACTTTCACACTGTGGGTTCTATCTGTGAGGCAGTTTGCAACCCACCTAGTGATATAGGGGTTGATGCCTAGCTTAGTGAGTTTTTCTATGATTCCTGAGTGGGGAATGGTATCAAAGACCTTGGCCAGATCAAGGTAGGCTGTATGAACCACCATGCCTTCATCCACAGCTCTGATGACTGACTCAAAGAAGTCAACCAAGTTAAGCAGGCATTATCTACCCTTCACAAAACAAAATTGTGTGGGATCCAGAGTTTGGAGATTCCCTATATCCTTGTTTATTAGGTCCATGATGATGCATTCCATAGCTTTGCACATCAGACTTGTCAGGCTAATGGGGCGATAGTTCCCAGGGTCTGTAGTTGTTCCTCCTTTGTGGAGAGGGATGGCTATAGCAGTGCTCCATTCAGTAAGGACAAAGCCTGAGGTGAGGCTGTGACTGAACAGGGCACACAGGTGAGGTGCCAGTTCACTCTGTAGTTCATGTAGAACACACCTAGGGATATTGTCAGGTCCCATAGAATCTGTATTCTTGGCCTTGGACAGTGCTGTTTTAACCTGTGCAGCAGTAATATTGGTTGCCTGGCAATCTACTCATATTGTGACTGGTCTTTGAGGGGAGGGATAAAGTTCATAGGTTGGTACTAGGCTATCAGTCCTAGGGCCTATACAAGCCTAACCATAGCAATTCTCTGGCTATTTCTTCCCAGAATATTTATTTCCCTGGTCCCCTGTCTAGCAGGGCAACTGATGTGATCCCCGGGGTGAATTTCTTATCTCCCATCCAATCATCAAGGTTACTTTTGAAAAGGGCCAAAGAGACGCTCAGCTTGACATGTATGGGCAGTCTATTCCAGTGTATGGGGAGTCTCTGGGTCAGGAACCTATCCCTCCAGCATGTTTTATTCATTGTGATAACCAGGTTTAGATCCCTGGATTGAATGGCTCTGAGGAATTGGGATTTCTTTAAATGTAGCATGTCCAACAGCTCTGGGTTTGACACGGCCTTGTATGTTAAGCAGAGATCGCCTCTGAGCAGGCGATATGCGACAGAGTATAGCTGGAGGTTTTTTAAATGATCAGCATAGGGAATCTGCTTTAGGACTGCGATTCTTTTAATGAGGCATTTCTGTGGCCTTTCCAGTTGCTGCTGATGTCTTGGTACATACCAAATGGGGCATTGTACTCTATAATGGGTTTAATGAGGGATGAGTACAGTGGGGCAATGACCTCCTTTTTTCTGGATGAAAAGCCCTTAGTGATGAAGTGTGCCACATAGAAGGATTTCCTGACTGTTGTGGTGATGTGGTTATCAAAGGTGAGACCACTGTCCACCTGTGTCCCTAAGCCCCTTATCACACTTCCGGTGTTTAGTGTACGCCCACCTATGTGGTAATTCATGGGTACATGTTTTTTCCCAAAGGGGATAACTATACATTTCTTAGCATATAGCTTGAGCCCATGGCTCTGGCACCAAGCATCTGTTTCTGTAAGGCCCTTTTGTAATATCCACATCATTTGGAGATTCAATAATGGCTCCCAGTTTGCAGTCATCTGCGAACTTTGTTAGCCAGAGTCACTTAGTTCTGGCCTGTACTTCAGAGAAGTAGATGCCAAACAAAAGTGGTTCCAGGACTAAACCCTGAGGTACTCCACTTGTCACTTATCTGAAGCTGTATTTTGAGTCGGCTAGTTTTACAGTGTGGGTTGTCAGTAAGCCAGTTGGCAACCCATCGAGTGATGTAGGGATTAATGTCCAGCTTAGTAAGTTTATCTATGATTCCAAAGTGGGGGATGGTGTCGAAGGCCTTGGCGAGGTCCAGATAGGCTGTGTGGACTGCCTTACCCTTGTCCACGGATCTGGAGACTGATTCAAAGAAGTCAATCAGGTTGAGGAGACAAGATTGGCCCTTTACAAAACCAAACTGGGTGGGGTCCAGTGTTTGAAGGTTGCCAATGTCTTTGTTTATAAGTTCCATGATAATGTGTCCCATGACTTTGCAGATCAGGCTCATCACGCTGATGAGACGATAGTTCCTGGGATCCAAGGTGGATCCCCCCTTGTGGAGTGGGATAACTGTAGCTGTGCACCACTCATTGGGCATGAAGCCTGAGGTGAGGCTATGATTAAACGTGACACTTAGGTGAGGTGCCAATTCATTTTGTAGTTCATGTAGTACACAGCCCGGGATGTCATCTGGTCCCATGGATGCTGTATTCTTAGCTTTGGAGAGTGCATTTTTTACCTGTGTGGCCGTGATTACCAGAATTTGGCAATCGTTTGGTATTGAGATGAGCCCTTTAGGGGGTGACAGGGGGGTGAAGTTGGCACTGAATCAATCTGCCAGGATATTGGCAATATCCTTGGGATCAGTATATTTAATGCCATTTTGTTGTAGCTCAGAGCAGATCTGAGCACTGACATTTAGATACCTCACATAACTATAGAATGCCTTGTGGTTGTCCTTGAAATCTTTGGCAATTTTATTTTCGTAACTAGCTTTGGAGGATTTTATGAGGGATCTCAGCTTCTTACTGAGGCTGGTAAGGGAGTATTTTGCATCCTGGGATTTTCCTTTTTTCTGCAACAGTTTCTTCCTTCCTTGTATAGTTTGTTTATGGCAGGGGACCACCAGATTGGCTTCCTTTTTTTGGAGGAGAGCATCTTGGTTCTATTTGGAATGGCACGATTCATACACGAGTGAATGTGCTCGTGCAGTGCCTTAGTGTAGGATTCAGCAGTCGAAATTTCAGTTCCCATCTGCATGGGTGTCATGAAGTTTGTCACTTCTGACTTGAGTAGCATTAAGTTGGCTTTTGGAGGAGTTTTTTATGGAGGTTTCCCTACTGGGGATGGAGGTGGAATGTGGGCGTCAAGGGTGATTAGCTTATGGTCAGACCTAACCAATGAGGGGTTGATCACTGGTGTGGGACATCGATCTCCCATGTTGGTAATGACCAGGTCTAGGCTATTTGAGCACCTGGTGGGACTATGAATTAGTTGATCCAGGGCATTGGAATTTATGAATTCCAAGAACCATTGGGCAAAGGTGTTGGTACCCTAGTAGTTTTCCCAATTAATGGCAGGGTAATTGAAATCACCCAGTATTAGTGTATTTGGTTGTATCTTAATATTTTCCAGTATGTTTAGAAAAGGTATAGTGGGAATCTTGGGGCATGGTGGGGGATCTCTAGCAAGCTACAATTTGGATTGCAGTCTTACCTAGCGTTAGTTGCACCTGTAGAATTTCAGATGCATTGTGTTGGGCAACTAGCCTGGAGGTGTGAATATCCTTGGTGAATATGGACAGTCTTCCACCTTTAGTGCTTTGGTCCTGGTTTGGTGGCTGAAAAGTGTGGTAAGAGTTGTAACCTGATATTACAGGGGTCTCTCTGGACCCTAGAATCAGGTCTCAGGTACTGCACATATATCAATGTTCTCCATTTTTAGGAGTGCCTTGAGAGAGTGCATTTTGAGGTTTAGACTTCGAGCATTGAGTAGCATTACCTTCAGATTTTGCATGCTTATATCTGTTACGGTGGTGGTTTTGTCCTTTGAGCCTTGCCTAAAAAAGGCACTATAGGGGTGGCAAGAGCCTTGGCCAGTAACCTCAATCCCAGGGGCAACGGGTGCAAACCATCTCTGGCAAAGCATCGTGGTCTGTCAATCATGTCTTCCCAGGCAGACAGATACTGGATCCCCTTTGAATGACACCAGAAACTTAGCCAATTGTTGAAGTCAATCATTTTGTCCTTATACTGTGGTATCATTCTGGGCGAATGCAGGATGCTACTCAGGGCTAGTGTCATACCTGCCTCAGCCACATGATCTGAGAACTCTTCCATGTCTCTTTTCATGTAGCTCAGGGAGGTATGTCTCAAGTCATTCACTCCAACATGGACAACATGGAGTCGTATTTGTATTTGTTGTGGAGTGACTTGAGTGCATGCGTTACATGCCGGATCCTGGAACCCGACAGGCAGCTGACAGTAATTTTCTCCTTGTTCAGCCTGGTGAGTAGGACATCAGTGTGTCTGACTATAGAGTCACCTATGACTAAAGTGTTGGGTACATTGTCTTGCCTTAGGGGATGTTGTTTGGTGGCACACTGGTATTTTAAGCTATGTGTCACTTTCATTGTGACTGGTGTTTGCATTTCAGCTTCAGAGATCCTTGTTGCTTGGGCAGGTTAATGTTAAGGGCCTCCACATAGGTGGGTTTAGTGTTACTATGTGTGGATGTTGGTGGCATGAGTTTTGAAGGGCTATGTGTTACTTGAGGTGTAGTGCAGGTGTTAACCTTCTCCTCTTGACTGTCTAGCACAATTGGCACTGAATCTGCTGGCCAGTATATTGCCAATATCTGTTGGCTCAGTATAGGCGGTACCATTGTGCAGTAGCTCAGAGCAAATCTGGGTATTGCTGTGCAGATTCTTTACATAACTAAAAAAAGCCTTGTGGTTGTCTTTACTATATGCTGCAATTCTGTTTTCATAGCTAGCTTTAGAGGATTTGATGAGGGATCTCAACTTTTTGTTGATACTGATAAGGGAGGTTTTCCAGTCTTGTGACTTTACCTTATTCTGCATCAGTTTCCTCTTTCTATTGGAGAGTTTGTTTATGGCAGGGGACCACCAGATTGGCTTCCTTTTTTTGGAGGAGAGCGTCTTGGTTCTACTGGATATGGCGAGATCCATGCATTTGTGTATATGTTCGTACAGTGCATTGGTGTATGATTTGGTGGTCATGCAACTATCCTCCCTTTGCATGGGTGCCGTGAAGTTAGCCACCTCTGTTTTTAGGACCCCAAAGTTAGCTTTGGAGAAGTTTTTCATGGTGGTTACCTTTGTGGGGCAGGGGTGGGAGGGATGTGGATTTCCAAGGTGATTAGGTTGTGGTCGGATCTAACCAGGGAGGAGTTGACTATTGGTGTAGAGCAACAGTTGCCCATGTTAGTAATGACCAGGTCAAGGATGTTGCTACCTCTAGTGAGGGGTAAGAATAAGCTGATCCAGGGCACTGGAATTAATGAATTCCAGGAAACATTGAGCAAGTGTATTGGTACATGAGTAGTTTTCCCAGTTAATGGAGGGGTAGTTGAAGTTGCCCAGTATGAGAGTGTTAGGCTTGACCCTAATATTCTCCAGGGTGCCTAGGAATATGGAGTGTGAGTCTTAGGGCATGGTTGGAGACCTATAACAGGCTATGACCGGAATTGCTGTCTTACCCAATGTTAGCTGTACCTGAAGTATCTCTGATGCATTATGTTGGGCTACCAGTCTGGAGGTGTGCGCATACTTTAAGAATATAGAAATACCACCATTTTTGGAGCTTCAGTCCAAGTTCTGGAACTGAAAGGTGTGAAATGAGTTATAGTCTGGTAGTGCAGGGTGGCTTTCTGCTTCCTTGAATCAGGTCTCTGTAACAGCACAAATGTTAATGTTCTCCATTTTAAGGAGTGCTTCGGGTAAGTGTATTTTGAGAATTAGACTTCTAGCATTGAGCAGCATGACCCTCAGATTGCATTTGTTTGTAGTTGTTACAGTGGTAATTTGGTCTTTGGAACACCACCTATAAAAGGCACTATAAGGGTGGCATGATCTTGGCCCAGTATCCAGAAGCCTAGGGGTGACATTTGCAGGCCATCTCTGGCAAAGCATCGAGGCCTTCCAGTCATGTGATCCCAGGCAGACAGATACTGGATCCCCTTAGAATGACACCAGAAACTTAGACAATTGTTGAAATCAATCATTTTCTCTTTGTACTGTGGTATCATTCTGGGTGATGGTAGGATGCTGCTCAGGGCTAAGGTCATACCTGCCTGGGCTACATAATCCGAGAGCTCCTCCATGTCCCTTTTCATGTAGTCCAGGGAGGTACATCTTAGGTTATTCACACCCACATGTACAATGACAGACTCATATTTGTACCTGTTGTTGAGGGACCTGAGTGCGGGCATTATGTGGTGAATCCTGGCACCTGACAGCAAGCTGACTGTTACGTTCTCCTTATTCAATCTAGTGAATAGGACATCAGTGTGCCTCACTATTGAGTAACCTATGACTATTGTGCTGGGCATGCTGTTTTGCCTTAGGGGCTTTGGTTGAGTGGCACACTGTTTAGGAGAGTTATGTGTCTTGTGATTAGTGTTGTGTTGTGGTGGTCGAGTGTGTTTCTGCCTTGGAGGTCTCTGCTGTTTGGGTAGATTTTTATTGAGAACCACCATGAAGATGGGTGTGTGGTTTGTGTTTTTATGTGAAGGCAGTGCTAGTGTGTGTTCAGAAGGGCTGTGTTGTTCCATGTGGTGAGGTGCAAGTGTTGATTTTCTTCTCTTGAGCACCTATTCCAGTCTTGGCTGGAGAGTGCGTGGCTTCCAATTTGGTTATATAAGTGCATCTCTCACAAGTCTGAGTGTTAGTAGGTAAGAGGAGATGGTTGTCGGTGTACATGTGGCAGTTGTTACATTGCCTCAGGATCCCCAAGTTCACAAGGTTAATAGGAGAAAGCACAGGGAACTGACCTTTAGACATGCCTGGAGTGGTGGGCATTAATAATAAGTACTGAAGCTGTTTCCTTGTAGAATGTTTAGTGCTGGTAGCACTTTTGTGCACTACAATAATTGCTACAAGAAGTCTGGTATGGTAAATTATTAGACTAATTGCTCTGTGGCTCTGCCTCCTGTTATGACTGTGGAATGTACTCACATGTTGTTGTTTATGTGCCATTATAACCTACAGATACATCATCACAAGACATGGGCCAGGAAGCATCTGCTTCAGCAGACCTGGTAAAGTGGTTCATACTGTTGCTGTTGTGCAGCACTGTTTACCACACCTGTGACCTATGATATTAATGTTGGTTACTTCCCTGCACAGGTACATCTGCATGACATGTGCACTGTTTGCCACATAAATGACTCCACATCCTGTTAATGTGATCCAGAGATGCTGTGTACCTCTGTCTCCTCTTATGACTGTAGATTATACTCACATATTATTGTTTGTGTGCCATTTTAACCTATAGATACATCTGTGTGAGACATGTACCATGAATCATCGTACCAGCTGAATGTGTTACATGAAGGTCTGGAGTTCAGACATGGAGAAGTCATGGCAGCATTGGTTGTTAAGCATGCAAGACTGGTATCTGTTGCACATTCTGTTAAAAATGTTGTTATGGTGGTGCTAGAGCAGTGCCATAGTACAAACCAGGTATTACGTGCCTTAACTGTACTGAGCAGATTACCTCCTATGGGGAGAGGTAGATCTCCTTTCCTTAGGACCCACACATGGCCCCGTGACATCAATGTCTGTGCTGCAACATGCATGCACATCTATTGTAGTTCATGCAAATGTGAGCCCAGCAGTCATGTTTAGATAGACACACACTACTGCTCATACCCACACTGTGTCCCACAATACTAGTGTCACCTCATCAAGCTCCTTGGCACAGTGCTGCAGGCCGAGTGTTTCTGGACATGGCAGGGGCAGTCAGGACAGCAGAATGAGCCTTCAGCATGGATGCCATAGGCTGAGTTAGAGTAACATTGGTGGTTGATCCAATGTGTGTGTCCTGTTGTGTCACTCTGACCCTGTGACAATGATGACTTCTGTACTGACCATTGATTAATCAATCTGTGTTTTTTTTTTTTCAAATGTCTGATGCCACAGGGCTTTTGTGATCATTTTTCTGACCTAGGTGATTAGCTTCCAGTTGTGATACATAGTACTTATTTATCACTAGTATATGTTATTACAGGTATTGACAACAGTAATGCTCTGTGTGACAATCTCCATGCTTCTATGTTTGTATCTCTTGCTAGCTGACATATAACACATATTTACATGATTAGCAGCATGTTACCTTAGCCACCCAGGATTTATTGCTACATTACACATTTCCTTGTTGTCTCCATTTCCCACATGCATAAGCATGCCTCTGTATGCATACCTGTGTCATGGATGGCATTTTAATATGGTACTGCACATGCCTCACCCACAGCACTCACTGCACTTCTGTGGACCTATTTCCATTTTCTATCCAAATGCTGACATGTAATTTCCATGTGTGCCTTCCCTTATTTGACTGACTCACACACACACACACACATACACACACACACACACACACACACACACACACACACACACACACACATATATATATACCTATATTACATCTCCCCAATACTGCTGCATGTTTCATGTCTGCAGTGTACTCACTGTCATTGATGCTCTGCATGATTGAACATATTCCTAACTCTGAGTCATGTTGCAGCAATAACCTGCGCATAAAAAGCATTGCCTTATGCTTTTCATTTATGTTTGTGCTAATACATTCCCATACACTGCACAGACATACATTTTTTGTGGAAGTGGCTATTTCATGGCTTCGTTCCCATACAAGTTATCTGTATAATGGTATCCCACCTGTACTATGACACCTTCTGTTGTGTACACCTCAGGCATACCAAACATTTGCCTGTGTGGTCCTCTATGGTGATGTATTTTGCAGAGAGACTTACTGTGGTGATGTTTCCTCTGTATAAATCTAGATGTGTTCCATGCTGAGTGTTGTTTATATGTTCTTACAGGTATATCACATGCTTCTGTGGTGTATGATGTTCAATGTGGACAACTAATGTGTCTTTCCATTAGTCATGTTCTGTGGTGCTGTTGTGCCACAACACATAAACATCACCATTTAGTATGCATACATTTGTACGTGTGGTTTATCTTGACTCAAAGTCATGTGTCAGACATTGCTGTGTTGCCTGAGCTCAGACATATGGCCACATACTGCATGAGCTACAACTATTTCTTCTCACCCCTGTGTCCTCCTGGATATCCTTTGACAGCTCTAGTAGCTCAGCATTAGACATCTGGGGTTCTTGGAGTAGGTCACCCACATCTCCCACTGGCAGGCCATCATGTTTTAATGTTATCATGTTGTGAAGCATGGCACACATGGGGACAATTTGTGATGCCTTTTCTGGTATGCATTGGTAGTGCACCCCTGGATGTGTCCAGACATCTGAATCTTGCTTTCAGCATGCCAAACACATGTTTGATGGTGTTTCACATTGTGGTGGGTGCTCTGTTGTTTGCATACTTGGCAGAGGTTGATGGAGCTCTGTATGGTGTCATTAGCCAAGGCTCCAGTGGATAATTGCAGTCATTTGTTTTCAGGGGGATGAGAAGGAATATTTGGTCATTTTGCTTTGTGTTGCAGTATATGGCTACTGCTTACCATATAGCAATGGTCATGTACTAACCTAGCAGAAGCCCGTCTGATATTTCACCAAAGCAGATCTCAGAGCACTTTTCCTCCATATTACTACATCATGCACATTACTATGGTGCATTGCCATGTTATTAGTAAAGAGGCCATCTGTGGTGCATACCACCTGACAACTGAGTGATGGCCGCCCCTTTCTATCGCTGTACCATTCAGCATCACTTACAGATGGGGTTTTGATAGGAATGTGAGTGCAATCTATTTTACTGAGCACATGGTGTAAGCTGGCTATGGCATAGAATGTTGTGTGACATTTCCATGCTCCATGGCAGCTGTTGGGAAATAGATGTATTCTTCCACCTTGGTGCACATTGCTGCCAGTAACTGTCAAGAATGTGACTGGTAGCTGTCTGGCACATTCTTACAGCATCTCCCATATGGTGCTGAAATGTCTCAGAGGTCAGTATAGCTAGACTTAAGCATAGTTTTATTTCTACCAGTACTGGATTACCCAGCAGACTGTGAGCATACATATGTGGTGCACACATCCTGCACCAACTCTTTTTCTAATCTGCATCTATGTATTATTTCCTGGTCAGAAAGCTGGATTAACTTTAGCCTGGCTCTGAGCCTGGATGACTGCCTTATGAGATGATTTTGCACGTTGTCCTCTATTTTGGCTTCTGTTCCCCAGCCTGCTATAGTGCATTAAATGCCAGTTGCATTTTTTAAAGTTATATTTGTGGAATCCACAGGATTTCCAAGAAATGTGTAAGATATAATCATGTTAAAATAAAGTACATATTTCCTCTGCTAGTGCTTTGAGAAAGTCATTGGTGAAGTACTGTCACATTTAAATTGCGTTTGGCATATCAGTTGTAGTTTGGAATTTGGTGGGCATATGTCGAGTCCATAATTATCCAAAACTGATAGATAATTACTTGGTCTTGGTTTAGCATATGTTATAAAACTGGATCTGCTGCTGGTCACCGACATCTTCCTCTGGCATGCTGCGCTGTCCACTACTTTATTTTGTAATCCGGCCAATTGATGTAAATATTCTAAGCTGTTTCCATGCAGTGTGGATACACACACATCACACTGGTACTCGTGAATCAGAACATGTGATTCTGATGGTTTTATAGCCTATTATAGGCTGGTGCTCTATATGTAGATTATGAAACAGTTATAATAATCTTGATCAAAATGACCACAGAGAAAAAAATAATAAAAAAAGAAAAGTGATTTAGCGCATATGGCAAGTAGTACATGGGGTGTACTGAGTATGTACAGATTATGCTCTAAAATAACAATAAAAAGCAATTGTCACAGTGAGTTTCATACATAAACACCTCATTATAGCAATTTTGTTATACCAAGGTGCTTATGGTATAAACCTCATTTAGTTTAGGCTTCCAGTCATAACCAGTTTCCTATGTTTTCTCAGAATGGATAGCATGAAATTCATTTCTGAAGCATCGCAATCTAGCAGTACTTCTTGACATCCGTTTTTTGAAGATATGTGATTGCAAATACAGGTTGGCTTTATTTTTCTATGTGTACAGAAGGTGAGAAGAAAGTACTGAGAAAGTCACAGAAGGACAATTATAGCTAGATATAAGATACATTGATCTGGTTCTTTATAAAATAGTTAAAGTTACATGATCATTATTAACTGCTGCAGTAAAGCCCTTCAAAACGCACAATCCAAAACAAAGTAAATGATGATTATTCCCCCAAACTGAGCTAGCACTAGATTACAAATGCCAATATGTACCTCTTTAAAATAATATTTTATGAAATAATTAACAAAGTCATTGCAAGCAGACAAATTTAGTAATGCCTTTGGACAATCATATGGCCTTTTCCAATGTAAGTAATCTCACATTTGAGTTAAGTGTTGTTTGTCTGTGGTGGGCAGTTATACTTACCGCATCTCATGGAAAATGGTGCAGTGACTTTACATTTACAGCCCTTCAACCAAATTACCTTGCAAAAAGGTCATGATAGAGCTGGTCACTGACCAACCATATGATACATGTTTGCATTATAATAGAAAATGTGTATATCATATAAATTTTTTTCAGTATCGTTTTCTTATGTGTTTTAATTTGTAGGGGAAACGACTTCATTGTCATATACTTTTTGATGAGATGCTGACAAACTAGCCTCACTGACTTTCTTCAATATACAGTTTGAAATCATGATGGGGATTAAATCATGTGTCCTGAACAGAGTAAAGAGATGTCAGGCTTGTTATTGTGTGATCATGTACATTTGTAAGTAGTCTCTCAAGAACTCTGTAAAGCCCATATCACCAAACTTTTTAGAAGCTCTACGATAAGTGTGAACTCCTCATTCCATGCAGTATGTCAAGACGTTTACCTATGAGAGGTAAGGCACAGCACATAATGGTTATCATTCACGTAAGAAACCAAATATGAGTGGAATGCTATGCAGGAAATAGCTTTCCTACTGATCACTGATATTAATTCATGTCAAAGTGGTTTCATACAGGAGCAGTACATTCATGATAAACTCCTTGTACCTGTATAACTGGGATAAAGAAGTCAGAGATGGAGGGAGACTTGTGTACATGATATAGTCTAATTTCAAAAAGGCTTTAGCCAGTTCCATACAGGAACTGCTTATTGGAATCTTTGCAGTATGTTTAGGATGGAAGACATTAAGCAGCATTGTTTAAACATTTGTGGGTCCCATATCCTTCAGTCCTGACATATGCCACTTGTCCAGCAGTGACTCATTTATTCATATTCACAGGGTCAGTAAAGTCCTTCTACATCCCTTTTGAGAGCTGGATCTGCTGCATCTTCTTAAGTGACTTTACTGTCCACTTTCCTAGGGGTGCCCTCAGGAAGGCAAACATTACATATGGAGGTGTGTGTGTGTGTGTGTGTGTGTGTGTGTGTGTGTGTGTGTGTGTGTGTGTGTGTGTGTGTGTGTGTGTGTGTGTGTGTGTGTGTCTGTGTGAATTTGTAGATATGCAAGGGAGGAAAATTCTAACTGGCTGAAGCAAGGCCATCATCTCTAGCATCACCAAATGGGACACTGGTGTTTTCATGCTCCCCTGCTACCATACAGCAGTCTGCCTTTGCAGCCAGGAGATTCCTGTTTTGGTCTCCACTGTATCACTGTAAACAAAACCCCAGTCCATCCACTACTACATGCCCCAGCTATAGACAGAACCCCAGTCCCTCTACCTATGGTATGCCCCAGCTGTAGACAGGACCCCAGTCCCTCCACTTATATCATGCCCCAGCTGTAGACAGAACCCCAGTCCCTCCACTATGGCATGCCCCAGCTCTGGTCAGAATCCCAGTCATCCCACTGGGATGAGCAAACTGGTGTAAGGCATTCAGTTTCATCCCTATCACAGGCCCCCGTGTACTCAAGCTGGATCACATTAAGGACCTTTTAGGCAATGCCTTTTTTCCTGTTGCCATTGATTGCATTGTATTGTACCCTGATGTATTTATTATGCTACTATGCCAAAGTTTGCAAAAGCAAGTTAAATGGACTTAACAATGTGACCAATCTGTAAGATAACCAAGACAAATGAAGGTCACTGACCTCTTATTGAATGTTTCCATGTGATAGATGTACACTGAGTGGTAGTACAACAGAGGATGGTACAGTTAACACAAATGTGTCAGTAATTATATATTATACTTGTAAAGCATCCTGACTATTAATTCAGCCAATTAAAATCAGCCATGGAAAACTGAGGAAAAAAAACATTGTCTGGCTGTTAATCAGTCCATAGTTTCATGTAGTTCTGGAGTTGGACAAATACATAAAGGAATGTGGGAGATGCTCTGACCCTGTATTGTTTCTCTTTTGGGAAAATACATTAGCCAATATCCTTCAGTCAGGTTGCATTTCACAATGACTGGAAATCTGATGGTTCCAGAATATTACTGGTCTGACAGCAAATACGTTCATTAGGATGGAATAGTAGAAGGACTTAAGACAAGGTCATCCTGTCTCATTGGTTGGTGCACACTCTGTTAACTTATCTGGACAAAAGTAACTAGTCTGGGCCATCAAAGCATTGATTATTTTGTAATGTTTAGATACAGAAGTTGTATACGGTCTGACCACGTAGCACCATAAAAGCTCCAACAGTAAAACTCATTACTTGTAACAGATAATTCTTCACAGTAAACATTAAAGTAAACCAGAATGGAAAGTGTAGTAAATATGGAGCAACTGTTTTATGCTACAGTAGTGCGGCTTATACTCTGCTTTATAGTGCTTATTCTGTTTCTGTGATGGTCATATGCTGCTAAATTCTTTTAATTGCATTAAATAAGCATGTCTCTTAAGAGCAGTATGGAGCTTAAATTCCTTTCATTCTCTTACAGTAGTTAGTTTTTATTGCAAGTAAGGTTCAGATCATTTACAGACACCACAGTGCTCTATTAAGCCTTAACTTTAAATCATGGAAAAGGTAAAAAAAAAAAAAAACTGTTGTTCATACAGCAATTGTAAGCCTTGACAAGTTAAAAAACATTTGTAGCTTCCTGCCATTAATTGGAGAGTTAGTGACAAATATTCTCTTTTCTAACTTTTTTCCAAATCCTAATGTGCCATATATTATTTTCTTTTTGGCTCAGTAAACTCAAGGAATAAAAGAGACAGCCAAGCAGACTGGCAATATGCCATTTCAGGGTGAGTGCCAGTGTTTCCTGTCTGGGATTTATACTATGGGGTATTGTTCTAGCTCAATCTACACACCTGCCTTTTCTTTCTGGTACTTTGTTATTGTTTTCTTTTTTCATTGTGGTCTTATCTTGTTTATACAAGTGCTGAAAACTTGCCTGGATTATAGGCATGCCTCATAGTACAGAAATAATTCTTGATTCTAAGTAGTTACACTGAAACATAGCTTTCTGTCTCAGTCACAGCAATGGATGCTGAATCAGTTAATGGTATAAAGTATGAATGAATATGAATGTCTTGATTTACCATTGCATCAGCATAAACATGCAAGCACACAGTTGTAAACTGAAATGCGATACAAAACTAGCCTAACAAATAAACAGTTAATGATTCTGGTTTGCAATGACAGTGCAACAATGTATGCACTTTCAACTGGAATTTGAACTGGGGAGGGTCACTACATTTTTCTTGAAAGGAAAGGCTGGCTACTAATTAAAAAATGGTTTATTTATTACTGCTGTTTGAAAACATACAGTTATGCATAAGGATGCCAAAATTGCTAACCAGTTTCCCCCTTTTTTTTTTTGAGGAAATAGGCAAAGTCTTTGCATTTCTTTTACGATCACTCATAGGGTAATATGTTCATAGGTTCATGAGAGGTTACTAGGCTAATGGCCCTAGGACCTTTACAAGCCTAGCCATGTTATACCCATGTTCCCTAATTAGCCTTGGTAAGATGGCTGTTATTCACAGAGCGAGTCTATGATCGGCACCAACTGCCCCTGTCCATGAAGGACATAGGTGCCACCTCCAGGGTGAATTTATGCCCTTCCCATCCAATTGTCTAGGTTACACTTGAATAGGGTCATTGAGGAGCTCTGCTTCACATGAATTGGGAGTTTATTCCAAAGGAGTGGCAATCTCTGGGAGATATATATGTCTCTCCAGCATATTCTGTTAATGTCACATGCTAGTTTGAGATCCCTGGAGTGAGTGACTCTTGTCCCATTTGATTTGTGGATGTGCAGCATTTCATTTACAGCAGGGTCAGACACTGCTCTGTCGGCCAGGCACAAGTCACCTCTCAACAGCCTGTAGAATACAGAGTATAATGACAGGGCTTTCAGTCTTCTCATATAGGTCATGTTCTGGAGGCCCTGAATGTTCTTGGTGAGAAACCTTTGTGGTCTCTCCAGCTGCTGCAGGTGTCTGGTGAGATACATGCAAAAGGGAGCATTGTACTTTATTAGTGGTCTTATGAGAGTCAAGTACAGAGGAGTTACAACATCCTTAGTCTTGGATGTGATGCCCTTACTTATGAGATGTGCAATGTAGAAGGCTTTTCTTACCACTGCGGATACATGGTGATCAAAATTTAGATTGTTATCAACCTGTGTAACAAAATGCTGCCACACTGGGTTTTAGCTTAGGGGCTGCTGTAAATAGTGTAATTTGCAGGGATTTCCACTTGTCAGTGGGGATATTAATGCACTTTTTTGATTTTAGTTTTATTCTATGAATTTGGTGCCAATTATTTGTCTGTGTTAGTCCCTTTTGTAATATGTAAACATTGTCTGGGGACTCAGTGACTGCGCCCAGTTTGCAATCATCTGCAAACTTGGTAAGCTACAGGCCATCTACTTTCACCTGGACTTCCAAGAAATATATTCCAAACAGTAGAGGGTCCAGCACAGATCCTTGTGGTATACCACTGGTAACTGGTCTACTGGTAGAGGGGGAGTCCCTAACATTGACAGTATGCATTCTGTCAGTGAGCCAGTTGATTACCCATCTAGTGACATATGGGTTAATCCCCAGCTTTTTTTAATTTCTCCAAGTCTCTTGGGTTTCTAATACCATGACAGGAATGGACCCCATTCCTAAGTAAAATTAGGATTAAAGGTCATGAAATTAGTATTGTTTCAATCTTTGATGTCAGCCAGAAGTGCTCTATTTACAGCACCCACAATATGCCCAGTAATGGCTCCTGCTGCAATTTGTATGGAGTTACATGTATTGGTAACATATCTAAATACAATTGTAAATACTTTTTTATAAGACCTTTTGCTCCTACTACTACTGGAACTGATATTTTATAACTTCATGTCTCTCTGTATGCAAGACACTGTAGTCACTGGGTGTAGTGATTTCAATGATCAATGCTACTTTTGTCTTCTTTTCATGGACCACTATATCTGTTTTTTTCGCATCTATTTTTTGAACCGTTGATAATGGGTGATTCCATGTATGTAGACTTCATTTTCTGTGATGCTTTGTGGCTTTTATTTCCAGTGTTTTTCAGTCACTTCAATACCATAATGTTTGCACAATCCCCACTGCAACAGTCTTGCCACATTATTATGCCTTTCAGTATACAGTCCTTCTGCCATTATTATGTCACAACCAGCAACAAGGTGTGCGACTTTTTCCAATTCTCTTTTACAAAACCTACATTTGTCTGTTTCTTCCACATGTGCAATGGACTTTGTAAACCAACGTGTATGTAGCCCCTTATCATGGGTCGCCAATATTAACCTTTCATCTTTTGGTTTGAATTCACCTCTCCTTAACTATTCCTGCAGTCAATACTGATCAACATGAGGTTATTCCAAGAGTTTTCTATATTTGCAACTGTACTTATGCATTTTCCACATTTTTTTCCTTTTCATCTGATCCTTCACCTTATATTCTTTCTTTTGTTTTTTGGCACATTCAGTTGATGCCTGAGTTTTATCTACTTTTGGTTTGATTTCCATTCCCACTTGACGCCAATATGTTTCTGCGAGGCTAAGCAGGGAAGTCATCTTAAATTTATTCTCCTCATGTTTTAAAATTTTCACTATGCTTGGGTCTTGTGAGGTCAGCAGATATGAGTGTAGTCCCATGATTGCAGATCTATACATGTAATTAATTTCAAGGAGGTCCATACCTCTTCAGAACAGGGAATATATAATCTTGGTATGCATTGAATTTTATAAATCATTTGATGAGCATGAAGTATACTTCTTGTTTTCCTGTCCAATCTATCCAACACCTTTTGGGGCCAGTCAATCACTCTAAAACTGTAAGTTAGGACAGGAAGAACAAATTTATTTATAGCTTGAATTTTGTTCCTAGATGTCAATGCTGTTTTCAGAATTAATTTAAGTCTTCTAAAATATTTCTTACTAAGTTTTATTCACATTTGTTCATGTTTTATTGTTGATCTTTCATCATTTCCCAAATATTTATACACTCCCTCTTGTTCAAGTTCTTTTATATCACATTCTTGTCCCAAATTGATGTTTTCTTGGTGATGCAGCTTTCCTGCTTTAAAGGTTGCTTTTGCACATTTATCAAGACCAAATGACATTCTTATATCATCTGAAAAAAATTGACTACTTGTAGTTGTTCTTTCAGTTCTTCATTTATTTATTTATTTTATTTTATTTTATTTTATTTTACATTTGTTGACCGAGCTAGTCTATCTGGATATATGTCCATTTTTAGTACAGGCCCAGGGAGATAGGCACCAAATAAAAATGATTAACATGTAAAATGATTAACATGTAAAATGCATATACAGAAGTTGTTTTACAGATAATTACATAATATTTCAACAGTTTAATACACAAAAATATTACAGAATATTAGATAAGTTTGTTAGAAACTTTATTCCCAAGGATATTTTTTTTAAAACATTGTCAAAGGAAAAAACTTCAAAGACCAATACACGTGAGGTTCAGATAAGGCACATTTAATAACTTGCTGCAAGGAGACAAAAACATGCAAAATAAGGATTTTGCCTAACTACTAACAGGAAGTATGCTATTCTTATACTGTTCTACAAGACATTGCCTTCTACGGTTGACATAATCAATCACAACTTTCAGTATTGTTCTACAGCAGATGTTACTCAGATTTTCTGCTGACATGACTGGATTTATAAAAAGCATTTTGAGAAAAACAACCTGGCCTTAGCGGTCTCTAGCCCGTTACAAGCTTCTATTGTGTAGTTCTAACACATGTGTTACATTTCAAGGTACTTTTCTAACTTAGGCACAAGCAAATGCTGATTGCAGTTCATATTTTCAAGCAGTCTTTGTTCTGATTATCTATAGCTTCTGCAGCTGTGTATTTTCTCACAGCACAAGCGGAACTCCTTGTCTAAGTCTCATAACATTAATATAAATGTTACATCTATTCATTATTTTCCTGACACAAGCAGAAATTATCTGCTTCCCTGTAAATTTCCAAAGCATAAGCAAAGATTATAGCTGCAGATATTTCATGACAATACAAGGTTAGAAAGTTTCTGCAATTTGTACAGATTTTATGCAGTGTGAAATAGAATAAATGTGTTAACCCTTTTCAAGCCTTAAATGCACTAAGCATATTACTAATACATACACTAATACATATTTTTTCTGACATTTCCCCCCTTTTAATACTTTTATTCTACTTTCAAAATAAGCATAAACAGTTTTTTCTTCTCCTAACCTCTTTCCACTTAGGATTTGCAGTTAAGAGAGTCATTCAATTTAAACTTATGAAAGCATTTTCAATCTTTTAACAGTTCTTCAAACTCAGTACTTTGATATAAGGTTTCAGAAGCTGACGTCTATAAAGTCTTTAATCAGTCTTTTCATGCAGGGGATGCCATAGCAAACACATACTCCCAGTAGGATCATTCCTACACAAATGGCAATCAGGATGTTCATTAGGATAGTACCCCACCCCCCCAAACCATTTCTGGAAAAAGTCCGTCAGTGGGTTTGGTCCTGGTTTGGTCATGGCCGACACTTGCTGAATTACCTCATGATGATTGTCTAGCTCGTGTTTATGGTCAGGAATATACTAACAGCACTCCTCCTGGATTAAAGCACAAGTACTGCCTCTCGCCACTAGGGTGAAGTTGAGAGCCATGCGGTTTTGAAGCACTACAGTTCTCATGGCATTCGGTTCATCACAACCAAACATGATGCTATGCACGTAGGTGGATGCGCAGCCAAACCAAACCAAGTAAACAACAAGAGGCCAGCAATCGACGGTCCTGAAGTAAAAATAATTATGTCCAATACATATAAATGGCTAAAATGATCCTTTATTAAACTTTATTGTTTAATAAAGGATAATTTTAGCCATTTATATGTATTGGACATAATTATTTTTTACTTCAGGACCGTCTATTGCTGGCCTCTTGTTGTTTACTTTATTCAGTTCATCAGTGACCAATTCGAGAGCGGAAAAAGTTGCATTACTCATTACTTCGAGAAGTTTAGACAGTTTTCTCAGCTCCCAGATCAATTTCACTGCTCCATATGCTGGTAATATGCCTGCCCACGATATAACACTATCACTCAAGTCCATGTACGTCAGTCCATTGCCTACAGAATGATGTTTTTTCCAACACGCATCGATTTGCCCCACTGGATTTACAGGTTTCTTGACGACTTCTCAGACATTCTGAATTTTTCCTCGAGGCAAAACTGCAGTGTGTCGTATGGCCGGGACCAGGTAGCCCAAAAAACAACTGCCGGACCAATTCTCAGGTAACCACTTATATGCCTTTCTGCCACATACAAAATAACAGTCCTCTACTTTAGTAGTAACTTTGCTATGAATATACACTTGCCCTGCATGAAACATTTTTCTATCAATTATAGACAGTTGTTTATAGAGAACAGAATTATGTTTTACTTCATCAATTGTTTTGTGCATCAATCCAAGAAATGAATCATAGTTTGTATTACAATAAGAACCTGCATTGTTAGCTTTAGTGTAACATTTATAAGGAACAGTCACATTGCAATTGCTCCAACCCACCTGGACAGTATCATTTTTATAAAAACACACAGTTCCCTTTTGTGGAATAGACAAGTGCAATGCTATTTTATCTTGTGATGTAATGGTTGAGGTATCATAAATCAAGTTTTCCCAGGTCTCGTTGACCCCTAGGGGGACTGTAGTAATTAATAACCCCCCATATGCTGTCGGCAAAGCTGTGCAAATCCAGCAATTCGAAACATTGAAAGTCTCAGCATACACATATTTAATCGCCTGGTAAGTGTTGAAGTTTGGGTGCCAGTTTATGAGTAACGCTTCACGTTTATTCAGTTCAGTTTTTGTGGCTGGAAAAAGTAATGGCCACAACAAAAAGATTATTGTCACTAATACAGTTAACATGATGATTATGCAATACTTTTGAGGAAATGGTTGTTCTGCATTCCTGTTTTTTCTGTATTCTATCATTTTTGCTCTTGACATGTGACAAGATTTTTGTCCAGTTCAAAGTTCTTAACTAGTTTGCAGTGCGTCAGGTGGATCCACGAGGCATGCTCTGCGATCTTGGCTGCAGTGGGTGTCGACAGAAGCACTTGATATGGACCTTCCCACTTTGGTGACGTCCAATTCTTCCTTTTTATTGTCTTCACCCAGATCCAGGTTCCTGGAGCCACTGCCACTTCTGATGGTCTGGTTTGTTCTTTATCTGAAACAGAATTTGACTGCAACAGATGTTTAGAATTCAACAAATTTCTCGTATACTCTGCTAGTATACAGTCGGCTTCCTGGTCTGCGGGCATGAGAGGTTTCCACTGAGGTATATAATAAGCCCTTCCAAATAGTTTTTCAAAAGGAGTCATTCCTTTTGCATTCAAAACAGTTCTCATGCTCAACAGTGCCAGGGGCAGACAGTACACCCAATTTTTTTCTGTTTCTGCTATTAATTTCCTTAGTTTATTCTTTAAAATCCCATTATGCCTCTCAACTAGCCCTGCAGATTGCGGATGGTATGCACAATGATTTTTTAAAGAAATACCAAAATGTTTACTTAACTGTTGTATGGTTTGGTTTACAAAGTGTTTACCATTGTCACTGTAGATCCTTTCCGGAATGTCGAATCTAGGGATGATTTCTTTAACAAGGATTTTTGCTATGGTAGCTGCATCTGGATTTTTAGTCGGAAAGGCTTCCACCCATCTGGAAAACATATCTATAATGACAAGACAATACTTCTTATTTTCACATTTGTTCAATTCTATGAAATCCATACAGATAGTATGAAACGGATACGGTGGTGTAGGGAAACTCCCTTGCTTAGGCTTTAACGCCCCTTGTGCATGATATTTGTTACAAACGTGGCACGTTAAACAAAATTTTTTAGAATAGTTTGTAAATCCATATGTTGTGAACACTCGGTTCACCAGCTGTACCATCCCCCCTGTTGAGACATGGCATTGCCCATGGCTCACCAAGGCTGCATATCTAAACAAATTAGATGGTAGTATCGGTTTCCCTTCTTTAGAGAGGTACAGTCCCTTTTCTAGAATTGCTCCTCGTCTTACCCATCTTTGTTTTTCAGCCTGCGTAGCAAGTGTCTGCATTGGCTTTAACATTTCTAAGTCTAAAATTTCAGAGGGTTGTAATTCCTCATTCAAAAGAAATACTTCTGAAGCTGCCTGTTTTGCAGCTGTATCAGCTCCCACATTACCTTTTGAAATCCTATCTTGTTGCTTGGTATGAGCTGTGCATTTACAAATAGCTACTTTCTGAGGTAACTGAATAGATTCTAAAAGATCTAAAATAAACTTTGCATGATTGATTGGTTTGCCAGTAGATGTTATCATTCCTCGATTTTTCCACTGTTGCGCAAAAACATGTACAGTAGAAAAAGCCTACTGGCTATCAGTAAAAATGTTCACACATTTAACCTTTGCTAAGGTACATGTCCGTGTCAAGGCAATCAATTCTGCTGCCTGTGCAAATAAATTGTGTGGTAAAGGTTTTGCTTCTATAATCTCAGTATCAGAAACTACTGCATATCCTACTAGCTTCTGTCCTGCAGGACCCCTTTTGCATGAGCCATCCACGTAGTATGTCACCTCGGCATCATCCAAGGGGACATCCGTGAGATCTTTTCTAGGCAGTGTCTTTTGCTCAATCACCTGCAGGCAGCTATGTGGTGTGCCATCCACAGGGGTTGTGAGCAAGGTAGAAGGGTTCAGTCATGCATCGTTCAATTGTCATATGAGGTTGGCTCAACAATATAGTCATACAGGAAAGATGCCTAGCAGGGGAAAGATATGCTACCTTCTCTTGCAGTAAAATAATCGCGACTGCATGGGGCACTCTCAATGTGAGAGGGTGGAACAAAACTACTGAGGCCGAAGCCTGTATTGCCATTGCAGCTGCAACTACTGCTTGTACACAGTGGGGTAAAGATCATGCCACTGGGTCTAGCTGTGATGAATAATAAGCAATGGGGCGTTGCTTGTCCTCATGCTGCTGTGTTAACACTGATGTCATATAACCTTGCTTACAATCTACAGTTTGGAAAAAACATTTATGATAGTTTGGTAATCCTAAAACTAACGAGGACGCTATTGTTTCAGTTTGCAGAAAGCAGATTCTGCTTCTGGTGTCCATTGTAACAAATCCTGTGCTGCCATAGACTTTTTATATATCAGGTTTGTCAGCAGTGCAGATTCCAAGGCATAGTTTGGAATCCAGCTCCGGCAAAAATTAGTCGTACCCAGGAAGGACATCATTTCCTTCTTGGTAGTGGGTTTTGGTGTTTGCAAAATCGCTACTTTTCTGTCCTCATCTAATGTCCTACCCTCTTTGGATATTACATATCCTAGGTATTTAACTTGTTTTTTCCAAAGCTGCAGTTTATTTTTGTTTACTTTATGTCCTTCAGTGGCTAAAAATTGTAATAGCGCTATGGTATCTTCTTTGCAATCTTGCTGGCTGGGGGTCGCCAGCAGGATATCATCAACATAAAGTAAAATCTGACTGCCTCTTGGTGGGGTAAATCCCGCCAAGTTGCTTGCCATTTCTTGTGAGAATATTTTCGGACTTTCACAATATCCCTGTGGTAGTCGCGTATATGTATACCTTTTCCCCTGAAATGTCAATGCAAACCAATACTGGCTATCAGGGTGTATCGGTATTGAAAAGAACGCATTGCTGATATCTACCACAGAAAAATATTTCTGCTGAGGTTTTAAATCATTCAACAGGGTGTGTGGGTCTGGCACTGTAGGTGCCCTTGGTATTACTGCATCATTTACAGCTTGTAAATCTTGGACCATACGCCATTCTCCATTCGCTTTCTTAACATGAAATAAGGGTGTGTTACATGGTGAATCAGGAGATTCCACCAGTACCCCTTTCTTAAGTAAAGCTGCTATAATAGGTTTGATTCCTACCTCTGCATCTTTTCTTAAGGGATACTGTCTTTTCTGTGGTCTAAATGCTGACTTTGGTGTGATAGTAACTGGTCCCGCTGTAAGAATAAGTCCTACATCTGACTTTCCTGTTGACCAAAGAGTTTCTGGTATATTCCGTAAGGCATTCTCTTCCTCCTTTAATAGGAGTGCTAATCAGATGTCCTTGCTAGACTACAAGTGCATGGCTGGGTGGGTCTGAGTTATCCAGTTCAACTTCTGCATTTGTATTCCCTGTTCTGGCAGTTCTAACTCTGTCTGCTTTTCCCATCTTGTGACTTTTTCTCCTAAGTCTACCCATTTTACATTCTTGTCCTTAGTCAAGCTAACATGTGGTAATCGATTAGATTTATAGAGTGCAAAGAACTCCTGGGGCAATGAACAGCTGGCTACACTGTTCCCTTCCATGTCCCAGTACAGATTACTTAATATCAATCTGTTTGCACGATTTCTAAACAATTCTTGCTCATATTCCTTATCAGGTCCTGCTGTGTTACAATAATACAGTGTACAGTGCAACAAATGTTGTTTATCAATGTCAAGGGAGGGGAACTTGCTGATGGCTACGTTCATCAACTCTTCGGTCACTGCCCCTGGACCAGTCGTAACTAAGTCCTGGCTGTACCGATAGAACATTTCACCCTCCGATTGCACTGCAAAGGTATCAATTTGTCGCTGGACTTCCATACCTTTCATAGTCGGAACTACTGCGATACCAAATAGCTGCATACGGTCTCTGCCCAAGAGGTTTACTGGGCATTTTGTGGAAACAACAATTTTGCTTTTCTGGGTCAATCCTGAAACAGGATCAGTTATTGCAATATTATAGGAGAGGGGCTCCCGATACAGCTGTCCATTAGCTGCTTTCACTAGTATGTAATCAGGTGACTCTGAATTCTCTGGCAGTTTGGAGGGATGTATCAGGGTCCGTGATGCCCCTGAGTCACACAAAAATTTGACCTCCCTCCCTTCTACCAGGAGTGTAACTTCTGGTTTTGTGTCTGCTATATAGAGCTCTAAGCTCAATAAAGCTAAATCCAATATTTCATTTTCTTCACTATCCGTAACTTCCTGCACTTCCTCTATTTCTTCTGTCACATCCTCTACTCTTTCTATCACATTCTCATTTGTCCTTTCTCTGCTATCCCCTTCTAGTGATTCTTGACTATCATATAGTCAGTCTTCACCCTCCTTGTCTTCCGTGGTTGCCTTCTTGTTTTTCTTGCAATCCCTTGCCAAGTGTCCCTTTTTACCGCATTTAAAACATTCACCCCTTTTCTTTCGCCCTTCAAAGTCCTCTGATTGCTGATCAGATTATTTGTTTCCCTGGGCATTTCTCTTGCCCTTTTTCCTGGACTGTACTACATAGACTTCTGCTCCATCTTCTACATAAAATACTTGGGCTTTCTTTTTCTTTTTGCTATTAAAATGCCTTTCGGCATGCCTAGCATATTCAAGTAATGACTGTAACCTGCTTGTACAATGATCTACCATGTGCTTTGTAATAAAACTGCTTACGGGTGCAATGCTGCCTTTCAAAAATGCATTCTTTAACTGCTGCTCATATGGGGAATCTTGTGTCTGATCTTCAGGAACCTGCATTCCACAATGTTTATTAAAACATTCTAACAGTCTGGCATAATATCTGTCAATAGTTTCACCTTCTTGTTGGATGCATTGATTAATGCAAGTACAGTTTGCCCTAGGCTTCCATTTCTCAGAGATGCAGTCTGTAAGACCTTTTACTCTGTTGTCTAGTTCTGCGCTGCTATGTGGGAGGGGTCTGTGTGCAGCGTCACGGGGATTCCAGTTGCCACTAATCATGTGCCAATCTGGTCCCACAATTTGTCTGACTACTTTTTCTACCTCTTCTCCATTTAAATTATAACTTAGCCTCATTCCTTGTAAATCTTCTAAGAACTTTCTAAAATTAACTTTTGGATGGGGAATTCCCTCAGTGGCTTTCCGGATGTCTTCCAGAGTCCAGGGTCTATACATTGCCCTGCCTGAGGATTAGGTACTTTTATGAGTGGGCATATTTCTTCTTCACTCATAGATCGTGAATTCCTACCCATTTGATATAATTCAATGTCCCCTTTTGAGTTACCTGCCCGTGTTCGAGACCTGGTCTCGATGGGATCTCTAATAAACGGTTTTGCTTTTGTAGTGTCTCTGTTTACAGTGGCAGCAGGATATTGCGGGGGTGGACTAACTTGTTCACTTGCTTCATACTGTGGTAAGGGGGGTGGAGGGGCCGATGCTATCACTAAGTTATTGTCCTCCTTATCTAAAAACATTGCTTTTGAATTATTGTTGTTTTGTTCCCTACGGTTTACTTCCTCAATCCACCTGTGTGCCTGAGGAATTCCTAATTGGCGCTGCTTTTTTACCCGACCTTTGGAATCAGTTTTAAGCTGCTTGACAAGTTTGATAACCAAGGATTTTTCCAATTTACCATCAAATTTATACTTATTAACCCACTTTGAGTAGTATTTAATATTATCAGCACGCTGTGACTGCATGTATCTTGCATCTTCCGTTAACGGCGGATTTTGGGGTCTTTTTGTGCAATTATTACCCATTTTGTTCTACCCTTTTTAATCATTACACAACTCCTTATTTTTAACTTGGTACCACGGATTTTGTTATAGTCTCTTCAGAGTGACTGCCTACCTACTCTGTTTCCCTGATCTATGACAAGACAGTAATCTTTTCTGTTCCTGACTTGTAAAAATACAGTCATGACAAAAACAATACAAATCTAGTCCCTGACCTAAAACAGAAAAAAGTAGATTCACCTTACCTGAGCCTTCGTGATTGATCACCTGGTTCATGAAAAACCCGTCCTTCAGTCGCAGATCAGAAAGTGGCTGACCTCTTTTGTACGACAATTCAGTCGGAGGGCTTTTCAAATAAGAAGAACCAATGTGGTTTCTTCCCCGTACGGTTTCAAGCCACCTGGCCTGTCTGATCCAAGGCAAAGTGAGGGATTCGGGTCCGAAAGACCAATCTGTCAAAGGAAAAAACTTCAAAGACCAATACATGTAAGGTTCAGATAAGGCACATTTAATAACTTGCTGCAAGGAGACAAAAACATGCAAATACAGGATTTTGCCTAACTACTAACAGGAAGTATGCTATTCTTATACTGTTCTACAAGACATTGCGTTCTATGGTTGACGTAATTAAACACAACGTTCAGTATTGTTCTACAGCAGATGTTACTCAGATTTTCTGCTGACATGACTGGATTTATAAAAAAGCATTTTGAGAAAAACAACCTGGCCTTGGTGGGTTCTAGCCCGTTACAAGCTTCTATTGTGTAGTTCTAATAAATGTGTTACATTTCAAGGTACTTTTCTAACTTAGGCACAAGCAAATGCTGATAGCAGTTCATATTTTCAAGCAGTCTTTGTTCTGATTATCTATAGCTTCTGCAGCTGTGTATTTTCTCACAGCACAAGTCTCATAACATTAATACAAATGTTACATCTATTCATTATTTTCCTGACACAAGCAGAAATTATCTGCTTCCCTGTAAATTTTCAAAGCATAAGCAAAGATTATAGCTGTGCATATTTCATGACAATACAAGGTTAGAAAGCTTCTGCAATTTGTACAGATTTTATGCAGTGTGAAATAGAATAAATGTGTTAACCCTTTTCAAGCCTTAAATGCACTAAGCATATTACTAATACATACACTAATACATATTTTTCTGACAAACATGCTCATTTTGGATAGAATAAGGAACTGATATGGACCAGTCCTTTAATAGTAAAAGTGGTAGATAAGAAGTAATGGGTCATCAGAGGATGATAGCAATGACATTTTGGATTAGTCTGGGTTTGTACAGGGGCATAACCAGTGTATTTTCAGGTAAAGTTTCAATTTTTGTTTGAACAGTGATAAAGAGGGCAGTGATGTCAGTTCATTTGGAAGTTTGTTCCAGTGTTTTGCAACAGCATTAGAGAACAGAGAGTCGCCAGCGATATTGTTGGCTTTACTTGTGGATACTAGTAATTTATTAGATGAGCATAAGGTCTTAAGGTTTTTATATGGGGTAAAAAGGCTTGAAAGTATTGGGAGTTTTAGTTGGTTGGAAGAGGACTTTATGGGCAATGGTGAGTTGGTTATATTGGAGCTGATTTTGTAGCTCTAACCAGCCTAGCTGTTTCAGATTATGACAGTGGTGGGTCCTGAAAGAGGAGGCTGTGGCAAATTTGGCAATGCTATTATAAGAGTTTGACAGCTTGTTGAGGTTGCTTTTTGTCAGATTTGTGTATATGGATGACGCATAGAGGAGTGTGGAAATTAAATGGGTGTGGGCAATAGAAGTTCTGGCTTGTGGAGTAAGGAATGGTTTAATCCTATAAAGGGAGCCCAATTTCCTATTAACAGTTTTTATAGTGTTATTAATGTGAGTTTCATAGGTAAGGTTGTTATCTGTTGTTATTCCTAGAAGTTTAGTGGTTAGATCTGGAGATATAATAGTACCATTATTGGATAGGACTGAGAAGTCTATTGGGGTGGACTTGTGGGTGGGCGTGAAGAGTAAAAGTTTTGTCTTTTTGGGGTTCAAGAGGAGGCAGTGTTGTAAAAACCAGTTTTCTACTATGGTAAACATTTTCTGGGTTAAGGACTGCAGTTCAGATGAAGACTTAGCTGAGCAGATTATTGTAGAATTATTTGCGTATTGAATACAGGTAGCTTGAGCAATTGTTAGGTGAAGGTCATTTATATAAATTGAGAATAGGAGAGGGCCAAGAACAGAGCCCTGAGGGACTCCCAGGGTAACAGGGAGATGGGAAGATAGGTTGTTGTCCCAAAGCACAGCCTGTTGTCTGTTGTTTAGGTAAGATTGGAACCATTGTATAGCCAGAGAATCAAGAGAAAGAGATTTTAATACATTTATAAGTAAATGGTGGTTGACCATGTCAAAAGCTTTTGAAAGGTCGATAAAGAGTACTGAGGAGAGAATGTTGTTATTTTTGTTATGATTGATGCTATCAGAGAAGGGTAAGAGAGCAGTGGTAGCACTATGGAATGGCCTAAAGCCATGCTGACACTTTGCAAGTAGATTGTTTTGGAGTAAGTGGTCTAGTACTTGTCTATGGATGCATCTTTCCATTATTTTAGCCAAAGGAGAAAGTAATGCTATTGGATGGTAGTTTAAATAATCATTAGAATTGCCACCCTTGTGTAGGGGATGATGTTGGAGATTTTCCAGATGGCAGGGATGTTTCCTTCTTTTATGGTTCTATTTATCAGGATTGATATAGGATAGGCTATGGCTTTGGCAGCTTTTTGCAGATATTCCGCTGGTAGTTGGTCTGCTGATGGGGTTGTTGGCTTAAGTTTTTGTAGAAGGTTACAGATAAAGTGAGTTGGGACTGGTTGCAAATGGAATATAGGAAGTGAGTTAGTAGCAGAAGTTGGGAGATTAGAACCATCAGCTTTTAGTTGATTGGCCAGTGATTGGATGGCACCTGTGAAGAAGGTATTAAAGGCGTTTGCTGTTTGTTTGGGATTTTCGGGATTAGCACCTGTAGGGGGTGGTGTAGTAGAGTGGCCGGGATGAAGAAGTCTGTTAATGCTGACCCAGAACTTTTGTGGATTACTTTGGTTTGTCTGTTGGAGATGACAGTAAAAGTTCATCTGATGAGCTATACAGTTTAAAATCATCGACAAACAGAAGATGAGAAGTCATTACATTTTGCTGTTTTCTAGGAGCCAAATTACAGCCATGGCATAAGCTAAGTAGATAGCTTAATGGGTTAAGGGCAAGACAGAATAGCAGTGGTGACAGGAACTCACCCTGGAATATCTCCCTTTGAATTTTTATCCCTGGAATAATAATTTATCCTTAATCATGGCTTAATTGAAAACTGGGCTGCCATTGTTTCATGGTCACTGTAATGTAATCGATCAGTGCAGAGCATATCTCATACATTTTTGAGCACTCTTTTATCCATGAATGTGGAATGCTATCAAATGCTTTTTTGTAGTCAATCCATGTTGTACTTTCTTCCCCTTTTTGCAGTTCTCCATTATGACTTTATTTAACAACAAATGATCCTTTGTTACATATGACTTTCTTTTATTACTATTTTGTTCTATTGCCATGATTGAATTTTCTTGTAAATGACTATAAACTCTTTTCGCATCAATTCTGGTGTATAACTTATATGTCAGCAGAAGACAAGTTATTCATCTATAATTTTTAGGGTAGCTTGCAGGTTCACTCTTAAGTAGAGCATTGTTTTTCCTGTTGTTAGCCAGGTTGGTGTCTGTTCTGGGTGTGCATATAAATAGTTCTTACTTATGGCTAAATCTTCCGGCAAAGATGTTAATACTTTTAACCAGAAGTTAGGTACTGCATCTGGGCCTGGGGTTTTCCAATTTCTTAACTTTATTTCAATCTCTCTGGCAGTTACTTCATTCCATTTCATATCCTGCACCTTTAAGCTTCTTATTCTTTCTTTTACTTCTTCTAGCCATTCAGCATCTTTGTTATGTTCCACTGGATGTTCATAAATAGTTCTCCAAAATGTATCCTTTCTTCTTTTTTGGTGGTCGTTCAATTCCTTTTACCTTGTTTCCCAATTCTCTATAAAACCTTTTTGAGTCATCGATAAAATGTTTATTTTGTACTCTGATATTTTTAGTTTATTATTTGCGATAGTGCATGAAAAATCCTTATCTGCTATAATACTGTGCATTGCTTTTATCATGTCTATCTTTCTAAGTATTTTTGTTGATCTGTTCCCTCTTCTATATTCTTCTAACAATGACACTTCTTGTCTTAATAGCTTTATAGTTTTCTCTGTTCGATACTTCCATGATGGTATTTGATTTCTCCCCTTCCTTTCCCTTACTACCCTGTGTTCCTGTGGCAGAATTGTATCTGTTATTAATTTAGCTGCACAGTAATATATCCTGTTTACTTCTATTATATTGCATGGATCTCTATGGACAGTCCTAATTACTGCGTTCATTTATTTTATTATACTTCTGACTTTTTGGGTTTTATTGACCTTCTGCAGTCTATTTCTTTCATTGATCTTAATATGTCTGTCTATGTCTATTAAATCAAGCAACTCTTCTCTTAGCTCATTTTCTTCTAAACTGAGGCACATCTTTTGTTCTCCATTTCCTGTGGGCATTCTATAGAAAGTTGTATAGCATCTTCCTGTGGCACATTCTCTTCAACTTCATCCTGTGTCATCCATTGCTCTGTCATATGGGAACTCACTGCCCTATCACTCCTCAACACTGACTGCGTCAGACTTGCCACAGTTTCCTATTCCTTCCCTTGCTGTCCAACTTCAAGTGAGCATTTATACTGGTTTCCTGTGGAAGACTCCAAAATATTTTCATATGGCAAATGACCAGTTGCTTCTGTTTCCACTGGTTTCTCCTTAATTTGGGTGTCAATTGCTCTAGCTTGCTGTGGTGCTTTCTGGGCTAGATTTTCTACACTGAGTCCTTTACTTCTTAGGTACTCCATAACCTCAATTTCTATTTCTTTAACTTCTCCATTGCTAATCTTCTTTTCTACTTTTCCTCTTAGTCTTCTTATTTTTTTGTATTGTAAAGTTTTCCATGTCTGGATTCCTTTGCTTGTATTTCTCTCCAAATATCTTTGGTGCTGCCCTTTTTGTATTGATTAGTTTTGCTTACTTCTTTGCATAAATATCACACCATATTAAATCTCTTTTTCTTTCCCATGTCCATATTTCTTCTTCAGATGTCTCCTGATCTTCCTGTTTCTGCTTACTTTGGGGACCCATTCCATCATGCTGTGATGTAACCTGTGTTAGACCTTCTACACCAAATCCTTCACATCACAGGAATTCCCCAGCTGGGAGAGTTTCTCAATGATACTTGAGTGGGAAATTGTGTCAAAAGCCTTGGCTAGGTCGAGATAGGCAGTATGTACTGTTTTGCCTTCATCCAGGGCTTTGGTGACATTCTTGAAGAAGCCCACCAGGTTCAGTATGCATGATCTACTCTTAACGAAACCAAACTCAGTTGGGTCAGGAGTTTGAAGGTTGCCTATGTCCTTGTTGATAAGGTTCATGATGATTCTTTCCATGGCCTTGCAGATAATGCTGGTTCAGCTTATAGGACTATAGTTCCCAGGGTCAGTTGATGGACCCCCTTTGTGCAAGGGGATTACTGTTGCTGTTCTCAACTCTGCTGGAACAAAACCAGTGCTCAGTCTGAGGTTAAAGATAGTGCCAAGTGGTTCCACTAGGTTTTGTTTTAGATTGTTTAGTAAGCAGTCTGAGATGTTATCTTGTCCCATAGAGGCCATGTTTTTGGCCTTGGAGAGCACGGGTAAGACCTGCTCTTTGCAGCTACTAGGTAGAGGACTGGTGACAGGTATGCTTTGGGGTATGGCTGATGGGAACAGGTGGGGTGAAGTTTGCACAAAATCTGTCAGCTAGCAGGTTGACAATTTTCTCAGGTTCAATATGGGAGGTACCATCCACTATAACTTTGGCATATAGTTGGGTGTTTCCTTTTATATTTCAGACATAGCTAAAGAATGGCTTATGATAATTTTTAGTTAGGGATGCTAATTTAGCTTTGTAACTAGCTTTAGAGGACTTTAGAAGATATATGATTGGCTTGTTCAAGCTGTGGAGGATATTCTTCTTCTGCTGAGTAACTTCCCTCTTGCTCTTAAACATCTGTTTCTTCCTTTTGTTATATAACCTTTTTACACTTGAGGTCTACCTGGGTGGCCTTTTTTTCAGGAGGACCTGCTTTTGTTGTGGTCAGGTACAGCTAAGTTTATACAGTTGTTTAAGCAGTTTTACAGAGCATTTGTGTACTTCTCTGCATATGAGTCATTGTTGGCTGTGTTAGCACATTCACCTGGATATCCAAGGTTTGCTTGAGGTGATTGACTAAACCCACCTAGTCTGACTGGCAAACACTGAAAAACGTCTTCACTTTTATGGAAATACCCCCAGTGTTCAAATAATCCTTCTAGAAATCCTCCCAAAGATCAAACAATTGTTGCCAATAAAACGCTTGAGCCACGTGTTATTCAATTGCCATTTGCATGCAGCCTAAGTGAAATCTAAAATAATTCGTAACACATTATTTAGACTCTGCAAAGCCGTCAGTAACATTTCTCTTTCTCTGTCTCTCTCTCCCTCTTTCTCATTAATTAGAATTTTCTGTAAGGCAATACTTGGCCTACTTCCTTAGTTAACAAATGTTAACATTTTTTATTTGTTTATTTAAAAATATGTACTGTACCATTCATTTGGCTGTAGATACCAAATTTGCACCAGTTTGTTGGCTGATGTCATGCTTTTCTGTATGATTTACTCTAGCAACCAAGATACACTGCAGCTCCCTTAACAGTAATAGCACATAAGCCTATCAGATGCAAGATGGAGACACTATTAAACAAATGAATGCTTCTTCACTCAAGTGAATTGAATGTCATCAGAAATGCAGTTTTAAAGAGCATACTTTAATTAATAGAAGTAACACATGTAACCAGTTCAATAAGCAATGTTTCTCCAACTGCTGCTTACAGATGTATAAAGAAATAAAACACAAATGGGTTCTAGTCTCTTTTCCTGTTTCATGATTAACTAAACAATTGTCAGGATTTGTTAGGTGGATGAATGGATGAATAACACATTATTTATATGCAAACTAATTTCCCACTCCCAATAGGTGTTCCAACCAAAATTTTTCAGTGTACTTCCATTGTCAGCTCAGACCCAGAGACTTAGCAGTCATGTGGATGGGCTAGTGATATTAGGAGACATCACTAAATCCAAAGTCTCTCCAGTGTTCACAGCGTCTAAATGACAGTGAATACTAAACTACTCATTGAATAATCCTTTCAGTGGCAATTCTCAAAACTACATATACCTTTTTTGAAACAAGAGTAATAGCAAGCTATCTAAAATAATGCACTGTATTAAACAAAACACATTTATAATGTCTCTTAGGAGCATAAAACCAAAAGAATGTTAAGGCAACATAACACCTGTAGTCATACAGCTTTCTTTATAGTTCTGTTTATGCGCCTTGTTTGTCCAGCTGTCCAAGCTAGAGTATGTCCTTTTCTTGGCTATGAAGTATTAATGACAGTGGACTGTAGGTCAGTGTCCTCCTAATAATCACTCTTTTCAAAGCGTGTTAAAAAGGGTTAATGTCCAGTCAAGGCCGTGCCTCCCATTTGACAATAGTAACCATGTATAAATTACTATTTTGTATCAGGGTATATATCACGTGGTCAAAAGCTAATAATAGCGAATGACTACAACTTGGAAAACACCGGAACTCAAAGTTGTTATTGTGGGGTCACACTACAGTGTAGATAGGGGTATTTGCCCTTTCCTCACTGTAGTGTGATCTCAGAGTAGGTATATATATTTAGTGGGGGGTGCAGCCCCCCACAATTGCAACTTTGAGTTCTGCTGTTTTCGAAGCTGTGGTCGTTCACTATTATTACCACATGATATAGACCCTTTGTAACATATTAAAATTTGGAAGGTACACCAATCAATATGTAGTGCATGGAGCTGGGTATGGTCAGAGACCTAGTTGCAATTGTTTATCTTGCATCATATCAAGATTGGTACTTCATAGGGAAATCTAGTCATTCTTGCAGAGCTGACTCACCAAAACGTTTGTCTTTATTTGAGATTATGCTAGATTGCTCTTCTTTTGGTGTCTAACAAGGAACTTCATTTTGGACTTAATTTCCTTGACTGATGCTTCTCTTCTGGTTATGTAGCTTATCAATAGTATCTGTAATTAAGGGACTTTAATGCAGGACTGAAAGATAAACATAAGGTTTGCAGGTATATCTGGAACTTCTGCAACCTCTCACTATAGTGAAGACTTGATGTTCTATGGAATTTTCTCTCTTCTGGAAATCTCGATGGTTATTACTGATATCCACCATTAATCTTTATTTCATGGTATTTACCTAAGATAATAATGGAGTAATGTTACTGTGCTGTGCATCCATACTTCAAAAACAAATGGAAATCAATGAACAAATGTTCATTTCATTGTCTGATGCCACTAGCTCTGATATTCCAAACAGAAAAGATTGTATTTGATATTGGAATGTGGGCTGACCTAGACATCACTGGCTCACTAAGAGAAAATCAGGAATATACGTTCATCTTTACTTTCATTTGCTCAGAGCTGTTTATGGCAGCAGAAAAATTAATGGTGACTTTATAATATAGACTATGATAATACTGACATCTGTAGGAATAGATTTTCAGTCTTACAAATGTTATATTAGCCCAATATGCACTTTTAGGAGACAGTGTCTTTCATAATATCCAGCTTTACGGAACCGTGTCTTCATCCTTACAAAGGCATTTTTCTTTATTTTGTCTAGATGTACTTCACAAACTGTGCCTTTTGCCCTCCTCTGAACAGAGGTTGGAATTACTATTCTCTGAAACAGTTAGTTTATTCTAACAGTTTTCATATTTCTTCACAGTATCTGCTTGTGAATAATCTTTAGCAGTGATACTGACTTTCTATTTTTACAGGAAAAGTACCAGTAAATCTTGAATTCAATCCAAGAATTGGAAACTAACAAACAGAATTTTCATGGAATTAGTCATTTTAGCCCAGAGAATGAAGTCGCCAAAAGATATATTCTGCTCATATGTACTATTTATAATATTGATAGGTTGCATTACTGAATGTCCTGTGCCTAGAATCTGTCTTAATTTTTAAAAATATATTGATGCAGAAGGAAAATGAAATGAAATCACCATAATGACTGGAAACTACATTTAAAAATCGCAGGTATAATATCAGGAGACTGTTTCATGAAAACAGAATTTCACTTTTTTAAAAATGAAAATAGTGTCCCTGATTTTTAGTTATTTTGTACGATCCACTTGCTCTGCTCAGTTCTATCAGCTTCTGTAACAGCAAGGCCCAGATTCGTTAAGCTACACGAAGCACATAGCCAACATGATAGCGTCATTTGGTATTCATTAAGCAGTTCTACATGATGTGTTGGCTCCAAAGGGAAACAGTGAAATATGCTAATGAAAGCATAAAGAGCCAAAGCACACGCTAATTAACCAATCCAACATGGGAGAGCTATTTAGGAAGCTATAAAGTAATCATATACACTCAGTGTAGGCTTTTTCTATGTACACCAAAGCTCTTTGGAATACAGGCACTATGCTTATAAAAAAAAGTTAAGGGTTACAGTTGCAATTATTATGATGTATGTGCAACAGGCTTTAATTTAGGCTGCTGCTGCTGCCAGACCTCAGGCAAGAATAAAAGTGTTTAGATCCTGTTTGACTTATCATGGACTGCATGAAACAGAAATTGTCGACAGATACAGGGTGGACAGGGAACAGATTTCAAGTCTGCATAAACTAAAGCACTGCTGGTGCTTCCCTGCTGGGTGAGGAAAATAAACCTATATTTTTTTGTTTGTAACTTGCTGATATGGTTGTTTTCTGTTTTACCTGCTCCATTTTGTTTTCTGTTATAAGAAATCTGCTTGACCCGTTTTTTTTTTTTGTGTGTCTGAGAGGCATACACTTAAATTATCAAGACTGAACATTTCACATGCTTTTTCATTGGTTAAATTGTCTCTTGAGTGATACTTAAAGACTACTGGGGCTTTGTCTTTTCTAAAAAGATTTCAAGCCTGCATAAATTAAAGCACTGCTGGTGATCCCTTGTTGGGTGAGGAAAGTAAACCTATATTTTATTGCCTGTGACTTACTGATTGAGTTGCTTTTTGCTTTACCTGCTCCATTTTGTTTTCTGTTTTAAAAAATCAACTTGGCCTGGCATTTTTGTTGTATGTGAGAGATAGACAAATTATCTAGACTGCACATTTCATGTTTTTTTCATGAGTTAAATTGTCTCTTGAGTGATATTTAAATACAAAGTGAATTTCTGGGCCTTTGTCTTTTCTAAAAGGAATTCAAGCGTGCATAAACTAAAGCAGTGCTGGTGATTCCCTGCTACATTTTCCCACCCACCCTCCACTTCGTTGATCTGGTTGTAAAAACCTGGCGATTTTAAACTATCCACCTCTACTGTAAATTGAGTTTAATAAGTTTCTCCCTGTCTACACTGTTGTTGATATCTTGAATTATTTGCCTTTCCTTGTGCTTATATTGAAAAAGTGAATCTTGCCTCTCATTGTCTGTTCTATTGATTTACTTGCTCTGAATTCAGTATCTAGCTAGCTGTTGGAGGATAAAATAGTTTATTTTTAAACTCTAGTAAGCACAGGTTTTGACATCAAGAGGTCAGTGGATTTTCTATCTAGTGCATTGGGAAGTAGCTTGGTGTGTTTAGGTTGTGGAAACACTTGAGATTTCTGCACATAGTTTTATTGGCTGGAGGGCTTATTAATCATCTTATCTTGTTTTCAGTGCCTTTATAAATTCTGTACAATTGAGAGAATCTTGGCTCATTTATACAAAGTGAAGTACATTTATTGAATAATCACACTTTTATAAGCTGTTTAAAGTACACTGCTGTATATGTGTCTTTACATTTGTTTGTGGTAGCATTTTACTCCAGGCACT
Source organism: Protopterus annectens (assembly GCF_019279795.1). Lineage (NCBI taxonomy): Eukaryota > Metazoa > Chordata > Ceratodontiformes > Protopteridae > Protopterus > Protopterus annectens. The sequence continues at coordinate 213,103,813 of NC_056746.1, read as the reverse complement.
TCTTTACTGTGCTTTCACATTAAGAGGACTGGGATTATTCATCTAGTGGCAGCAGTTGTTTACCCGGTCTGTCTGAACTGGGAAGAACACAAAAGGGCTCTAAATATTTTTATGCATTTCTCTTTATACTATGACTGTACTTTAGTAGTTTCAAAAAAAGTACTGTCTACTGCTGCTTTAAGTCATTAATTGCACTGTATTACATTGTATCTGTTAGTTGTATGACTGTTGTAGGTAGTTTGTGTAATCTTGGTACACTTGGGTTCCAAACCAGCTATTTTACATTAAGAAGGTGCTTTTCTGCACCCTTGTGGCAGAAGTGTGTTGATCTAACCTGTCTGAGTTGGGGAGTGCTGGTGGAAGGCTTATTGTGTACTTTCCTGATTGGTAGTTAGCTTAAAGCTTGTTTCTCTTTGCTCGTATTTAAGCTTCGCATTTGTGCAGTGCTGTTCTTTGTGCAGTGGTAGTCAGCAGTGCCCTGTATAGACGCAAAAGCTAGAAGCTCAGTTTTTCCTCAAACAACTGTCAGCGGAAACCTTCCAAGCTTTTCTGCTACTCTAAGAGCGATTCAATTGCACACTGAGCAGTGTTGCCTTGTTGATCATCCTTAGCCTACACAAAGTATGGGTTGTAGTCTCAGCACTACAAGTGCAGTCTTGTCAAATTAAGCCATTCCCTTCCCTAATAAAACATACAGTAAGAGCAGGCTATCATGGATGGGCAGTTTTCCAGCATTGTGATGGGTATCCTGAGACAATGTAGCAATTGTCTGTTGTATACTGACAACTATATACTCCTGAAACAAACTGTTTATGTGACAGATGTAGTTACACTATGAAATTGGAGGCAAGACTCTCACATAAGGACAAATTGAATGCCAAACAGGTTGTCAGCACACACACACACACACACACACACACACACACACACACACACACACACACACACACACACACACACACACACACACACACACACACACACACACACACACACACACACACACACACACACACACACACACACACAGACACACACACACTTTGTAAACAGCAGGACTGCAAGTGTTGATGTATGTGTATTCATATTCTGATGAATTGATGTTCACAGTACTAAATAAGGACACAACCCATAAACCCACATATGCAGAGGTACTCACTAGTAACTTAGCAAAAGATCAGAGCCCTCACAAATGAAAAACACTTACACACATAGCAATGCAAAAAACAACCACAACACATAATAACACATACAGCAATGTCTCAACAAATAAGCCCATAAGGTGTAACACCACAAAACCTGATATATTAAGCATAGGTGACTCCATTATGTGACACATGGATGTTCCCCTCACCAGGCTGGATAAGGGATGAGTTACAGTTAGCTGCCTGTCAGGTGCCTGGATCCATCAAGTCACTCAAACACAAGTACAAGTATGATTCCTTCATAGTCTATGTGGGGGGTGAATGACTTGAAACATACCTCACTGGACTATATGAAGAGAGACATGACTGAGCTCTCAGATTATATGTGAAAGGCAGATATATACCTAGCCTTAAGTAGCATTCTACCTTCTCCAAGATGATGATGCCACAATACAAAGAAAAAATGATTGACTTCAATAATTGACTTAGCTTCTGGTGTCAATCCAAGGGTATCCATATCTGTCAGCCTGGGAAGTCATGGTCTACAGGCCATGCTGCTTTGCCAGAGACGGTCTGCACCTTTGTCCTCTAGGCTTTTGCATATGGGCAAAGCCATTAGCCACCCTTATTCTGCCATATTTAGGCAGTGTCAAAATAACCAACCTCCCAACATAACAAAATCCTCTCAAGATTAACTCAAGGTACTGTTATTTAATGCTAGGAGTCTAAACAAGAAACTGCACTCCCTGGAAACACCCCTTACTTTGGAAGATGCTGACATCTGTGCAGTCACAGAGACATGGTTCAAAAGCAAGGAAAGCACCCTGGCTGTACATGGCCACAGTGCCTTCTATATGTTCAGACCACAAACTGAGCATGAAAGAACCAAAGGAGGAGGTGTGTCCATCTTCATTAAGGATAAGTACACCTCTAGACTAGTCAAACACTATGACTCTCTTGAGCTACTCCATGTCCAATTAACTGTAGGCAAAGCCCCCTACCACATCATAGCTAGCTATAGGTCCCCACCACGAAACAGCAAAAACATACCACATACCTGGACTTACTTGAGTCACTTGCCATACAGCCCAGCACTTTTCTCATGGGTGATTTTAATTATCCTACCATTGACTGGGAAATATATATGACCACAAACATGCTAGCTCAGAGTTTCTTGGACTTATTTCTCAATGTAAATGCTCTGGAACAGCTAGTCAGCAGACCCACAAGAGGCTCAAGTGTCCTGGACATAGTACTCGCTAACATGGGAGAGCATTGTACCACCCCCAGGTAATGTCCTCTCTGGTTTAATTGAATCATAAATCAGTTTCATTCAATGTAATTATAAGACCAGATACCCCATCAAGATCAAAAACTCTTATGAATTTTTCAAAGACAAATTATCTCCTACTAAGTGATGGTATAAGAAGTTTCAGAGCCCCCTCAAATGCAGATAACACCGACTGTTATGCAGAGGTGTACACCAATGCTCTGTAAAACCACTTAAGCAGTTATATAAAATTGGCTGTACCTGACTGAATTAAAACCAGGTCTTCCCCAAAAACCAAGCCACCCTGGTGGACCCCTAGCATAAACAGGCTATATGACAAAAGAAAGAAAATGTCCAAGAATAAGAGAGAACTGGCTCAGCAGAGAAAGAAATCCCTGTCTAACTTAAACAAATTAGACCTCAAGTTCTAAACGTGAAGCTACAAACCAAACAGAACACTGTCAAATTCAGCACTGGCCCCAGTAAAGGCTGTCCCTCCTATAATCCACAGATAAGTATAACCGGTCACAGATAGCTCCAAGACGTACTCTGTGCAATAAATGCAGGCAGTCTGCAGGTATAAAAGCCAAATTTAATTAACAAGAAGACAGAATAAACACAAACTGTAGGATTTAGTACTTTCATCTCCCATCCAGAGACTTCATCAGAATCAAAATCCTTCATATGTTCTCCATTTAAATAGTTACAAATCATTCCTGATTGGATATCTGATCATTGGTTCTCAGGATTAACTCTTAGCTTTCCTACATTTGAGGGGGCTTTGAAACTTCTTATACCATCACTTAGTAGGAGGTAATTTGTCTTTGAAAAATTCTTAAGAGTTTTTGATGGGAGATGAAAGCACTAAATTCTACAGTTTGTGTTTATTCTGTCTTCTTGTTTATTAAATTTGGCTTTTATACCTGTGGACTGCCTGCATTTATTGCACAGAGTACGTCTTGGAGCTATCTGTGATTGGTTATACTGATCTGTGGATTATAGGAGGGACAGCCTTTACTGGGGCCAGCGTTGAATTTGACAGACATCAAGTTCTCCAAAGCTAATTATGAGGTAAAAATAGCTTGCTTAGCTAAGGATAATTACAAGACATTTCTTATCAACATCCAAAATATAAAAGGAAATACCCAGGTATGCTCTGAACTGGTTGTGGATAGCACCACCCATACTCAGCCAGAGGTAATAGCCAACCTGCAAGCTAAGAGATTTAGAGCAAACTTCATCCCTCTGTCCCTTTTAGTCATCCCCCAAAATATACCCATCACCATTCCTCAGCCTATTATTTCAAGAGAGCATGTAATCATGGTGCTGTCCAAGGCCAACAACACGGCATCAATAGGACTAGGCAACATCCCAGATTTCATTTTAAACAACTTAAAACATGACCTAGCAGATCCACATGGATCCCTGATTAACCACAGCCTGCTAACTACCTATATTCTAGCAGAATGGTGGATGGCAACAGTACTCCCTCTGCACAATGGGGGACCATCAACTGAACCTGGGTATTATGGACCTATAAGCTTGACTAGCCTCATCTGCAAGGTCATAAAAAGAATCATTATGGACCTTGTTAACAAAAACATAGGTAATCTGCAAACTCTGGACCCAACCCAGTTCAAATTCATTAAAGGTAGATCTTGCCTGTTAAACATGGTTAACTTCTTTGAGAAAGTGACCAAGGCCCTGGACGAGGGAAAGACAGTGCATACTACCTATCTTATTTATTTATTATTTTACATTTGTTGACTGGGCTAGTCTAACTGGATATATGTCCATTTTCAGTAGAGGCCCAGGGAGAAAAGCTCCAAGCATCGGCAGTGACAAAGCATACAATATATAACAATAGTAAAATAAGTTACAGTATATTGTTTAAATTGTAGGTAAGATAAACTTGTACAGAGTCCTTTAGTAGGTTTAAGCTAAGGTCAAATACAGAGAACAAACAACATTTAAGAGATAAAAATATATAGAGAATCCTTTTTTTTCTTTAGTACTAAGAAGGAAATCTTTATTACAGGTAGGCAACATAGAACAGTGGAGTAGAGAAGTATAGGGAGAGCAAGAAGGCACTTGACACAATCCCCCACTCATGTATTATAAAGTAACTCTCCCAATTGGGAATTAACCCCTACATTACCAGTTGGGTAGCCAACTGGCTCACTGACAGGACACATAATGTCAATGTGGGTGACTTCACCTCTAGCAAAAGACCAGTCACTAGTGACGTGCCACAGGGTTCTGTGCTGTACCCCTTACTGTTCAGAATATATTTCTCAGAAGTCCAGGTAAAATTGAACAGCCTGTGGCGGACTAAGTTCACTGACAATTTCAAATTGAGAACAATCATGGAGTCCCCCAATGATGTTAATATACTGCAAACAGGGTTAACACAGACAAACCCACAGATTAAAGCCAAAATGCAAAAAAATGCATTATTATTATTCTTTTTGCGAGAGCTGACATCCCTGCTAATTACATTATAGACAGTACCTCCCCCTATGTGTAGACGCAGTGGTACGTGATCTGGATATTCAGGTTGATGGCATTGTGAACTTTGACCATCATGTATCCACAAATCCTTCTATGTGGCACATCTTATAAGCAAAAGGATCGCATCCAGATCTAATAATGTTATAATTGCATTATAGTCGGCCCTCATCAGACCAATAATTTAGTACAATGCTCCCTTTTGTATGTACCTCACCAGACACCTGTAGTGATTGAAGAGACTACAGAGGTTTTTGACCAAGAAATTACAGGGTACACAAAACAAGTCTGAAAGCCATGTCACTGTATTTTGTCTCTTACAGGTTAAGGGGTGACCTGTGCCTGGCTTACAGGGCATTGTCTGACTCAGCTCTGATAAAAATGCTAAACATTCATAAATCATACTACACAAAGGTTGCACTCTCCAGGGATCTTTACCTAGCCTCTGACATGAACAAGTCATGCTGTTGAGTTAAATACATCTCCCAGAGACTGTCACTTCTCTGGAACAAGCTTCCAGTTCATGTGAAATAGAGTCCCTCCATGATCCTCTTCAAATGCAACCTAGATCAATGGATGAGTGACCACAAATTCACTCCTGGGGTGTTGCCCATGTCCCTCCTGGACAGAGGAAGTCAGTATTAACTACCATAGACCCTTCCCTCTGCAAACTTCACTCACCACCTTACCACTGACAATGGAGGCAACAAGAGATAAATATGGCTAGGCTTGTAAGGACTCTAGAGCCTTTAGCCTAGTAACCTTCTATGAACCTATGAAAATATGCAACCTCTGCCACCCCCACAACAGGCCTCAGAGAAACTGTGAAGAATCCATCCCAGTGGAAAAAAGGTATGTTTAACATTACACATACTAGCCACTGTAATTTTCCAGAGGTCCACATGGGATATATTGAGGTGTCACAGGCATCAGCCTACAGAATATTACATCAGTTTTTAAAATGCAATGCTACCACATGCAAGGGAGCATATCTGTTTCCTATGAATCCCAGACCCATAAGTCTCACTAGTCTTATATGTAAATCCATGGAAAGAATTATAATGGAGATGATCAATAGATATATAGTAAACCCCCAGACACTGGACCCAACCCAATTTGGTTTTATCAAGGGCAGATTATGCCTACCCAACCTGGTGGACTTCTTTGAGAAGGTCACCAAAGCAATGGATGAGGGCAAAATTGTTCACACTGCCTATCTTGACCTGGCCAAGGCATTTGACACAATACCCCACTCAGGCGTTGTTGACAAACTCATGAGGTTAGGTACAACTCCGTATGTCACCAGGTGGATAGCTAGCTGGCTCAAAGACAGGACTCAGGAAGTTAGAATTGGGGAGTCCACCTCTACAAAGAGGCCAGTCACAAGTGGAGTCCCACAAGGATCAGTCCTTGGAACACTCCTTTTTGGCATTTACTTCACAGATGTCAAGGCCAATGTCAGTGGTCTCTGGCTGACTAAATTTGCAGATGATTGCAAATTAGGAGCTGTTGTTGAATCTCACACTGACACAAATGTTCTCCAGGAGGGGCTGACATAGACAAATAATTAGTGTCAGAGCCATGGACTAAAACTAAATGCCAAGAAATGCATAATAGTACCCATAATAGTACCCTAAATTTCTCTGGGGCACAAGGTGTAAATGCAGTCAGCTTAAAGATAATGTGATGCATGGTTTAAATTCACTTAAATTTATTTATTTATTGAAATTTGTTAACTGGGAAAGTCCACTGGGCCAATGACCCATTTTTAGTGGAGGCCCGGGGAGAAAAGCTCCATACAATCACAGAACTTTTTACATAACATCAGCTTAACTTTGAAAGTCAAAAAAGTTTTTACACACTACAAACTTGAAGTAGATATAAAAGACAAATACATATTTAGAGGTATACAATACAAGAAAATAAACACAGTGTGTTAGATTTTTAGTAATTCTGTTTGTATATTCTCATAAGTAAGAATACTGTTTAATCGATTCTGTTTATTCAGCCACAGAAATAAAGAAAACGAGAGATTGGATATGAAGACAGATGGTGTAAATTGCAACTATATTAAGTTAGTAAAAGTATTTGTAGAGTATAGTGGCCAAATTATTTAAGGTGGTTTAATTATATGATAAGAACAGACAAGGTTACTGAAACAGTGTTCTTTTAATACAAATTTAAATGTTTTTAAAGAGTCTAATTGAGTAAGAGAGAGAGGGAGCGCATTTCAAAGTTTGGCAATGGCATGGGAATAGAGACATTGTTCAGCTCTTTTGTTGGGTTTAGTTATGGTTAAGAGTTGTTTGTTAGAGGGCATAAGATGCTGAGTAGGAGTGTATGTTTGTAATATAGTTTGAAGGGATGGGCAGTAGTTTGGATTATTTACTAGTTTGTGGGTGAGAGTAAGTTGGGAGTAATGCAGGTAATGAGGGAACTCAAACCAGTTTATAGATTTAATGGCCAGGCAATGATGTGTGCATGTTGCCATGTTGGAGACAAACTTGGCTATTTTATAGTAGCAGGACTGCAGTTTGTTCAGGAGAGATGTGTGTAGATTAGTGAAAATGGGGCAACCATAGAGGAGGGAGGGTAGAAGTAGACTATTAGCTAGTTTCAACTTAGTAGACTTGTCCAAATAGAGTTTATGCCTATAGAGTTTGCCAAGCTTAAAATGGGTCTTTTTGATTGAGTTGAATATATGATTCTCAAAGGATAGTTTGTCATCAATTGTGATGCCAAGTAGTTTGGCTGTTTTTACAATTTCAATTTCTGGATTGTTTTGAGAGAATATTTTAAAGTCTAGAGTTAGAGGTTTGGTTGTGAAGAGTAAAAGCTTTGATTTTTTGGGATTAAGTAGCAGTTGAGCTTCATTAAGCCAAGATTCGATGGAAGTAAATCCATTTTGTGTTAACTTTAGGAGATCTGAGATGTTGTTAGAGGATGTAATTATTGTCAAATCATCCGCGTATTGAATGAGTGTACTTTGCAGGGATGCTTTATGGAGATTATTAATAAATATGTTAAAAAGCAAGGGCCCAAGAACAGACCCTTGGGGAATGCCTGTGTTGTTGAGTAGGTAATCGGATTGCTTACTTTGCCATCTAACAGATTGTTTTCTGTTGTGTAGATAGTTATGGAACCAGGATAGCATGTGTGGGTAGCAGTTTATGGTCTCAAGTTGTAAAAGTAGTTTTGAGTGGGACACTGTATCAAAAGCTTTTGATATGTCTAGTAGGATCACTGATGTTAGTAGGCTTGCATCAAGAGCTTTGTATACAGTGTTGGTAAATGACAGTAAGGCTGTTGTTGTGCTGTGTGCTGGCCGAAAACCATGTTGGGTGGGTAAGAGTAGGTTAATGGAGTCTATATTGAATTAACAAACACTTAGAAAAGCGAACACTAATTCATCGACCCCTTTTAAGCAAAAAGCTTACAATCTTGAACACCCAGAACAGCAATTTTTTTCACAGGGCAAAAAATCACTGGGCCGGTTTCGGCCATTTCCTCCACTGTGGTGTGATCTCAGAGTTGGTATATTTAAGTAGAAGGGAACATTGGGGGATGTGGGGGATGAAACTCTCCACATTATATAATGTTTTAAGGGTTTTTTTTTTTTTTTTGTGGACCAGCGATTTTTTCCCCTGGGAAAACAAATCGCTGTTCCGGGTGTTCAACATTTTAAGCTTTCGCTTAAAAATGGTCAATGAATTAGCGTTTGCTTTTCTAAGCGTTCGCTAATTCAATATAGATCCGGTTATTGTCTATGAGATGTTTTAGCAATTGAGAATGGATACACTTTTCTAAAATTTTAGATAGAGGTGAAAGTATGGAGATGGGCCGGTAGTTAGATCACTGGTGTTACTGCCTTTGTGAAGGGGAGTAATAATTGAGTTTTTCCATAGTTGTGGGACATATGCTTCAGAGATTGATCGGTTAATGAAAATGCTAATTGGAAGAGCTATAGAATATACTGCAAGTTTTAGGTGCTCAGCTGGAAGGCCATCGGAAAAAGAGGAGCATGGTTTTAGTTTTGAGAGCAGTTTATGAACTAGAGAGGTGGGTACTGGTTGTAATGTAAATAGAGGAGTGGATGGGTTTTTGTTGGAATTACAACTGATGTAGGGGGAGTGGTTAGAGACTGTATTGTTGTTTATGTTGCTGATTATACTTTTGTTAGTTTGTAGAGAGAAAGCATTAAAAAGTTTTTGGATAGTATCAATAAAATGAAAATTGAAGGCTTGAGCAATTTCTTGAGGGTCTTTGTCAGGAGATGGGGAGAGCTTATGTTAAGTACCAGGATTTAGGAGAGACAAATGAGAGTTCCAGAACAATTTGGGGTTATTTTGTTGGGTAGTGAGTTTAGTGGAGAAATAGCTTTTTTATCATTGATGGCTTACTTTTTGGCATTGTTATAGAGTTGTTTATATCTGAGTTCAAGTTGTGGGGTTCTGTTTCTATGCCATTCCTTCCAGGCTTTATCCCTGGAGGTAAGTAACTCTTTAGTTTGTTTAGTTAGCCATGGGGCATGGTTAGGCTTTACTCTTTTGGTACATGTGAGGGCAAGACTGTCTAGCATATCTAAAAGTACTTTATTGAAGTAGTTGACTGCTTCATCCAGTGGAAGAAATTTGGTAGGGGACCAGTTGTGGGTTTTTAGAGAATCTAAGAATAGTTGTTCATTGAAATGGGTAAGATACCTAGTTGTTCTTAGACAACGCAATTTGTCAATTTGAAGTTGAGTTCTATGGGAATAGGAAGATGGTCACTAAAGGTATTGGGTAGGGTCCATGCCTTGGTGAATTTTGAGGGTGTGAGACAAGTATCCAGTCTAGTGTTGATTCTGTTTGTTTTTTACCTTATGAGTGGGGTTAGAGGTGAGTTGAGTAAACCTGTGCAAGTTAATACTATTTACTGGGGAGTCAGAGATGAGAATTTGCCAGGTTATATTTATGTCACCAAGAATGATGATTTCATTTAATATAGAGGGTGGCCCAAGATAGTAGATCTTCCAGTGTAGGTATGTTTTGACCTGGGGGAATATAAAGTACAGAATACATAATTGTTTTCTGTTGTTGATGTGAAGGTTAACTAGTAATAATTCCATATTTCCAAATGTTGGTATAGGTTTATCATATGGTGTAACAGCTAAAGTGTCTCGGTAGATTAATACGACACCTCCACCTTTTTTATGCAGCTGGTCATTTCTATGTATATTATATCCTGGAGGAATTATTTCAGTGTTAGCAATAATTTTAGCCAGGTCTCTGTGAGTGCTACAATATCTGGGGAGAAGTGAGAGAGCCAGGCATGGAATTTGGTGGTTTTGTTACAGATACTACGTACATTAATTGTAGTGAAGCAGAGGTTCTTGGCATTAGAAGAAAGGTTTTGGGCAGAATGGTTGATTGGTCCAGGGTTGGGGTTTATGTCACCACATAAAGAGAGGGCCAGGTAGTGACATGTAATTATGGAGAGTAATGAAGAGAGGCCTATGGTGGGGGTTACAATTTAACTTAGTATGATTATGATGACAAAGGATCTAATTTTTGTAAGGTGCCAAGTATGGAAGTTGAATAAAGAGGGTGAGATGTCAGAGAAACTACTGGTATTAGTGTGGGGTGCAATGGGTGATGTAGAAAATGTTGAAGTTGGGGAGTGGAATATAGTATGTAGCGAGGTGGTGTGGGATAAGAAAAGAAGAATGGAGGTAAGGGAGATTAAGGTAGTACAAGGTTTTGAGGTATAGTACATGTTAGGAAAAGGTTGTGGTAGTATAGTTAAGGAAAAGAATGTGGAAGATTCAGAAAGGGAAAATATTAAGAAGGAAGATAATTAGGGTAGAGTGAATGGGAGGATACTGGTGTAGGTGTCTAGGTGATTGACTGGGGGTTAGATAGGAAAAGGAAGAGCTTATGGAAGGTATAAATGTAATTGATGTGGGGGTGGGTGGGAATGGGGGTAGTGTAGGGGAGTAGAGTGAACCTGAGCGGAGCGAAGGTGAACAGAGTGGGAAGAAACCTTGAGGTAGTTTGCCAGACCACAGTAGAACCAACCAATTAATGTGTGCCTCAAGACAGTGGAGCAGTTAAGAGTAGGCAGTTCTTAGAGGTAAGAAAATGCATATAATAGCAACCTAACACATGCTCCATTACTAGTTCTATAGTTTTGTAGCTCTTGATATTAGCAGTTGCTAAAAAAAGAGAATAATGTAGGCAAAAAGTACAGGGGAAGGGATAGGGGAGTCCAACACTACTTCAGTTAGTGAGCTTGCCACTAGTCAAATAAGCACTAAAGTGTTTCACTACAGAAACTTGCCTACTACAGCAGGAAGATTAATGACACTAATAGTTTCTCTGCAGGTGAGAAGAATGCTTGTATTTCTTGCCATGAGGACGCTGCCAAGTGGTGGGAGATCCAGTTAAGCAGGGTTAGTCGGGTGTGCTCAAATTGCAAACAGCAGCTGTAAGTCCCAGAAATACTTGCATAGAAAGCAGTATATCAGTTATAATAGTGCCCAGAAAAAAAATAAAAATAAACACATGCAGGTAATGCTTTAAACAGGGTTGTAAAAATTGGAACTCTGGTTACAAAAAAACTTGTGGTTACAGTTGGATGTTAAAGAACCTCACAACTGCAACTGAAAGAGGCAGACCACATGGCACAGTTTTATTTAAGCAGTTAGCACAGTAGCAACCAGAAAAAAATAGCATTGGAAAACTTGGATGGAAAAAGTATGTTGGTAGTATGCTCACTCATATACTAAGCCTGCAAGATATCACCATCACTGGAAGAGTGCTGTGCAGCACAAAAATGTTTAGCAAAACTCAGCAGTTTAAAGCACCCTGTAAAAACTAGTATATCAAAAGCAGTGTACAGACAATAAAAAGTGCAGCATGATCTAACAATAACAGCCTTACATATAATACTTAAGTGGCATGCACACTTACTTGGGGAGTAGAGGAAATTCCCTTCATAAAGATGAAAAGGCTGTTTGAAAATGGTGCCAGTTGTTGAGTGTGACTAAGTAACTTTAGAAAGGAAGTTGATCACAGGGGAGGGGCAGATGCAGTCTAAGTAGGAAGCAAAGGATGAAGGGAAATGTAGTCAAAATACAGTAGCAATGGGACACAAGCAGTAAAGGAAAGGGGAAAGAGAGGTTGAGTAAACTGAAATGGTCCCTGGAAACCTTGCGGCAGCTTGCCAGACCACAGTAGAACCAATCAGTTAATGTGTGCCTCAAGACAGTGGAGCAGTTAAGAGTAGGCAGTTCTTAGAGGTAAGAAAACGCATGTAATAGCAACTTAACACATGTACTCAAATTACTAACAGCAGCTACTACAGCAGGAAGATTAATGACACTAATAGTTTCTCTGCAGGTGAGAAGAATGCTTGTATTTCTTACCACGAGGAAGCTGCCAAGGGATGGGAGATCCAGTTAAGCAGGATTAGTCGGGTGTGCTCAGATTGCAAACAGCAGCTACTACAGCAGGAAGATTAATGACACTAATAGTTTCTCTGCAGGTGAGAAGAATGCTTGTATTTCTTGCCATGAGGAAGCTGCCAAGTGGTGGGAGATCCAGTTAAGCAGGGTTAGTCGGGTGTGCTCAGATTGCAAACAGCAGCTACTACAGCAGGAAGATTAATGACACTAATAGTTTCTCTGCAGGTGAGAAGAATGCTTGTATTTCTTGCCATGAGGAAGCTGCCAAGGGGTGAGAGATCCAGTTAAGCAGGGTTAGTCGGGTATGCTCAAATTGTAAACAGCAACTACTACCAGGGGCGGCTTGTGCTATAGGACTGCAGCCCCCCCCCCCCCACCTGTGGAAAGAAGAAAAAAAAAATCGTGAGTCCCAGAACTCCACACATGCATGCTTGGAGTCCCTGGAGCTCACAGAACTCCAGACTGCCATGACAGCAGTCCAGATAGGGAGAAAAGCATCTCTGCCCTGCAGATGCTCAGAAGTCTGTGCGGTGACGACCGCACAGAACAGAAGAACTCTGGACTGCATCGTCTGCAGGCTGGACCCTACTCTCGCAGGGAAAATGGCCGTGTGGACAGTTAAGCTTTCTCACAGGGAAGGAAGGAAACAGAAACCAGCCGTTAGCTTGCACGAGAGGAGATACTGTGTGTAACCGTTAGCGAACGGGAACTTTGAAAAGTCAGTTTTCAATGAGTGATAGGGCAGTTGATACCTCAGTTGGAAGTATTTTAACACGAGCAAGTTGGTTACAGTTCCTTCTAAAACAGTAGTAAAATCTGATGAAAAGTCTGTTTAGTGATGTGCTACTAATACATTTCAAATATGGTCACAGAACAATATCTACTCACACTTTGTCTCATCACACACTAATTGAAAGCAGAAATTCAATGTACTGCCATTATAAATCACTAGACTAATACCTTTTTTTGTTATATAGCATGAATACGTGATAGTTTGTGAGAAGGTGCACTACCTGTAAACAAAACAGATTAGTGTAACAGCCCCAGTGAGATGTAAAAATTACAAAATTATGCTAAGCACTTAGAGTGATGTATATTTAATTATATACAGAAGCTCAAGATATGATCAAAACATTTCCATGTAGTAAGCATGCACACTATTATATGTTCTGGCTCATTTAAACATATGTGTAAAGAAGATAAGGTTGTACATATGTAAGAAGACTGTTTAATATGTCTTACTCAAGTTACTCTAACAATAAATCAGTGAAAGTCTCCTGAAGTGATACGAAGAGACACCATTTTATTCACAAACTGTAGGAGTACCCGTCTCCCCCTTATTAGGTTTGCTAATTTATATTTATGAACTTAAACAGAATACCTTCTTCTCATAATATAATTTACTGACATAAAATGTAGCATTATTTGTATTCAGTTTTATAAGATGGTTATAAGTCCAGTTAGTATGGAACTTAGCAAATTCATACTCTGCTACAACTGAGATATGTCCATCAGGTGTTGCTATGGGCATTTATGCTGGCAATGCAGTCATTCCAAGCTGATTTTTCAGGATGTTAAAAGAACTTAGTATTCTGTACAGTGAGTATCAGTCAGGTGTGTGTGTGTGTGTGTGTGTGTGTGTGTGTGTGTGTGTGTGTGTGTGTGTGTGTGTGTGTGTGTGTGTGTGTGAAACATCCCCCAGTTGCTATACACTGGTGGCTAAAGAGAACACATGGTGGTGGGTAGAGAATATCTCAGGCTTGAACCCTGTATCTTGTGTGCAGGTGGCAAGGGCCTGTATTCCCTACCCTCCACCATTTGTAAAACATTTGCAGATTTTTGTCTCGTATTTGTTCTGTTCCTCATAAAATCTGTGGTATCTGTATTTTTGTTTCCTTACACAGCTGGCAGAGCAGTGGTGCACTGGTAAGCATTGTTGCCTGACAACTACAGGTTCTCTGGTTTGATTCTTGGCTGTGGTGCCATCTGTGTGGACACTGCATGTCCTCCCATCTTATAAAGCCATGTGTGTCTGGAGTGTTTCTCCCTGGGCCTCTGCTGAAAATTGGCTTTTGTTCCAAGTCAGACTTTCCTGGTTAACAAATGTTAAATAAATAAAAATAGCAGGCATTTTGAATTTCAGACTTCATATTCTTCAGAAAGTATATGGTAACACAAAACCTTTTATTCTAGAAATTTTTTAAGTTTATAGCATGGATATTTTAAATTTGTCCCTATTTTTGGGACTGTATTCCCTCATTATTGGCTTTGTCCATTTTTTTGTGCTAAGGTTGACAGCTATGGTGAGTACTGAATTCACTGAATATGTTTGGGGGCAGTATTCCCTTATTACTGGCTTTGTCCACGTGTTTTGTGCTAAGAGGTTGAGAGCTATGGTGAGAACAGAATTCACTGAAAATGTTTGGGGACGGTATTCCCCCATTATTGGCTTTGTTCAGATTTAAGTTTCAGTCTTCCCCTTTTTCACAAAACAGCTGATTTGGCTTAGTGGTATGTTACTCTGATTGTTTTGCACAGGGTCCTGGATTCAAGACTTGCCAGTGAAATGTATGGTGGCAACACAGCATTTTATTCTAGCAACTTTCCAACATTATACAACAATGGTTAAAATGTGTTCCTGGTTTTTGGGCTTTTGTCTCCCCCCCCCCCCGCAATAAATTTTGGCTTTTTCCAGATTTCTTGTACTGCAAAGTTCAAAGATACAGCTGAGTGTCGAGTAGATTTTACAAGGAGCTGAGAGCTACAGGGGAACAAAAGTTTAGTGCTGCTTATGCTGAGTCTGCTTGCATTGTTAATAACACAACAGATAGTGTACTTGCATTTGATGCAGAAGGCTGTGGGTTCTACTCCCACAGTAGGTAGATGCATTGCTGATAATGTACCGTGTTGTAAAGGGGGTGGATGCTGCAGTCCTTTTTGATGAAGATACCTAGTAACTATGAACCTGTTATCAGTTTGCCTTTCATTCCCTATTGCAATATTACTAGCTTATCATTTTTTAATGCAACATAGACAATTTATTCCTCAAGGGCAACAGGCACTTTATTTGTAGATAAAACAATGAAATATAAAGTTGTTTGCTAGCAGCAACCTCTTTATTAGTTACAGATTTATTTAATGTGGAATTATTTAAATGAATTTTACTTCAGAGGTTGTGCATATTTACTAATAATGGTGGACTGTAGAAGTTTGAGTAGATTTTTATGTTGGAAATGTTCTAAATTGGGCAGTTTTGTCATTACTGGTGCATGCATTTCATTTCATTGTTTACTGGAAAAATGTTCAAAACAATACATGTAAAATGCCATCTAACAACTGTACTGTATTGCACAAGGAATATAATTTAATACAATTAGGAAGGTATATCAAAGAGCACGTGTATGTTTTGTGTGCAAGGGGCCTATGATTTGAAAACAGCTCAAAGTTAATCTTTATCTGCCACTGGCAAAATGTATTTTCTTTGAATGTGGGTTTCAAAGCTGTTTCAATTAATGTGAGTTTAAAGGGCAGAGAAGTTTTAATGCTAAGTCTATTTTCATTGTGAGACTGCCTTGCTTTGTTTAGCAGACCTCTATTAGTGTTTGTGCTGCAAAATGCAAAATAAAACTTTCAAATGAAATCCAAATCATCGCAGAAGTAAAGCAGTATTCACATGACAGTGTTTATGGTAAATGGGACGAAATAACAGAGGAATGAGACATTGGAATGGCTTCAGGAGGAGGCTCCATTCAACCATGATTTTGTGAGGGGGGAAGGGCAGCAAACTCAAAGACAGCCCCGGCTGAAATATACCTCTCAACTGTCCAAAGTTTTGCAGAATGAATAGATTTTTGCTTCTTATTTTTGGTTTGTTCCTCATGAAATTTGAGGTTTTCTGGCAAATCATTTAGGAATGAAGTCACTAAATAATGACACACATTAAGTTTCAGACGTCATAATCTTTAGAAAAAAGCATGCTAAAGCAAGACCTGTTATTCTATCAACTGCCAAGTTTATACAAGAGCAATTTTTAGTACTGTTTGTATGTTCCCCAAATATATTTAGCCTTGTCCAGATTTCCTGCATTAACAGGTTGAGAGGTACGTGAAAATAAATCGCTTTATAGAATTAGGAATAGCCAAACCTCTCAACTGTCCCCAATTTTGGCTCAAAATGTTGTTCTCCCCCTAATAATCCCTCCGCAAAATGGCAATTTTGGAAGAAAACGTGGATGGTTTACAATTATAAATAACTGTAATGATCAGAGTTTTATTTTCAGAAATGCATGTAGATTCTCTTATTTTGTCAGCTGCTCAAGTTAACAGTACTAACATTAAAAAGGTGTCCATTCTTTGACAGGTTCCCAGCTGTATTGTGTGGCAATTTTATATTTTTGCATCACATTTTTGGTCCATTTTTCATAAAATTTTGGTTTTGTGGCAAATTAGTGGCAAATCATTAAAGATTGAGGTTAGAAAATAATGGCAGACATTTGAGTTTTAGATTTCATACCCTTCAGAAAATTCATACTAATGCAAGACCTACTACTATTCTATTATCTTTCTAAGTTTATAAGAGGAATATTTAAAAATTGTCCTTATTTTTGGGCCTGTGTCTCACTTCTATGTATGGCTTTGTCCAGATTTCTTGTTCTGAGGTTGAGAGGTATGAGTGTCAGACCCATCACCATCAGCCAGAGACATTTCAAATTGTGACATACTTGTTGCACCCCACTCCCTCATGTAGTTCCTCTGGATGTGTCCAAGCAAGGCAAGGAGCAGTTATGCAGTGTAAGTGTGCAGAGTATTCCCCCATCCAAGATAGACACTAGTACGACAGTGGCTTTTCATCTGCTCTTGATTTTGCAGAATGTTCTGGTTTTCTGTCATATTTTTATATTGTTTTATGCTTCTTATTATTCAGAAAATGCATGCTGTTGCAGTGCCCTGTTGCTCTGTGTTTAAGTAGCAATGCTTTAATGACCATCAGGTAAGTTTGTCAGAGATTGTAAGATACAAGTAGGCTTTAATAAGCATACTGTTAAAGCATTACCAATATTGAAAGCCTTTTTGTTGTTGCCATGCAGGGAATATTTACATAACTAGATAGCGTATAAGCCTTAGGTATTGAAATGCATATGATAGTATTTGTAATAAAGGACAGGATTACACTAATTTCAGAAGCTCATTAAATTTGTTGAGGACTTGCAGTCATCTTTGCAGGCTTACCCATAAACTAAACAGAATGCCAATCTATCACGTATGGTCCATACCTTGTGCAGTAATCCTTTAAACAATTTATATTGAACTTGTTTCTTGTTTGCTGTTCAGTTTTTACTTTGATCATGTCTTCCCCATGAAACAATTAGATAGTTGTTGTCAGGCAGCAGGTCTTTTTTGGATAAGAAACATTTTTACAAGAGGGAGCATCACAGAGATTGCTACTTTCAGCATGTTACTTGGTACTTTTATAAAGCTGAATATAAATTATAATTAGAACTGCAGTGCAAGGATAAGTGGTTTGAGTTGAGTGTTGCTTGTTTTTTTTATACTTGATTTTGACTGGCATTCCAGTAATGTATTTAAAAAGTAATTTATTTTTTCATGCCTCACAACCTTTGTGTTTCCATCCAGATATTAAGTAAGCAGTCATGTAGCCAATACATTGAAATATTTTTTTCTTCTACACTACATTTTGTCTTGATTGGACGCTCATAATAATGGTTTGGCACCCAGGCCAGCGTATTTAATCAAAGTTCCAGTTGTTGTGGTTTTCAGCATAGCTCCACCCTTTTCTAGTTGGTCGCACCTCTTCCCATTGGCCCCACCCATTCGGCTTTCTCCTGCAGCCCCCCTTTAATTTGAAGTCACCAGCAACCACTGGCTACTACAACAGGAAGATTAATGACACTAGCAGTTTCTCTGCAGGTGAGAAGAATGATAGTTTTATTGAGGGTCATCTGAATACATATTTAGTCACATGTTGTGATACAATTCCACTGTTTAAAAACAGCTGCTGTCACTCTTATTAAATACATGTTGTCTGTCCACTTTCACATTATTTGTAATTAACTATAAGTGGGATAATGTGTTACAGCAAGTACATATCTGATGTGAAAAGGAAGGAATATGCACTTGAAGTACTTCTTGATCTGATCATTGCTACATATACCCATTTCATTTACTTCCTGTATTTTCCTTTATCATATATTACTCTTCTCAGCAGTGAAGAAACAGGTTTCACTAATTAGGGAAAAAATTTTAAAAAATTATTAAGGCTGCCTTTAGTAGAACAAATATGCCTAGAGTCATTGCACGGCCCCATGTAACAGGAAGAGTAGTTGCTTCACTAAATGCAACTGATAGAAATCAAATTCTGTAGTACAAGGTGTAACTAACATGAATTGAGAGAAAGAATGCCCATCAAGCATTGGTCGAATCCTGTGTTGAGATCACAGTCCAATTATTCACAATATGTCATCTTATTTTCTCCTTTTTAAGGTTCATTTGCTCTTTGCTTGGCAGTGTGCAAACAAGGTTCACTACTTAAGGAAAAAAGTGAACATTTTATTTAGGCTGCCTTCAGTAGAGCAAATATGCCTGGCATCATTGCATGACCCCCTGAAACAGAGAAAGTACTTACTTCAGTAAATGTAGCTGAAAGATGTCAGATTCTGTGGTACAAGGTGTAACTGAAATGAATTGAGAGACAAATGGCAATGAAGCGTTGTTGAAATCCTGCATAGAGATCACATTGCAATTGTTCAAAATATAACATTTTATTCATATCTTTTCTTTTTAAAGTTAATTTGCTGTGCACAAACACAGTTCCCTAACTTAGGAAAAAAGTGAAAAATTTAGTTTAGGATGCCTTAGATAACACAAACATGGCTGGCAACAGTGCTTTCTCTTCATCATTCTGGACAGTACCGAGTGGAAAAAATCCCTCCATCATATAACTATCTCTTTGGCATGAAGTGTAAGTGCAGTGAGTATAGAGAAAGAACACAGCTGATTAAAGGTTTGAATCCAGCTGCAAGATACTTCTTACAAAGAGTCTAAGAAGTCCATTTCTTACAACATTTTGATTAGGACTGTGACATCCAGCTGCACTCTCTAGCCAAGACGGCAGACAGACACAAAGACAGAGAGACAGGCAAAGGATAACTCAATGTCATTTTGACCATGAGGAGATATTTGATAGGTTTAGGGTGGGCAGGGATATTGTAAGACTGTTTGTGAGTATGTATGGCCCCCATAGGGGCACTATAGGTTGCACAGACTTCTTATTTTTGTGGAGACAATGGTATCTACTCCCCTCACTAAACTTGCCATGGAGACTTTCCAGAGGCAGACTGGAGACATGTTTGGTATGTTCACAGGCTTCTGCTTCAAGGATACTCTAGCAGTTCCTGGATGTATTCTTGGCACCTGTGGATCAGTACATCTATTTCCCCAATGTCACCTAAGGACTAAGCTCAGATTATGTGTGCCTTTTATGGGGCGGCACACTTCCCTGAAATACTCAGTGTGATTAATTCCACCCATGCTACAATTAGGGCCCCAGGGCTAGCATTCTATTAATTGCCAGGTAGTGCATGATGTATGGAGGTGCATCACCGTCTCTATCCAGCATTCTGGTAGCATATCTGGCACACCAGCTCACTCTACCACCTCTTCTTGCATGATAGGATATCCAGTGTTAAGTGAAATAATATTTTTTCACTTAAGCAGTTATTTATGGTAAAATGGATTGCAGAATACTAAAGCACTTTTTCTTTGTTGAGATTCCCTCCTTTCCCTGTCTTGTTTATTTTTTTTTAAGTGATGTTGGATAGCCACAAAAACTCAGAACACTGAAAGTGTGCATCATAACAGAAAACTACAACGCACATATAAATAACCTACCTCTACCTATAACAACACCAAAGTAAGAAACATACTTTTACTACATTTCTGCAGGGGGGCAAGCCCCCCTGCACCCCCCATGTGGGGGGCTTTGCCCTCCTCACCCCCGTAAATTAACTATACCAACTCCCAAGATCACACTACAGTGGAAAAAAGTTAATTTCCTAACCCCACTGTAACATGATCACCATACAGAATGTAAACATATGGATGTGTTGCTTTTATGGAAGTTAAGTTAGTCTTCTGAAGAGCTGGGAGAAGAGAGTAGGGGAAAAAGTGTTTATTTTGCCAATCTGTACATGTGTTTTTAGGCCATACAGGTAAGTGATTTAGACATTATGTTTGCAATCTGTATGGGATCGCAGTACAGTGAGGTTACAAAATTAACTTTTTTCCACTGTAGTGCAATCTTGGAGTTGGTATATTTAATTTATGGGGTGGGGTGCAGGGGGGCTTGCCTCCCTGCAGAAATGTAGTAAAAAGTGTGTTTGTTAGTTTGGTGTTGTTATAGGTGGAGGGGGTGTTATTTACATGTGCGTTGTAGTTTTCAATCTTATGATGCAAAGTTTCAGTGTGCTGAGTTTTCATTGTTTTGGGTTTTTGATGTTATGTTCTCAGTGTTTTTTGTTTCAATGTTATGAAATTTCAATGTTTTGAAGTAGACCCACACTGCTGCAACTGCTAGACCCTCATTAGTTAAAACTGACCACGAATCAGTCACCTTCGAACTGACACTAACACCAGAACTCACAAAAGGTGAAATCAGGCTAAAAAACTTCATCAAGACAAACTATACCCTCCTAGGTGAAGGTATACATGGATTCCAAGCCCCACCCCAAGGTGAAAGTGGTAAATACACCGATGCTTACAATAAAGCCCTGTACAATCACTTGCATAAGTATAAAAACTTGTCTTTACAAGACAGAATCAAAGCTGGAGCCCCAAGTAAAATCAAGCTACCATGGTGGACTTCCAGCATCAATAAATTTTACAATAAATGCAAAAGGTTGCTCTCCAAGAAAACAAAACAAGGACCCAGCAATGGAAAAGCACCCTCCTCAGCCTTAACAGGCAAATAAGACAACTTGTCAAACACTCCATGAGCTCCTTGAGAGAAACCTAGCAAGTGCTGCCAAGGATAACCATAAGGCTTTTTACAGCTATGTACGTAACCTAAAGGGTAGGACCCAAGCATGTGCAGAACTAGTGACCAATGGTATCAGAAATACTATCCTTACAGAGATAGTGAACCTGCTAGTGGATAGTTTTGGTAACATTTTACTCCCTTATCTCCTCCTAACCTATAACAAACCCTCCCCCAAACTCCCCCCACCTTACATACTTGAAGAGCAGGTCTTCAAAGCCATGCCCATGGTAAAGAAAATGGTTTCTATGGGACCAGATGACATCCCAGGTCATCTTGTAAACAGGAAAAACATGAACTAGCATCACCACTAAGCACCCTTTTCAGTCATAGCCTAACAACAAGCATTGTTCCTGTGGAATGGAGAACAGCTACAGTTATTTCCCTCCACATAGGTGGCCTAGCACCAGACCCAGGGAATTACAGATGCATAAGCTGGATCAGCCACATCTGTAAGGCCATGGAACATATTATTATGGGCCTCATAAATAAAGACATAGGTGACCTCCAAACCCTGGATCCTACCCAATTTATCTTCATGAAGGGCAGATCCTGCCTGTTATATCTGGTGGATTTCTTTGAAAGTGTGACCATGGTCATTGATGAGGGTACATCTGTGCACATAGTATACCTCAACTTGGCAAATGCTTTCAACACAATCCCACATTCAGGCAAAACCAATAAACTTAGCAAACTGAATGTACACCCCTTCATTGTAAGATGAGTTGACAACTGGCTCACAAACTGGACACATACTATCAAAGTGGGTGACTCCACATCAACCAGCAGAGCTGTTATGAGTGGAGTGCCACAGGGGTCAGTGCTGGGCCCCCACTGGTATATACTTCTCAGAACTTCAGGTCAAAACTAAAGGATTGTGGCTGACCAGGTTTGCAGAACACTGCAAACTAGGTGCAATCACCAAATCCCCAAATGATGTAATTATACTCCAGGATGGTCTCACACAGACCAATGTATTAGTCATGGTCTCAAACTGAATGCAAAGAAATGCATCATCATTCCCTTTGGCACAAACAATGTCCATTCATACAATCAAATCAATAACATTACCCTAAGTACCCGTGAAGTGGTAAGGGACCTGGGATCACAGGTTGACTGTGACTTTAACTTTGACTACCACATGTCTGCCATTGTAAAGAAAGCTTTCCATGTAGCTCATTTGATTAGTAAAGGCATCATCTCAAGAGTAAAAGAAGTTATAAACCTCCTATACTTGGCACTTACCCGGCCCGTAATTGAGTATAATGCCCCACTCAGTATCTACCATACTAAGCACCTACAGCAATTAGAGATACCTCAGAGGTTTCTAACAGAGAAGATCAAGGGCATCCAGGATGTGCATTACACAGACTGACTATAATTCCCGTCACTAAACTGCATATCGTATAGACGTCTTAGGGGAGATTTATGTCTCACCTACAGAGCAACCCAAGACCCAAACCTAATGAACTTACTGCATATCCATAAATCAAATGGATCTAGGGCTACCTATTCCAGGGACGTAAATATGGTCTGTGACTTAAATAGGACATGCTGGAGGGAGAGATTTATCTCCCAGTGACTGCCATGTCTTAGTAACAGGGTACCAATTCATGTGAAACAGAGGAACCTGGATGAGTGGATGGTGCACTGTAAATTCTTCCAGGGATATCACCCACAACCTTCCTGGACATGGACAGTCATCACCAAATGCAGTCTTGAGTATTGACTAGTACCTCTATAGTATTACATTGGGTTGAAATGGCTAGGCTTAAAATTACCTCCAGGTCAATAGCCTAATAATCTCCCATGATCCTATGATCCTATGATGAATGAAATGAACACAGTTCGAAAGTTTCCAAAGAGCCCTCCCTTGTTTTCTTTTTTACTTTATTTAATAACTTATTCCCCTTTGAGATAAACATTGTCGTTTGTGAAGATCAAATTGTAAGTGACAGAAATGTCACACTTGAATCAAAGTAGGTCAAAGTCAAATGTATCATACACATCTCCTAAAATAGTGTATGTGATGGCTCATGCAGGTTTAAACAGGGTCTGTCATGATAGCTGGATGGTGAGTTGGTATGATGTTATGATCGTTTTAATGCAGGTGATCCTATAGACAGTGATCAGACACTACTGTTGGACTGGGACCTCAAATGAGAGGTTCTGCTAAGTGTAGATGAACTCTAATGTGGCCTTCATGAAATCTGTTGTGCTTGTTCTCCCTGACTAATTACAGTACTTTCTTGAAAAGCACTTGAAGTCACATGTGATCTGTTCCCACATGTCCAGACAGTACCGTGTCATCTTCCCCTGCTAAGACTGACTCCTACTTGAGTATGCTAAGTCCTATCTAGTGTATGAATGGAGGTGACCATTGGTGCTTGGTGTGCCACCATACTATGCATCAGTGTGATCATGGCATTATCCCTACTCTATGCCATTTCTGGGTCTATATCACATTATCAAAATTCCAAAATGTCGAACAACATAAGCTCAACCTTGGAATCTCAAAATGTGATATACTCGAACGCTCAGAACAGCAAATTTTTTCCTTTGGAAAGTTCACTGTTCTGGAAATACACACACACAGCACAAGCACACTAAAATACAGAATCCACACATACACACTTCATAGAACCCTACACTAAAGCGTACATACATTACTAGTTATCCACTTACCTTAACCCAACCCTAACCCTAAGGTCCCTAACTAACGCACACTCACTTTACCCTCTCCATAACCCTAAGGTCCCTAACTAATGCACACTCACCTTACCCACTCCCTAACCCTAAGTTCCCTAACTAATGCATACTCACCTTACCTGCTCCCTAACCCTGAGGTCCCTAACTATTGAACACTCACCTTACCTGCTCCCTAACCCTAAGGTCCCTAGCTAAAGCACACTCACCTTATCCACTCCCTACCCTCAAGGTCCCTAACTAATGCACACTCACCTTACCTGCTCCCTATCCCTAAGGTCCCTAACTATCACACACTCACCTTACCTCAGTACGTTCGCACACTTACCTTAACCTGGTCCGTCACCTTCACACCACAGTCGAGGAAATAGCGAAGCCACAGAAACGGCCTAATGAATACTTTCCCTAGGAAAATATTTGGTGTTCTGCAGCTTCGCTATTTCAAGCATTCGCTGAACTGGGGTCGATATTATAACATTCGAAGTTTTAAGACTTCAATGTTATTATATAGACCCACCATTTCCATTTAGTGCTGGAAATCATCACATATGCCTAAGAGGACTATGGCCATTTCCATCTGACTCTCTGTGGCAGTGCTCTGAGCCCTAATGATATGACAGCACATTTGCTGCTGGGTAGCCAATGCTTTACATGTTTCCTGGGGTAGCTGTAACAAATTCCTGCAGCTGGCACCCCTTTGTAAAAGTTTCAGTGTGGAAATTGTTATCTCTGAATTTCTTTCATCATTCTAAAAGTGTTCATCTGCATTTGGAGATACAGTTATACAGGTGCTCCCTGCAGAAGCAGGAGTGCATTCTCAGCATGCACTTGAATTTGTGATGCATTATCACTTCCTCCAATGTTACCAATATTATGTGAGGTATGAGATCTAACCATTAAACTTGGGGAATGTATGCCACAGTCCTTGGGTTGTCTCATAAATATAACTATGTTATCATCATCTTCAACAGCTCTTCTTCTCCTGATATTCTAGCTTCCACTGCTAACCCTGTAAAAAAATATTTGAAAACATTGCCAATAATGAAGTAGCATACACTACTGTACATTGAGTGTGGAAATATGGAGGACACTTACCATGCACATTGCCTTCTGTTATTCTCTGCAGATGTGGTAGGTGCACCTCTTAATAGTAATTGTTATATATTTAATGTAATCACTCCATGTCAGCATTCACTTCTGTATATAAATAATGATACTGTTTTTAAACTGGCCTTTCTTTACAGATAGTTGTTGCAGATGCAGATGCTGGTACTAGCCAGTGTCCACACCACCTCAACGTATTCCAATGCCATCATTTTTTGTGTCACTGTCATCCCTATGAATGGAAAAGAGGTGTTCTTCATCTGGTGCTAAAGGGATAAGTGTTGGAGGCCATTCAATTTCATTCTGCCTCGCTTTGGCTCTAGCACATCCTACCATATCATTTGACCTCTTCTGCCACTGCATTAATGTGCATTTTTTTTCCAGCGACTGCATTAATGTCAGTAATAACTTGATTCCAGGTTTCTTGTTTGGGGCCCCCTTTACCAGACAGACATTTTCCATATGTTCTAAGGGCTTCCATGAGGATATGGTTTTCCTCATGGCTGAAGTTGCCCTTCGCCTGGCTTCATTACTTGTTTTGCATTATTACTGGACATAAACAATATGCCATAGTCATAAAGCTTAAGATGTAATCATCAGTCAAAAAACACAACAATGAAAACATGTCTGCCATCCTCAGGGGAAAAAAAAACAAGTTTGGTGACACAAACCACATAATTATATACACATGTAGAATCTCAGTTCAGCCAAGTGAAGTTGTGCTGAAGTAATGTTTGTTCTATCATACATTCACACAGTAAGGAAAGCAGTTTATTAGCATATCCTTCCTTCCCCTAGCCCCTATAACATTCTTGTAATCATAACACTGTAATTTTCCATTCATCAGTTACACTCAGAAATCTCCCAGTAAAGACACATGTTATGTCAATACTTTGGTACTTCACAATTAAATCACTGCATTTCTACCATGTATGCACAATCACTAAATGAAACCAAAGCAGATTTTCTCAATGATTACTAATCATTTCTTCTGCTGCTATAAATTTCCCATTTACAAATGACAGTTTTACAGTATTCATTAAAGCCATTGTACTATCCCCATCATAACAAAACATTTCATGAAATGAGCTTACACTATTTTGAACTGTTTCATATTAATTTGCAATACTTCTATTATCTTTTCTTACTTTAAAAGGTCTGTAGTTTCCTAAGGCATTTGCCACCTAACTCGAGTAATTGCAAGTTAATATGGTAGTGTTAAACTTATTCATGTAAGCTCAAGGTTATTTACATGTTTTGTATACAAATTAGACACTTTTACATTTATCTCTATGCATCTCAGTAATACAAAAACATGCATGGCAACTTATTCACATGATTAGGTCTGAGCTACTCGTGAACATGGCCTTTGGTTCACATGAATGTGCTGGTGATAATAGTAGAGTCTTCAGCAGTCCCCATAATGTTGCAGGAAGGCATGGATAGCCTCAGTTATTCCATAAGCTGACCATGTTTAGAAAAGGTAAAATGGAGTCATATGCATGTGTGTCTGCACAACAATGAAGTATAATCCCAGCAATTTAACTTAATCTGGTACACCTTATCATCTAAAGCACTCAACATTTACTGAAAGTTGGTACACCTTATCACCTAAAGCACTCAACGTTTACTGAAAGTTGGTACTCGAGTTCAGGAATATTTATTTTCTGCAACTCCAGCACCCCCCAAAAAATGTAATACCGCTACTAAATTACATGAGGAATGCATAAACAAAATTTAGGTGTAATACTCAACAAAAAAAAAAGTAAAAGGTTCATCTGGTCTGGCCACCAGTGTCTTCAGAGGTACGATGACCTACAGAAGTGTAAGCCCAACCAGCTGGCCAAGTGGATTGACCAGGTAGTTTTTATTTATTCATTTATTTATTGGTCATATTAAAATAAGGTATTTGGTAGAGAAATATGTTTAACTGCAAATATCTAATTATAATGTTATTATAATAATGCAAAAGAAAGTATAAACATATCTTTACACAGAATTGTATCTGTATACAAGTATATGAAATGTTTATGTGATAATATAATACTCTGTATAAATACAAATGTATATGTATGAGTAAAGAAATATATGTAAGTATGTCTGTCCGTATATGTCTCTAAGTTACAAATCTACATCTGCATGAATACACGTGACTCTTTTTCATTTATATAAAGTGAATGACCAGTGCAAACTTTAGTGAGAAATAAAACCATTTGTATTACTTCTGTACACAAGCCGTGGTGGTGCAGCAGTAGCATTGTTGCCTCACAGCAAGAGGTTCTCCTGTTCGATTCTTGGCTGGAGTGCAGGGAGTGCCTTCTGTGTGGAGTCTGCATGTCCTCCCCGCGGTTGGGTGGCATTTGAAAGACATGCGTAAATGGGCGTGCCTTTGTTGAAGGTTGGATGTCAAGCTGGCACCTCAGCGTTCGTGAAAATCTACTGCCAATCATTAGCAGACCGGAGTTCTGCTGTGGCGACCCCTAACCTGGAAAAGCCAAAACAACAACATTACTTCTGTACACATTTTAAACCATCCCATTATACGCTTCTAGTTATTTGGCAGAAAACTATCAAAGCATACATTATTGTCCAGAAGTATATAGGTTCATAGGTAAGTACTAGGCTAGCTGCCCTTGTAGGCCATTTTAAACCTAGCCAGTTTCCTTTTTTGCGCTCAAAATAACCCAATCCATCTGTAACAGTATTCTGTTTTGTTTAATGAATATTGAATTAAAAGAAACTGAAAGCCTCCTTCAATTACTACATTTTTCTGTGTGTATACAGCTTTGGCTTCTGCTTGACAAAATTCACAGACTGTTACATGAAGCTGCAATTTATGGTTGCAAACCATAACACTTTAAAGTAGAACTTACACTGAAAGTGTACAGAAAGATTCCAGATAACACCCCTCCCTCAAACAGACAAGACATGCACACATATAAAAGTGTAAGAATTTGAAGGAAGATGAAGTTCTACTATTTATAACTTGCATGATTGAAAATACTGGCATATTATGATAATTGAAAAATACTAATAAATATTTAAACAAACATATACTAGGCAAATGTAGCAGAAATGCTAATAAAAAGGTGAAGTACAGGTAAACAAGAATTGTCATGTCTTTATCTTATGAATGAGAAGATAAGCTACAATAAAGCATGACACAGTAGCTGACGTAGCAGATACGTTGAAGTTACTGGTAAGTATGAATAAAGTAGTAAATGCAGTTGTCTTTACCTGATTTTATTACTACATTTACGTAACTGCAAGTATTTATATTGGATAGTAACTGAAGGCCATATTGTTTTCAGTACATTATTGCAACCAAATCTAAATGGTATGCCAATGTATAAATGCAGAATTCTGTCATTAACAGATTTTATTATGTATATAATTACAAGTATTTATAAAGGATACTTACTGAGGTCCTAAAGTGCTTTCAGTAGAGTATTGCAACCAAATGACCTCTCAGTATACAAATGCAGTATGCTGTCTTTAACTGATTTTGTTAGATATATAACTACAAGTATTTATAAAAGGTGGTTATGTACAATATTGCAATGGGTGTGCAATGGATGAGAAAGAAAAGTTTTGGAGTGAATTGGATGAAGTGGTGATGACTGTACCCAAGGGTGAGAGAGTGGTGATTGGAGCAGATTTCAATGGGCATGTTGGTGAAGGGAACAGAGGGGATGAGGAAGTGATGGGTAGGTATGGTGTTAAACAAAGGAATGCAGAAGGTCAGATGGTACTGGATTTTGTGAAAAGGATGGACATGGCTGTGGTGAATACATATTTTAACAAGAGGGAGGAGCATAGGGTGACATACAAGAGTGGAGGAAGATGCACACAGGTGGATTATATCTTATGTAGGAGGGCCAGTTTGAAGGAGATTGGAAACTGTAAAGTGGTGACCGGAGAAAGTGTCATTAGGCAGCATAGGATAGAGGTTTGTAGGATGATGTTGGTTATCAAGAAGAGGAGGAGGAGTGTGAGGGCAGCACCAAGGATCAAGTGGTGGAAATTGAAAAAGGGTAATTGTGAGGTGGAGTTCAAGGATGAGTTAAAGCAGGCACTGGTTGACAGTGAAGAGTTACCAAATAGCTGGGTAACTACAGCAGAGCTAGTAAGGGAGACGGCTAGAAAGGTGCTTGGTATCACATCTGGACAGAGGAAGGATGACAAGAAGACCTGGTGGTGGAATGAAGAAGTACAGGAGAGTATACAGAGAAAGAGGTTGGCAGAGAAGAAGTGAGATTGTCAGAGAGATGAAGAAAGTAGACAGGAGTATAAGGAGATGAGGTGCATGGCAAAGAGAGAGGTGGCAAAGGCTAAGGATAAGGCATATGAAGAGTTGTATGAAAGGTTGGACACTAAGGAGGGAGAAAAGGACCTGTACCGATTGGCTTAGACAGAGGGACCGAGCTAGGAAAGATGTGCAGCAGGTAAAGGTGATAAAGGATAATGAGGGAAACATACTCACAAGCGAGGAGAGTGTGTTGAGGAGATGGAAAGAGTACTTTGAGGGGTTGGGACTGATGAATGTAGAGAATGAGAGGGAGAGAAGGTTGGATGATGTAGGGATAGTAAATCATGAAGTACAATGGATTAGCAAGGAGGAAGTAAGGATAGCTATGAAGAGAATGAAGAATGGAAAGGCGGTTGGCCCAGATGACATACCTGTGGAAGCATGGTGGTGTTTAGGTGAAATGGCAGTGGAGTTTTTTACCAGATTGTTTAATGAAATCTTGTAAAGTGAGGGGATGCCTGAGGACTGGAGAAAAAGTGTTTTGGTACCGATTTTTAAGAATAAGGGTGATGTGCAGAGCTGTAGTAACTACAGAGGGATAAAATTGATCAGTCACAGCATGAAGTTATGGGAAAGAGTAGTGGAAGCTAGGTTAAGAAGGGGCGTGCTGATTAGTGATCAGCAGTATGGTTTCATGCCAGGAAAGAGCACTACAGATGCAATCTTTGCTCTGAGAGTGTTGATGGAGAAGTACAGAGAATGTCGGAAGGAGTTGCATTGTGTTTTTGTAGACTTAGAGAAAGCATATGACAGAGTGCCTAGAGAGAAGTTGTGGTATTGTATGAGGAAGTTGGGAGTGTCAGAAAAGTATGTAAGAGTGGTACAGGATATGTACAAGGGTAGTGTGACAGCAGTGAGGTCTGCGGTGGGAGTGACGGATGCATTTAAGGTGGAAGTGGGGTTACATCAAGGATCAGCTCTGAGCCCTTTCTTATTTGCAATGGTGATGGACAGGTTGACAGACGAGATCAGACAGAAGTCCCCGTGGACTATGATGTTTGCAGATGACATTGTGATCTGTAGTGAGAGTAGGGAACAGGTGGAGGAGACCATGGAGAGATGAAGATATGCTCTAGAGAGAAAAGGAATGAAGGTCAGCAGGACTAAGACAGAATATATGTGTGTGAATGAGAGGGAGGATAGAGGAATGGTGAGGATGCAAGGAGTAGAGGTGGCGAAGGTGGATGAGTTTAAATACTTGGGGTCAATAGTTCAGAGTAACGGTGAGTGTGGAAGAGAGGTGAAGAAGAGAGTACAGTCAGGATGGAGTGGGTGGAGAAGAGTGTCAGGAGTGATTTGTGACAGACGAATACCTGTAAGAGTGAAAGGGAAGGTCTACAAGAGGGTAGTGAGACCAGCTATGTTATATGGGTTGGAGACAGTGGCATTGACAAAAAGGCAGGAGTTTGAGCTGGATGTGGCAGAATTAAAGATGTTAAGATTTGCACTGGGTGTGACGAGGGTGGACAGGATTAGGAATAAGAATATTAGAGGGTCATCCCAGGTTGGAAGGTTTGGAGACAAAGTCAGAAAGGCACGATTATGTTGGTTTGGACATGTGCTGAGGAGGGATGCTGAGTATATTGGGAAAAAGATGCTAAGGATGAAGCTACCAGGTAACAGGAAAACAGGAAGGCCTAAGATAAGGTTTATGGATGCGGTGAGAGAGGACATGCAGGTGGTTGGTGTGACAGAGCAAGATGCAGAGGACAGGAAGAAATGGAAACAGGTGATCTGCTGTGGCGACCCCTAATGGGAACAGCTGAAAGAAGATGATGGTTATGTACAATATTGCAAACAAATACATATCAGCCACAGATATGATATGTATTGCCATTTGTTACTATAGTCAAGTGCAAAATGTAAACTCCACCCAGACGATGGTGATACACTCATTCTTCCCAAATATGCATAAGCACTTACAATATCATTATTCCCATGTATGTATAGGAACTTCCCATGCATTCTGTTTTAGTTTAATAAAGATTTATAAAAATAAAGTTGTTTTATAAGAAGAAATTGAATGTTGTATAACATTAGGTGAGAATTTGTGTGTATTTTCTCTTTGTCTCTCTCCCTACTCTTTTTTTCCTCTTTTTCTTATTTTAATTATTCATTCCTTTGTCTTTTAATTTTTTCTCTTCCATTTCTGATAATTTTTTTTGCAACTTCAAATTCCTCAGGAACCAACCTAGTCATGTACCTCCCAGGTTAGGAAATGTTCCACCTTTCCTCATCCAGGGACATCCTCACTCAGGGCAGTTGCACCGGTCTTGTAGGCACTGGTACTGGCATGTGTCAGCCTAGTAGGCCTTACTGAATGGGAGCTTTGGGACTTGGTTAAGTACATGGTAGAACTGGTCATGGAAATATGGCTTCAGCCAATCAAGGCTTCTCATTAATAAGTGGAATATTCGCTGACCCAATCAGTGCTAACCACTGCACCATTACAGGCCTACACCCCCCTCAACATCGAGTTCTTCCACTGCAACATCATCTGGCAGTGGAAATGTTTGAGGCCTTCTAGAGTGGGGCTGTTGTTGGGCACCACTCTTTGTCACCCTCTTCCTTTCCTTTTACCCCCTTACCCATTTCCCACCCACACTACCCTCATATGTAAAAAAAATATTTCAGTCTATACCCCTTATGTCTCACCTCCTCCAGTACAACCATGTTGATTTGCTCCTGCTGTATTTCCCTCTTTGCTGTGATTCTAGTTTTTCAAACTTTCCTATCTCCCCTTCTACTCTTATTTATTTATTTGAATTTCGTTTGCCAGGATAGTCCATTGCGCCATAAGGAGCCCATTTTCAATGAAGTCTTGGGGAGAAAAGCTCCAGAAAAATACAAATACATAGTATACATTGCACATATACATTACAGATTATCTCATAGGAATATAAAGTAAATATGATAAGAAAAGGTTAACAATGATAGAATACATCAGTATAGTTCATTAAAGAGCAATAAAAAACACTTTTTTTTAACAAAAGTAGCAGCATAGGGTAACTGTTAAGTAGTTGGTCAAATAGTTCACTAGAGCTGTAGAACTATAGGAGGCAGTGATGGTGTATTTAGTTATAGGAGAATAGGAAGTGGTATTAGAAGGATTAGGTAAATGTAATGATACCCCTAAATAAAACATAATATACATCTTTTTATTAACATTAATAATAAAAGCTGTAGAGTCCACCACTTTGTGACTGCACATGGTCACATTTTTCCACAATATCTGAATATATACAGTCATATGAAGTCTATGGTTTTCAAGTAGTCCTTTAGACATACTTAACGCTCATCTTTATGGCAAAAGCATAAAGTACCTGAAGATAAGCGTTAAGTAGTCCTTAAGACATCCTTAACACATCTTCAGGTACTTTATGCTTTTGCCATAAGTAGGCATGTTTATCAAAATGCCTTTCCATTTCCTTTGTCAGAATGCGTATACATATAATTGCACTCTTCATAGACAACTGCTACAAGGTTACAAAATCCAAGAATGTAAATACCACCCATAATTTTTACTAATCGTGTTCACAATCTGAACTGTACTGTACTCACATTTTAATCTTTCCAGTTTGTTTTGTAAGTATAAATTACCTTCGCACACTGTTTCTCAGTATCTCTCTAACACAAGTCTGGAGGCAAACTGATTGACTAGTTGGTGAACCTCTGACTGGCAAGTTTTCCTCTAACTGTGAAATCTAGAAAAATAATCAGATAACAACTTCTAGGTCTGTACTAGATCTTCTCTGAATATGTGCAAAGTATTTGTTGTCATGCCTTTTCTCCTTCCTTTCTATTTTCTGTCACCCATAGGTGAGGTAGAGGTACATATATGGGAGTGATTGGAAACAGCAAATGTCCCAGATGTCTTCCTCTTGTTTTGTTGATACACTTTGGTTAACAAAAACAATAGTTGATGGGTATGCAAGTTCGATAATCCCTGGGGCATGGAAATATGCCCTTTCAATCAGGGATTATATGATCTTAGAGTTGGAATAAATGATTAGCAGGGAGTTTGGGGGTAGAGTCCCCCACATGTAGAGAGCAGGGGGGGGGGGCTTGCTCCCTGCAAAAATATTCCTTTTTTATTTTGCACACTTCATGGTTAATCCTCAGAGCATGAGCCTGTCAATATTTTTGTCATTATTAACATAGTGACATTAGTGTTTTTGATATTTAGTTTATTTGATTAACAAAGTATAAGTTCATAGGTTGATTCAATGGTATCAGTCTCCAGGCTATTACAAGACTAGCTAATAATTAACAGTCAGAATCAAACCTTATATGCTGTACCTCTGAGGTTAAGACCTTAACCATTGTCCAGAAAATGGACCCACATGGTGCACAATGAAGCTCACGGGCAGTAGAACCAATAAAATTCAAATTTAATACAAATTAGACTTGGACTTTGAGCAATCTTGTTGGACCTAAACCATTGTGCCAGCATTCCCCTAGCATACATGATTGATCTATCTATCTATCCATCTATCTATCTATCTATCTATCTATCTATCTATCTATCTATCTATCTATCTATCTAACTATCTATCTATCTATCTATCTATCTATCTATCTATCTATCTATCTATCTATCTATCTATCTATCTACCTATCTATCTATCTATCTATCTATCTATCTATCTATCTATCTATCTATCTATCTTCATGGTTGAAGTAGGTAATGGTGAACTCTAACTTGGAATGCATGTCATATACAGTTGGATTACTCATGCCAGCCCTTTCTGTGTTATGGCTTCATATTAAGAATGACCTTTTGTTCACACAAATGCAAACTTGAAATCAATTCCCTTTAATTCAGCTTTTGCATTCTGCAAGCAGATATAATGTTATGTTTACAAGTAATAAAACAGTTTGTAATCGACAACAAATAGACTGTCATTGTGCTATTTAATGTGACTCCCACTGTAAACATTCACATGCAAATAAATTATACCAGTATACTTCTGACTGAACTGCTCTCTTTTTGAATGCATTGCATCAACAGAAATTTATGAGGAAAAACTTGGAGGAACTTTAAACTGCACCATGAAATTAAGATCTGAGAAGAGAGCAAGGTTTCTGATATTGAGTTATAGAAAACCCTAAATCCATTGCACAGCTTTCTGGATATACAAATCTTCATACATTACATGACATGTACTAACAGAAAAATCATTGCCAAGCCCTATTCTTGTCAGCCAGTTGAACACAGGTGCACATCCTCAGAAGCAAAGCAGACCACTGTTGGATAACAGGAGGGGATTTATTTACAACTGTATAATTCCTCACGGTTTACTATTAGATCCCCTTAGTTTCTCAGTGTTGCTAAAATATGTGCTCTGCAAACATCTTATCTGGAAAAAATATTCCTACAGATTATAACACACACAGAACACTACAACACTAAGTTTTGTACTTAAATGCTGGCATGCACTGAAGAGCAATTGGGATCAGCGTTTTGTGCCCTCTAACACTTTGCAGCTGCAGTTGCTGCCACCTCGCCCCAACCTAGCTATGCTACTGATGTATGGTAGTAAAGCTAGATTTGCTAAAGAAAAGACTCATGAGTCATATTTAATATATTGAAGTTTTAAAGGTGATGCTTGTTGTGATGATAGGAAGTACTGCCAGCCATGCCAGGAGAAATATGGCTGTGGATTTGTAACATATGACAGCACTGCTAGCTGGAATTTTGAATTTTTGTAAATAATTATATATCATTTGTATATCAAACTGATTTGTACAGATGCTTGTGCTGAAAATATATTTGTGAGGTTTGCTTGTGTTGAAATGTATCAACAGTGTGGCCTGCTGGAAGGAAAAGAAATGTACATGTATTATTGTAACTGAATTAAATGTATACATAGTAACAGCATATACTGGAAGTAAAGAGATACATCTTAATCCACCTGACTTTGTAAAATATTCTTGAAATTAATTTACTTTATGGCTTAAACCACAAAAATGTTATTCCACAGTTTTGAATGGACCCAGAGACATAATGTCTCTGCAAGAGAATAGTTGTTATCTTCTGTAGGAAGAATGAAATGGTTTTATAGTTTTATGACTTCCAGCAGCTGCTGCACCACATCTGAGCAAAGCTCTAGCTGTGCGTATTGTAGCACATAGGTGCTAAACCCTGGTAGCTTCTAGTGATGGGGAACAGTGTGGGAAACAGAGTCAGGATAGTGCAGGAAACAGAGTCAGATGACCAGATGTATGTGATGTCATTCTGTACAGAAATAATATGTTTTAATATTAGATGAGACTGAAGTCTCAGCAGCATTCTGTATTCTGTCTTGGATCTGACAACAAGGACCACTCGCCCATCTTTCCTTGCTCTATTCAGTAAATAGGAACAGTAATTCTTTTCGTCAATGAGGAACAGATAGTGAGATTAGCTAAATGCTGTTTTTCTGTAACTGTGTGCAAATTTCCATCAGTGTTATTTTTAATATTCCTCGGTGGTTGAAACTCTGGTGTTTAATGTAAATAGATATTTAGTATGTTCATGTTCTTTTATTATTTGTTATAAAATATGTTTAAAAGTTTCATTGTGGCTGGTCCTTTTTAGAAAATATTAAAGTTTTAAG
Organism: Protopterus annectens; assembly: GCF_019279795.1. Taxonomy (NCBI): domain Eukaryota; kingdom Metazoa; phylum Chordata; order Ceratodontiformes; family Protopteridae; genus Protopterus; species Protopterus annectens. Next base: position 213,067,677 of record NC_056746.1, on the reverse strand, counting down.
AGTATTTGCACATATTTATTTGGTGATAACTCTGGCCACTACTAAAAGACTTGCTGTTTGGTCAACATTATCATCTGCATTAATATTAACTTCACTCATTGTAATTGGGTACCCTTATAGTAACTGACTAGTGGCACTCAATTACCTTATAGCCTGGGCAAAGTTGGTAGAGCAGGTAATCTGTGCCAGCCTTTCCCAGGTGTGTGTGTGAAAATTAAATCTCAAAGACTGTATGTGCCAGATACCTGGAACAGGGACACAAAGCACTGGTTTCACAGAGAAGGTGCTGGAGGACTTGGCTTGGACACTCATCTGAAGCCCTAACCCTACAGCTGTGCCAGTGTGGAGTCATACTGGGAACTTGGAGGGAGACAGCTAGAGACACCCAGACCCTGGACTGAGTGTGTGCCCTGTGTGCTCTTAAGGGAAATTGTGCTTGATGCAGAGAGGTCTGCATCTAGAAATACTGAGTGTATCCATTTGTATTCCAAGTGAATGCCCCACTCCATTGTCAGTGGTGAGAACTGAGGCTCCTTGATTACTGGCACAGAGTGGGAACTTCACAAACACAACTTCAGTACAGTATGCCAGAAATGGGATATCACAATAATCTACACTGTAGGTGCACTGTTCTGTACTGTGTTTGGACCATATACTTCACAGTCATACCTCTCAACTGTTCAGATATTCCCAGGATGTCCAGCTGATTTCCTTATCAAATATGTGGCTTTCTGCTATATTACTGGGATGATTTCTGGACCGATGTGACTCAATAACACATACATTTGAGTGCATACTTCTCAGCTGTCCTGATCTGTGTTGAGTGTGCAGAGAGGTCTGCATCTAGAAATACTGAGTGTATCCATTTGTATTCCAAGTGAACGCCCCTCTCCAGTGGCAGTGTTGAGGATTTAGGCTCTTTGATTAATGGCCCAGAGTGGGGACATCACACTTGTCATAACTTACTCTCATTTCACTTCAAAATTGCTTAGACCGTGAACTGTGGATTATAGAAAGATTATCAAAGACATTTTGCTAGCCCCTATCTTGTTAAGTCATGGACAAGTTTTGAAGTTGTGAGAAGTGTCAGTCTGTACTCTAATCACAGCTTATTCTTTTTCTTCCATACCCCTCAATACCAAGCACAGACACATTCATGATACTTTGTACAAAACTGAAGTTTAAGTTCACTTTCTTTTCAACAAGAAAAATGAGTTTTAAAACAATGCTTTTCATGGTTGAATAAGGAGACATCAGAGATGTTATTGAAAAACTTCCACTAAAGATTTCAATAAATAAGAATTTTTTTACAGGTTTTGTGAACACAGTTACTCAGTCCAAAAACCTAAGATCAACTTCCAGTAGAATATTCTTTTTTGTGCTGATTTAGTGTTGGTTTGTTACTTACTGCTATGGTAGCTTTGGTTCAATGTCCTCAAAAATATGGTTGTTGCAGGAGTCTGAAAGTACTGGCATCAACAGCAACTCTAATGATTCTAGCTGTATTTTCATATGTTATCAAAGTAATCCTCACTTTTACATAGAAAGTACTCCTTATCTGGCATTAAAGGTTAGCGAGTACAAAAAGGCTATTACCAGTGCTTCTCAGGGCAAAATGATCGACACCCTAACACGTACGCACAAGGAGCACAAAAATCTACTGCTAACTATATATACTAAAAGGAAGCCAATCTGGTGGTTCCCAGCCATCAATAAACTCTGCAACAGAAAGAATAAACTGTTGCAGAAAAAAAGTGGAGTCACAAGACTGGAAAACCTCCCTTATCAGTCTCAACAAAAAGCTGAGATCACTTATCAAATCCTCTAATGCCAGCTATGAATCCACAATTTTGGCTGACACCAAAAGCAACCACAAAGCCTTCTATAGCTATATCAAAAACAACCTCAAAGGCAATTCCCAGATTTGCTCTGAGTTATTGCAGAATGACACCTCCTATACTGAGCCAACAGATATAGCCAACATACTGGCCGACAGATTCATTGCCAACTTTACCCCTCTCTCCCCACCAAGGCCCTATCACAATACCAGAAGAAAGCCTGATACCCCCCATTTCTGCAGCACAGGTAAAAGCTGCATTGTTTAAAGCCAAGAATACAGCATCCATGGGACCTGATAATATTCCCAACTGTGCCCTACATGAGCTACAAAATGAAGTGGCACCACATCTGTGTACCCTGTTTAATCACAGCCTTACCTCAGGCTATGTCCCTAATGAATGGTGCACTGCTACAGTCATCCTGCTCCATAAAGGAGGAGCAATTACAGATGCTAGGAACTGTTGCTCCATTAGCCTGATGAGTCTGGTATGCAAAGCCATTGAGCACATCATCATGGACCTGCTTAACAAAGATATAGGCAATCTCCAAACTCTTGACCCCACACAATTTGGCTATGTCAAGGGGAGATCCTGCCTGCTGAACCTGGTTGACTGACTGTGGATGAGGTAAGGCCTACAGCCTACCTAAATGTGGCCAAGGCCTTTGATACCATTCCACACTCAGGTATCATTGATAAACTCACCAAACGAGGCATCAATCCTTACATCACTAGGTGGGTTGCAAACTGGCTCACAGACAGGACCCACAGAGTGAAAGTTGCAGATTCCAAGTCAGACTGTCAACCAGTCATGAGTGGAGTCCCCACAGGACTCAGTCCAGGGCCCTCTTCTGTTTGGTATCTACTTCTCAGAAGTCCAGGCCAATACAGAAGGACTCTGGCTGACCACGTTTGCTGATGACTGCAAGTTAGGAATCATTATCAACTCCCCAAGTGATGCAGACATCCTACAAAAGGGCCTCTCTAAGAACAATGACTGGTGTCAGAAACATGGCCTGAAGCTTAACGCCAAAAATGCATTATCATCCCCTTTGAAAAAAAACTTAGTTCCCATGAATTACCACGTTGATGGGAGCCCACTGAACACTGAAGGGGCCATAAGAGATATGGGCACCCAGGTCAACAGCCACCTCACCTTCGACTACCACATTGCCAAAGGTTTTGCATCCAGGAAGAAAGAGGTCATCACCCCTCTCTACTCATCCCTCATTAGACCAGTCATCGAATATAACTCCCTGTTTGGCATGTACCTGACCAGATACCTACAACAGCTGGAGGGGCCACAAAAGTACCTCACAAAAAGGATCCTAGGCCTTGAACACATGTCCTACATGGACAGACTCAATAAATTTCAGCTGTTCTCAGTCTCTTATCATCTACTTAGAGGTGATCTCTGCCTGACTTACAAAGCCATGTCCGACCCAGCCCTACTTGAAATGCTACACCTAAAGAAATCCCAATCCCCCCACACCACACTCTCCAGAGATCACAACCTCATTACCACAATTAACAGAACATGCTGGAGGGACAGGTTCATCTCCCAAACACTGCCCATAGTCTGGAATAATCTTTCCATTCATGTCAAGCAGAGCACCTCACTGACCCTCTTCAAGAGAAATCTTGACGAGTGGATGGGTAACAGAAAGTTCACTCCAGGGATCATTCCAGTTGCCCTACTGGATAGGGGCACTGTGAACTAACATTGGGTGGCACGGTGCCTGTGCAATTATTTTGGGCTAGGCTTGTAAAGGCTCCAGGGCCATTAGCCTAGTACACACCTATGAACCTATGAACTCTGAGAATGCACAATCCCTGGGGAAAGGGCATATTCCACAGTCCCAGAGGTTGTACATCTTGCACACCTGACAGCCATATGTTTTGTTGACTAAACAGACATCAGCATTTGGGAATTTTGTTTATTACTAGAGCTCATATAGCTGTAAGTTAAGTTGAATGTACTTAAAGTCAACATCTATTTTGTTGACACACTTTGGTTGACATTTTTGCAATCGGTTGTAGAATATGTCTTTTCCCCAGTATTGTGCAATCTCAGTGGTAGAATATACAATTAGCAGGGAGGTGTTTGGGGTATAGTCCCCCACATGGGGATACTGGGGGGCTTACCTCCTGCAAAAAAGATGCTTTAAAGTTGCATACTCTAAGTTATGTCTCGGAGAATGTGCATTGAACTGCCTTTCTACAGGTGCTAGTGGCTTACTGCTAATAATGGTCATTGTCAAAGGATAACAGACAGGTCCAAACTAAAGACTAGCTGATTTAATTGATGAATGAAATGCATGACATAATATATAACAATTTGCTTACTAGCACACTCTCTCAGCAAAAGCATACAGGTACATTTATATATATATATATATATATATATATATATATATATATATATATATATGGTTCCCATTCAGAAGCCCGAAACATCATAAGCCTGAAAATCAAAATCCTGAAACCAAAAGCCTGAAAATTCAGAATCCTGAAAACTCAAAATCCTGAAAGCCCAAAATCCTGAAAGACCAAAATCCTGAAACTCAAAATCCTGAAAACACAAATAATGCTAATATGTCACTATAAAGACACTAATATCTACCAACTGACCCTGACCCTAACCCTAACCCTAAGGTCCGTCACTATCGAACACTCACCTGACCCGCGCCCTAACCCTAACTCACTTAAACCGCCCCTAACCCCAATATTTGTCACTATTGCATACATGCCTAACCTGCGCCCTAACCCTAACTCACTTAAACCACCCCTAACCCTAAAATAAAACCAACCGCACAGTTACCTGACCCCAACGCATGACCTAACACCACAAGGCTAACAATAGCAAAGCCACAATGACATCAGTATGTCTATTTTGTGTTTTCAGGATTTTGAGTTTCAGGATTTTGGTCTTTCAGGATTTTGGGCTTTCAGGATTTTGAGTTTTCAGGATTCTGAATTTTCAGGCTTTTGGTTTCAGGATTTTGATTTTCAGGCTTATGATGTTTCAGGCTTCTGAATGGGAACCATATATATATATATATATATATATATATATATATATATATATATATATATATATATATATATATATATATATATATATGTTATGGGTCCACTATGTAATCTCAAAATACTGAAATCCCAAAATTCAGTATTTTGAAATTACATAGTCGAAAACCCAAGCACAACTCACAATTCTGAAAACACACAACCGCAAAATTCAAAATGCCGAAACTATGCTACACATACAGTACACACATAAACACAAAACTCTCCCCACAATAAAATAAATGCATCTACACTATAGACTATAAGCCCCCCTGCAGCCCCCATATGGGGGGCTGCACCCCCACACCCCCCTGCTTATATATTCTAACTCCGAGATCGCACAAACTGAAACACAAACGAAACTCACACACACACATCTTACATTCCCTCACACACACATCACAGTTACAACATACACTTACACACACTAAAGCCCCTAACCAACACATTTACACACACAAACTTACCTAAATTCAACTGATACATTCACACGCCGCACCAGTGGAAGCGGAAATTCAACATCTCCATGCTTCGGGATTTTGAATTTCATGCTTCTGCCAGTTTCGGAACTTTGAATTTTCGGCTATGTAATTTTGAAATACTGAATTTCGGGATTTCAGTATTTTGAAATTACGTAGTGGACCCATAGGTAAGTATTACATTAGGTATCCTTGTGAGCCATTTTAAATCTAGCTAATTTCCATTGGTGAGAGTCAAATCTTGTACTTCTCATCTGTGAGATAAACACCCTAACCATTATGCCAGTCCCATATATATATATATATATATATATATATATATATATATATATATATATATATATATATATATATATATATATATATATATATATATAGATAATATATATATATATATATATATATATATATATTATTGCAGCACAGGACAATGAAAAACAGGCAGTACTGCCAACCAAACTCAGACCCTCAACTCATAACTAATACTTCAATATGCTTAAATAGACTGACGCATGATCCATATTTTATTAAAGTATCATACAAGTTAGGCAGGTTGATTTTTTCACAATTTGTCATTGCAGGTTATAAAATGCTACAGCACAGGGAATGAAACACAAGAGGGACAACTTCAGTACTGAAGAAAATTGCATCCTCATGGATGCTCTGAGGAAAAAGGGGCCAAAACAGGCAAAGAGAACTAATGTGTGAAATTAAGTAGAGGCTTACATTAATGCAGAAAGAAAAGGAACTACACTTTTGTACAGTGTATACTGTGGGAAAAGTCCCAGTGACATGCTTGGTTGGTTGTGCCAAGGATCAAAGTGAAGCAGAATGCAATTGCCAGTAAAAGCACTAGTGGTGGGCCTTCCACACTCTAACCTTTACAGCCACATAAGGAGTACCTCCTATCTATAAGGGGTGATGATTTGGATGCATATGAGAATGCTGCTGGAATAATTAGAGGTGGTGTTGATGCCAGTACTTTGAAGCCCCTGCAACAACTACAGATGGGCACTGTGGAAGGTTAGTGTGCAGCTAATTTTACTACAATATGCTAACATGTATTTGGCATGACACCTGTGCACATATCACCCTTACATGTTTCATTATCAGGTGTGCCATCAATGTCAAGTGTGGCACAAAGCCTACAAACTATGCATGGTAAGTGTGGTAATCCTAGCTATATGCCAAATAATTCTACCTGTCATATGTGGCATTAATCACATCTTGACAAATTCATTCACAGGATCAGCACTAGAAACAACCACATTCTGTGGATTAGCTCAGCAGCTGATGTTGACCACAGAATAGCTATCGATGATGATGGCATAACCTCATCCATATGACACAGCCTGAGGACAGTAGCACACGGTTGCAAAGTATACAGATAGGGGCCCCTGCACCACAGCGGGTGGATAGCTCCTTAGGTAGTTACATGGGCTCACATACTCAGCATAATGAGGAAATGGCATTGCAATGGAGGGACACCAAGCAGCTCAGCATCTGCTTCTTATACACACCCTGAACCCCTTAATGAAGAGAGTACCCTTTTGGAAGTAGCAGTACCCACTGTCCCACCTGTACATAGAGATGCCAGGTGAAGACATATTTCATATTTAGCTCCAGAGACACACAAGGTCTTGGCCTCTCAGCACCAGATGTGCTATGACACAGTTCACGAGTCAGGTAGAGACTATTAGAGTACTGCAGGGTTTACAGGAGGAATCTCACAAATACATGGGAATGGCTGAGGCCAGGGACAATGCCATGATGATTCTCATGTGCAGTATGATTACACACACTCACAGCATCAATGTAAAGGCTTACTAGACAGACATTGGAAATGCAGGTACACATGGCTGGACAACTGTTCACTTGTTCACAGGTTCATAGGTAGGTACTAGGCTATCTGCCCGAGGGCATTTATAAGCCTAGCCAGAGTGTGCCGGCTTTCACCACCCCATTGATTAATTTACTGATCCTCTGTGAAGCAGAGCCAATGAAGTGATCCCAGGGGTGTATTTTCTGTTACTCATCTACTCGTCAAGATTGGTCTTGAAGAGTGTTAGTGAGGGGCTCTGCCTGATGTAATTTGGAATTTTGTTCCAAAGAATGGGGAGTCTCTGTGACAGGAATCTATTCCTCCAGCATGTTCTATTTATTGTTGTGGCGAGGTTTAGCTCACTAGAGCACGTGGCTCACAGTGACTTGGATTTCTTTAGGTGGAGCATGTCCATCAATTCTGAGTTGGGCATGGCTTTGTAAGTCAGGCAGAGATCACCTCTGAGTAATTGATATGCCACTGAGTACAGCTGGAGTTCTTTCAGTCGGGCTGCATAGGCCATATGTTTGAGACCAGTAATCCTCTTGGTGAGGTACTTTTGTGGTCTTTCCAGCTGTTGGAAGTGTCTTGTGAGGTACATCCCAAATGGGGCATTGTACTCTATGATGGGTCTAATGAGTGACAAGTAGAGGGGCACTATAACCTCTTTATTTCTAGATGCAAACCCTTTAGTAATTAGATGGGCCACATAGAAGGATTTCCTAACTACTTTGGCAATATGATTGTCACAGGAGAGATTGCTATCTACCTGGGTCCCCAGATCTCATATTACCTCTTCTGTATTAAGGGAGCTGCCACCTATGTGGTAATTCATGGATGTTTTGTTTTTCCCAAATGGGATGATTATGCATTTTTTGGCATTTAGCTTGAGGCCATGACTTTGACACCAGGTGTCCGTCTCAGTAAGGCCCTTTTGGAGGATGTCCATGTCAGCCGGAGAGTCAATTATGGCTTGAGGTGGATGAGTACCCTGAACACCACATGCATCTCAAGAAAGTGCTGCAAGGACTCATATCAATTCCACCAAGAAGAAGAAGGTAGCCAGATCTTATCAGACTTTCATAACATGTGATAAAACCTATCAGTCAAGGTCTAGATACCGCAGCACAGTTAAGTCAATATCAAGAGTTTCCCCTGCATCCAGTAGATTCCATCATCAGAGCAACTGAGCATCAAGTTTTCACACCAACATTTACTCTTCCTCTATGGGGCCGTGCCCCACCTTGTCCTCAGGAGACATTGTGCATTACACCTTCTAAAGGTAACTTACATCTCCAGCATCTGTAAGATGAAAACAGTACTCACCCAGCAGTCACTTTCCAGACATGGCAAATGCCGCAATTCTTAGGGAAGACAGAAGTACCAAAAAGTGTGTGTGTGTGTGTGTGGAGGGGGTAGATGTCTTCCAGTACAAGTAATTTGAGCAAAGTACCATTGATCATACTCTGTTCTGGATACTGCAGTGAAACTATAAGTGTAGCCTTAAAGATGTTCTATAACACTTGGCTTTACACACTTAAGTCAAACCATGACTGTATAACCAGCATTTGTGCCACGTAATCCTCAACACTGTACAGTTAAAAAACGTATGAAGGAAAAGAAATTTTGTTGAAAAACAGAAAATGTCTGATGTACAGTATAAGTTGATTATGAACTGCTCAGCAGCAACCAACAAGTAACACTGCTTGCATGAATTATCTGTGTGAATCTCTTTTACTTTCACTAAGTGAATATCATGGTGTATAATTGTGGACAAGATGCTGCCACTTTGCCTCTGCAACCATATACAGTACACAAGTGTGCACATGCTTTGTCACTCTACTGCCTTCAACCAGCCAACATTGTTATTATCAATGATGGACAGAATGACAAAGGAACTGCACTGGCACTACGGATGACTAACTGTGGCAGTTACAGACCAATGCGTGTTCATGTTATGCAGAATGCAGCAGGAAATTAACCTCCTGAATGCAGAAGCAGGGACATGGTGCAGGGCATCCCAGACTCATCCAGGCAAAAAAAAAAAGTGGGCTTTGAGAAGGCCCAACACTTGCTCAGTGGCTATTTGTGTATGGGGCAAGGTGTGATGAATCACTCCTCAGCAGCTTCTTGGGGGTTATGGGAAAGTGTCATTAGCTGTGGTTCAAGTGGGTAGCCTGTATCACCTGCAAAATGAAAGAATGAGGTGATAGATGACAAAAAGGGGATGATTACTCTGTACAACCTATACCACTCTACAAATAATAAAATATCTATAGTTATGAATATTAAAATGCATTGCACTTACCAGCTATGTGGCCATGAGGAAACCTACCATGCAGGAAGAGGTAGTAGAGTGAGTTTATGTGCCAAATATGGGAGTTGGGCTGACACTTTGGTGATACACCCTATGCATCACACACTACCTGACAGTATGGAACAGCAGTCCTCCCTGTTCTAGTATTACTCCTCTTGTGGTTCAGATGGGGCCATGATGGCAATGTGGGTGTATTCTATCTCACAAAGCACCTCAGAAAAGAATGCCATCCTGTAGAAGACTTCCATGGTACTGCCTGCATCCTGAGTTGACACAGTAATATGGATGTACTGCACCACATGTTCCAAGAGTATGTAGAGGAAATGTTGAAGTATCCTCAAGGCAAGAGCCTGTGAGGTACCCAACATGTCCCTAGTTTGTTTCTGAAAAGTTCCCATGGTAAGTATAGTGAGTGCTATACACACACCTTGATATCCGCAGGTAAAGAAATGCCACAAATCCTCTTAGTCCCAGTCTGTCGGCCATACAAACTCTCCAAACCCCATATTGTATCCCTGTTAACTCTAAAGATTTCCAAGATTTCCTGATCACCAGAGATCAGATGGGTCAGCCTTTACCTGTATCTTCTGCTTGACTAGGTGTGTTTTGACACAATCAAGACAAGCTCCTCAGAACTGAAGACAGCTAAACTTGCAACAAGTACAAGCATCTTTATAGATTGCTTCATCTGCATAGCTCTTTCCCAGATTCCTTCAAATAGCAAACAGCTGTACCTGAGCTCAAGTGCTGTATCTGAACTGTACCTTTTCTGCGCTTAGTTGCAGCCTGTGCAAATGTACATTATGCCTAAGTGCAACAACTTCGAATACTGCCCCATGTCTTACTCTGAATATGCTGTTGCTTCTTGGACTGACTATACTTATTAAATGGCTAATAAATCAAATTTCATGTAAAGAAACATTTTGGCATTCTGTGACATCAGTAATATCTACAGAACTCCTAGAAGAAGACAATCAATACTCACAGAAGCAGTTCAGTACAGAAAACTAGATGCCCCTGTTCCTCTTCTTTAAAGTCTTCAGGTTTGTATAACAGACTTCTGCCAGTGACAAAAGGCAGTGGTACGAATAGCTTCCTGTTTTCACTATAGCAACAGTGTCACCTGTTAGCTTTACAATAAAGCCAGGTTCATTTCCAGAATTTATTTATTAGGTTCATAGGTTCATAGGTTCCTACTAGGCTATCTGCCCTAGGGCATTTATAAGCCTAGCCAGAATGTGTTTGGCTTTCGCCACCCATTTTAAATTTATTTTGCTATGCCCTTTTTCGAGGTTAGTATACTGTGCCTCTGTCTAACAGTGACACAGAAGTGATACCCGGGGTAAACCTACGATCTCCCATCCACTCATCAAGATTCCTCTTGAAGAGAGTCAATGAGGGACTCTGCCTAACCTGGACTGGGATTTTATTCCAGATTGAAGGGAGCCTCTGGGTTATGAATCTGTCCCTCCAGCATGTCCTATTTATTTCAGTGTTGAGGTTCAAGTCTCTCGAGCACGTAGCTCGATGGGATTTGGATTTTCTGAGGTGCAGCATGTCCATTAATTCCGGGTTGGACATGGCTTTATACGTCAGGCACAGATCGCCTCTGAACAGGCGGTATGCCACTGAGTAGAGCTGGAGTTTCTTTAACCGGGCAGCATATGGCATCTGTTTGAGCCCTTTGATCCTCATGGTGAGGTACTTTTGGGGTCTTTCCAGTTGCTGCAGGTGTCTGGTAAGGTACATTCCAAAAGGGCATTGTACTCAATTATGGGCCTGATGAGGGATGAGTAAAGAGGCACGATGACGTCCCCTGATCTAGATGTGAATCCCTTCATGATTAGGTGGGCTATATAAAATGTTTTTCTAACCACTTTGGCCATGTGGTTGTCAAATGAGAGATTGCTATCAACTTGGGTCCCCAGGTCCCTAATTACCTCTTCTGTACTTAATGGATTACCACCTATGTGGTAATTTGTGGGCACTTTGTTTTTGCCAAAGGGATGACTATACACTTTTGGCATTTAGCTTGAGGCCATGGCTCTGGCACCAGTTGTCTGTTTCTATGAGGCCCTTTTGGAGGATGCTTGTGTCGGCTGGAGAGTCGATTATGGCGCCCAGTTTGCAGTCATCTGCGAACTTGGTCAGCCACAGTCCTTCCGTGTTGGCCTGTACCTCCGAGAAATATATACCGAACAAGAGAGGTCCCAGGACTGAGCCTTGTGGGACACCACTTGTAACTGGTTTGGAGTCTGACATGGCTCCAGCAATTCTAACCATGTGGGTTCTGTCCTTGAGCCAGTTTGCAATCCATCTAGTGACATAGGGGTTTATATTTAAGCTGGTGAGCTTATCTATAATGCCCGAGTGGGGTATTGTATCGAAGGCTTTTGCGAGGTCCAGGTAGGCTGTGTGGACTACCTCCCCTCGTCAATGGCCTTGGTGACTGTTTCAAAGAAATCAACCAGGTTTAAGAGGCAGGATCTGCCCTTAACAAAGCCAAACTGGGTAGGATCCAGTGTTTGTAGGTCCCCAATATCTTTATTTATGAGGTCCATGATGATCCTTTCCATAGCTTTGCAGACCAAGCTAGTCAGGCTTATGGGGCGATAGTTTCCAGGATCCGTTGAGGCACCACCTTTATGGAGAGGGACCACTGTTGCTGTACGCCACTCTTTGGGCACATATCCTGTAGTAAGGCTGAGATTGAACAGTAGTTTTATGTTTGGGTTTAGCTCTTCTTGGAGTTCATGTAGGACACAGCCCGGGACACCGTCTGGTCCCATTGATGCTGTGTTTTTTGCTTTGGAGAGGGCGGCTCTTACCTGAGCATCTGAGATGTCAGGGGGGCAGCACTCTGCTGGGATAGATATTTGCCCTTTTGGTGGGGAGGGGGGGGAGAAGTTTGCGCTGAACCTGTCAGCTAGGATGTTGGCAATGTCTGTGGGTTTGGTGTATTTTTTGTCATTCTGGACTAATTCTGAGCATATCTGGGAATTACCACCCAGGTTCCTAACATAACTAAAGAAAGCCTTGTGATTATCCTTAGTGTCCTGTGCAATTTTTCTCTCGAAGCTGGCCTTAGACAATTTTATGTGTGCCCGTAGTTTTTTGCTAATACTGATCAGTGATGCCTTCCCTTTTTGGGATTTTGCTCTAGCATTTAGTAGCTTCCTCCTTCTATTGTATAGTTTGTTTATGGCTGGGGTCCACCAGACAGGACGTCTGCCTTTGGAGGATTGGGTCTTGGTTTTATTTGGGATCGCATGATCCATGCATTCCTGAAGGTGTTCATAGAATGTGTTTATAAAGGATTCTGCGGTCTGGGCCAGATTTTCCACAGGCCCGGGGCTTTGAAGGATTCCACCTCAGTTTTGAGGAGTGTGAAATTTGCTTTAGAGAAGTTTTTCACTGTGGTTTTCTGGGCAGGGTTGGGGTCGGGATGTGAATATCCAGTGAGATTAGTTTATGGTCTGATCTTACCAGTGAGGGATACACTTCTGGTCTGCAGCATAGAGTCCCCATGTTGGTGATGATCAGGTCCAGTATGTTTTCCCCTCTTGTGGGAGTGGTAACAAGTTGTTCCATAGCATTTGAGTTTATAAATTCTAGGAACCTTTGGGCTAGGGTGTTGGAGCTAGAGTAATGCTCCCAGTCTATGTTTGGGTAGTTGAAGTCGCCCAATATAATGGTGTTTGGAGAGACCTTCATATTTTCCAGTGTTCTCAAGAAGGCCGAGTGGGGTTCCTGGGTTTGGGAGGGTGGTCTGTAGCAGGCTATAAACTGGAAGGCAGTTTTACCCACTGTTAGTTGCACATGGATAGTCTCTGATGCTTCGTGCTTTGCCACCAACCTGGAGGTGTGGGTATCTTTGATGAATATTGATTTATTTATTTTTCGTTTACAAGATTATTTGGATTTTGCCAGATAGATCCAAGTACTACGTTCATGAAAAACAATAGTCCATTTCAACTTTTGTTTGGTGCTGCTTTTGCTTGCATATACAAACTGGATAACCCATACTGTATTATTTTATCTTAGTTAATTTTATTTTCTTAATATACTTTAGATCATTCCCCTCGCTGCTATAGAGGATTTATTTATGATGATGCAGTTTTGTTTTTGATTTCCCCAAAGCCACTTTTAGAAACAATCTTAGTTAAGGAAAATTTAAACAACTGTATTAAAACAATCAAGATGGTTAAGAGGGATCGTTTCTGGTTAATACCAGACACTTTCACAATTCTTGATCTGGAAGTCCCACCCAGTTTCTTAAAACAAAATATTTTCCAGCTGACTATCGTATGTTTTTAACTAGTATTTAAATGCAAACAGATTTTTTTATAAACTAATATGAAAAGAAAAATGTCACGATACAATTAAAAAAAGAAGCTAGCAAACTATTGAAAACAAGAAATGATTGGATCTTTACATGAAAATCTTTAATTTAATCCATGGTCAGTATATTATTTCATGTGAATTATTTTGTTTTCTGTTTATACCACATCGCTAGATGATGACATTGCCAAGTTTCCTCTGCAATTATTTTGCCTTGATGTAATTTTTGGAGCTACTTTTGTCTATGAAAAGGGCACAAAGACAGCTGCATTATTAACGATTGAAAAGATTCTGTTATTTCGTGCCTTGGCCTTTCAAATGCAACAGAGTGCTAATCAAATGACAGAATCATTGTTTTCATAATTTCTGTACCAGCTGTCTACATAGCCTGATGCAGACTGTGCCACTGACTGTATGGTTTACTTGGGTCTGTAAAATATGCTGTGTGAGGCTTCCCATTCTTACCAATAAACATAAAAAAATATTAAAACAAACAAAGCCAGAAGAGAATTAAAGTGGAAATAGCCACTCCGGCAAAAGATAATTGCAAAGCCTTCTTTAACTACATCAGAAACCTTAAAATAATACACAAAACTGCACTGAGCTAATAGTAAATGATATCACTTACTCCAACTCCAAAGACATAGCCAATACACTAACAGATAAATGTAGCTCAAACTTCAACCCTCTCTTCCCACACACATTCCCAGGGGGAACACCAGCCTCCACACACCCCCCTCTAATCTTCCAAGAGCAAGTCCTTAAAGCCCTATCCGGGACCAAAAAAAACTACTTCTTTGGGGCCAGATAATATACCAAACTGCCTCCTTGTGAGCCTAAAATATGATCTATCAGCTCCCTTGGAGATGCTTTTTAATGTCAGCCTACAAACAGGGTTTGTACCAGACAAATAGAGGACTAGAACAGCCATTCCCCTGCATAAGGGTGGGATGTCAACTGACCTGGGTAACTACAGACCTACAAATCTAAATTATTATGGACTTAATTAACAAAGACATAGGCAACCTACAAACTCTTGACCCAGACATTTTTTTTTTGTCAAAGGCATATCCTGGTTACTGAACTGGATTGACTTCTTTGAGAAAGTTACTGAAGCTATGGATGAAGATAAATCTGTACAAATTGTGTGCCTGTACTTTGCAAAAGTGCTGAACACTGTCTTACAATCAAGCATAGTTGATAAACTTATCGAGGTTAATGTAAATCAGTAACCATTTGAAATGTCAGAACCTGCTAGAATTAATTCCGAAATACTGAGATTGAATGGCTGAAAGAACAGACTTATATATATTAAGTCTGAGATGACATTTCTCAGAATATTCCCTTTTCTCTGAAGTATGGTGATCTCAGATTTGGTATATATAAGTTTGGGGGGGGGGGGCTTGCTCCTCTGCAAAAAGAAGTTTAAAGGAGAAAAGTGATTATTGAGATTCGCTCTTCTCTGTTTTCAGTCTTTTTTTTTGGCTTGTCAGCACTCTGCATTTTGAATGTCAATGTTTCAATAGGGAGGCATGCAAATTCCTATGTAATTCATTGGATATCAAATGGGTTCACAAATATAACTCAGGAAGTTAGAGTGAGTAGCTCTTCATCCTCCTGTTGACCAGTCACTAGTGTAGGGCTGCAGGGTTCGGTCCTTAAGTCATTCCTCTTTGGCATCGACTACTCAGATAACAAAGCTAATGTAGGTGGCTTATGGATGTCTAAATATGTGATTTACTGTAAACTTGGAATCATTGCAAACAAATAAATGGTGTCAAAATCACGGGCAAAAGGTAAACACCAAAAACGCATAACTGTATCCTTCAACAAACACAAAATCCCCAGCAACTATCACATCAGCCACACTCCCCTGAGAACCCATGTGAATAAGGAATTGTCATTTCATCACCATGTATCCAATGTTTTTAGGAAATCCTTTTTTCATTGCACACCTCATAGAAGGGTACAGCATCTTGGTCAAGAGAGATAATTATCCCACTGTATTCAGCACTCATTAGGCCTTTCATTGAATATAATGTTAGTTATTAATTTATTTTATTACTTATTTGTCCTTTGTTGACTAGGTTAGTCCCACTAGGCTAGTAGCCTGTTTTCAAGGGAGACCAGAGGTGTTATTTATACTACTAGGGGAAATTTGGCCAGAATGTAGGGGGAACTTCCCCTACTCATCATTGCTGTGAGTGGGACCCATTTTGAAGAGCACTTCCTGTTTCTGATCCAGGTGCAGAAGTGGCCCAAGGAAACAGGGAGGCAGATGGAGAGAGAATGAGATGATGGAGTAGGGAAAGAAATGAAGGAGAAAGCAAATATCAAGACTGGAGAATGTATGCAGAATTCTGAGGAAATGTTTCAAAAGAACCAGTTTGATGGAGATGAGACAGCAAATGATGGATGTATAATTACAACCCTCCAGTCAGGAGGATTGTGAGATGATTTACTTAAAGAAATAGTGGCGCAGAGTGATTCAGAAAATGAAGGAGATGTTTCTGGGAGGAGGAATATTACGAAGAAAATAAAAAAGGAGGATGCAGAGACAATCCTGAAGAAAAATGGTGACATGGAAAAGAAAACATATGCAGAGAAAGTAAAAAAAAGGCAAACGTGAAGTAGCAGAAAAGAAGGCAGAAGAAAATGAAAAATGGAAATATGTGGTAAGGATTCAAAGTAAAGAATATACAAAAATTGGTCAGGTATGCAATGTGGGACAATTTAATAGCTCCTTTGGGTGTAAAAGTGCATGAAGTAAGGACATTTATTCTTAAAAAAGAGACATTTTGTGACATTATATCTAAGACTGCTTTTTTCAATGGACAATTTTCTTGAAGAAGATGAAAAAAAGAAAGACTGTAACCCATGGAATCTTTGTATGATAAAAGCTTTTAACAGGGAAACAAAAAGAAGATTCATGAACAATTTTGAACAGAGGTAGAAAGAGAAAATTTAAAAGGACATCTGAAAGCTTAATGTAAAGAAATACTGGGCATTGCAAACATTTATGACAAAAGGTGTTTATTGACTGGTGGCTGGGATTTCACTATTGTGTTAAAAATAGAAAGAGAAAAAATACACATACTGTATGCTAAGCAGGGCACATGTGGAGGGGAATAGGCTTATTGTAGAATACTGTTCATAAGTAACTGTGACAAAAGAAAATGTTATGTTTGTGGGGAAAAGGGGTGTGATACAAAAAATGTAAATTGAAATGTTATAAATGTAACAAAATTGGACATTTATTTATTTATTTATTTATTTATTTATTTATTTGTTTGTTTGTTTGTTTGTTTGTTTGTTTGTTTGTTTATTTATTTATTTCCAGTTTGAAGACTGGGGAAGTCCACTGGGCCAAGCAAAGCCCATTTTCAGTGGAGGCCCAGAGAGGAAAGCTCCAAAAGTAGTTAACAGAATATAACATAAGTATGGAATATACAGTATACAAACACATAAATATACAATTTAAAATACAAATACAAAATCAGGGAGTATACGTTTAAAAATCACAAATGTTACAATATAGATAAAGTCAAAAGTAATACAGATAATATGATTAAAAGTGCAAGTCATAAAGTGTTTATACAAGTTTAATGTTTGTTCTAACAATAATGTTAGTGATCAGAGGTGATAGTAGATGAGATTGAAGGGAGGTTTGAAAAATACGACAGTGTAATTTAAGTGGGAAGGGAGCAGGAACAGTCCTAGTTTTAGGTAAGGTAAGAATGGAGGAGGGATTTGAAGTTAGAGTGGTTGTGAGTACAGTGGAGGGAGGAGGGGAGAGAATTCCATAGTTTTAGCTAAGGACTGTGATAGTAGTTGGCCAGACAGGTGAATGGGTTTATAGATTTTAAGGAGGTTTTGTTTTTCATATCTAAGTGTATGACTGGGGAGGTAAGGGGTTAAGATAGATGAAAGAGAGAGGCAGATAGAGGGTTGGAATATGAGTTTGTGAGCAGTGGTGAGTTGTATGAATTTCAGGAAATTAGGAAGCTCAAGCCATTTTAGGAAGCGGAAGGAATGACAGTGATGGGTAGAGTGTTTGGACCCTGTAGCAAATTTACAGACTTTATTATAGCAGGCTTCCAGTTTGTTTTTTAGGCTAAGGTGGAGATGAGTAAGTAGAGGGGTACCATATATAAGACAGGGGAGCATGTAAGAGACGGCTAGAGTACATCTGGTAGAAGTGGTTAGGTAGCAATTTTGTATGGCACTTAGTTTTTGATGTTTCTTTTTTATATTATTTTGGATGTGGATATCAAATTTTAAATGTTCATCAATGGTGATTCCAAGTAGTTTGGTGTGAGGTACAATATCGATTAGAGTGTTATTGTGGCTTTTTATTTTAAAGGGGCTTTTGTTTATGGTGAAATTTCTCGAAGGAGAGAATATCATGATTTTTGTTTGGTTAGCATTGAGAGCGAGATGATTGTTTAGCATCCAAGTTTCAGTATTGGAGAGGGCTGTCAGGGTTTTTTGAAGGAGTTCAGAGGGAGAGTTTGCTGTACAGATGATTGTTGAATCATCAGCATACTGGATCAGTGTAGTATTATCTCTGGATTTGTGAAAGTTATTAATGAAAATAATGAAAAATAAGGGACCGGGAATAGAGTCTTGGGGGACACTGGAGAGATTGCTGAGAAAGGATTAATTTTTCCATTTAACAGCTTGTTGTCTATTGGTGAGATAGCTTGTAAATCAGGCTATAGAGGAAGGAGAGAAATTGAGGGAGGAAAGCTGAGATAAGAGTAGAGGATGTGAGACAGTGTCAAAGGCTTTGGAGAGATCTAAGTAAAGGGTGGATACAATTTTCCCAGAGTCACAAGCATGATTAATGGTGTCAAGGAAGGACAGAAGAGCAGTGGTAGTGCTGTGGCCAGGCCTGAGATCATGTTGTGTTGGGGTAAGAAGATGACTGTGTATTAGGTATGGGAAGAGTTGGTGATGAATGCATTTTTCGAGGATTTTAGAAAGAGGTGAGAGAATAGCAATAGGATGGAAGTTAGCAGTGTCTGTGTTATTGCCATCTTTGTGGAGAGGGGTGACAAAAGCTTTCTTCCAGAGTGAGGGGACGTAGGCTTCTTGGATGGATCTGTTGATAAGAATGGAAATGGGGAGGCAATGCTGTCTGCAGCCATCTTAAGGAAGGATGGAGGCAGATTATCAGGAGCGTAGGAGCAAGGCTTTATTTTAAGGAGGTGTTTATTTATGCTGCTGGTGGGGGTCGGATTAAGACTTAAAGGTGGAGTGTTAGAGGGAAAAGCAGTGGATGGGGACTAGGAGAGTGAGAGAAGATGGGAACATTTGTGGTTAGTTTGGCTATGCAGTCAACAAAAAAGGTGTTGAAATTGGATGCAATTTCATGGTCTGGGAGGTTTGGGTTAGGGCATGGATTGCCTTTTCTACCGGGGTTTAGATAGGAGGAAATACAATTCCAAAACTTTTTGGGGTTAGAATTATGTTCTGATTGGAGTATGGAGAAATAAGTCTTATGGTCTTTAGTTATTAGTTTCTTCACTGAGTTGCAGAGTTGCTTGAATTCAGTTATAGAGTTTGTTAACTTATGTTTTTTTGGTATTGCTTCCATTTGTCTCTGAGGTGCATTAGTTATTTGGTTTCTTTAGATAGCCAGGGAATGGTTTTGGCTTTTATTCTTTTTGTTCTAAGAGCAGCTAGGCTGTTTAATAAGTCTAGGAAGGTTTTGTTGAAGTAATTAGTTGCACTGTCCATAGGCAGAGTCTTTAGGGAGGGCCAATTCATTTTTTTCAGACAGTCGGAAAATGTCTGTGGATTGAAGTTGGTGTGATTATGAGTTTGAATGTACTGATGTTGTATTTGGACAGAAGAAGCACACCAGAGGGCATAGGTTGGTAGGTGGTCACTAAGGGTATCAGGTATAATTTAGCTGTTTGAGATTAGGTTGGGATGATTTGCTAAGATCCAATCTAGTGTAGTGCCAGAGAAGCCAACTTTACTGGGTCTGGTAGGGTAGTTTATTAACTGGGAGAAGTTAAAGAGATTAATTGTTTGGCTCGGAGATTATGAGGAGATGGTGGCTCAGTTGATGTTTACATCACCAAGGATGAATGTTTTCTTTTTGATGTTGGAAGAGAACCATATGAGAATGTCTTCAAGGATGGGGATGTTATCACAAGGGGGAATGTAGATGGCAGCTATACATAAAGATTTATGTTTGTTGATTTTTCAGGAAGGCCATGAATAGTTTAGCAGGAGAGAATTTAGTAATAGGGTTAGTGTATGGAATGACTGTTAGACAAGAGGAGTAAATTATGGCTACCCCTCCTCCTTTCTTATTAGGTCTGTCATTCCATATGATTTGGTAGTCAGGGGCAAGAATTTCAGTATATTTGATATGACGTTTGAGCCAGGTTTCTGAGACAGTTAATATATCAGGATGGTTATGTGACACCCAGGCATGTAAGTTGGGTATTTTATTACAAATACTTTGGGTATTGATTGTAGCTAAGTGGATGGTTTTGGGGGAGGATGAGTATGGTGGCATAGAGGAGCAGATGTTGGTGGAGACAGTGGGACCAGGACTGGGATGGATGTCACCAGAAATAGAGAGAGAGAGAGAGAGAGACTAGATGTAAAATATGGGTGATCAGGTTCAATGGGGAGAGTAAGTTAGGAGAGTAGCTGAGGAAAGGTCTACTACTGCTAGTGAAGTGAAGTGAGTGCTTACATTTATAGAAGAGAGTTTTATTTAGAGGGTATAGTTCATGGGAAATGGAAGAGAAGGAATGAGTGGTGAGTGTTTGAGAGGAAGAAGTTATATGTAGTGGTAAAGAGTATGAGGAGCCAGGGAGGATAGTAAGGAATAGAAGGGGTCAAAGGATGTATATGAGGAAGGCTGAAGTAAGAAAATAAGTGGGGGGATGGAGCATGATGTAGAATGAGACATGCATATAAGTAAATGTGAGATGGGGTGGTAGAGATTAGTAGTCTGAGGTAGGAATGTGGGCAGTGGGAATAATGCAAAAGAGTTGGGAAGAATAGTTGGAGAACAGGAAGTAAGTGGATGGGGGGAGCACCACTTGTTAGCAATTATTGGAGGTGGGGAGTATAGTGTGTCTGAGTAAGGGAGAAGTTAGGAAATTTGAGAGGATTAGAATGCTGGGGGGAAGTGGGTTGATTTGATGAAAATGGGTGTAGGAGGAGTTAGGGAAGTATAAAGGTAGGACCACTGGGGTGGGAGGGAACTGAGGCCAAGGAATTAAGTGGAGTGGGCCCACATGGTGAACAGAGTAGGCAGAAACCAGAGAGGCAAGCAGTGGAAAACTATCAGTGAAGACCTCAGAGGAGGGTGTGTAATAATGCAAACTCTACCTGTAAAGTGAAGGAGAGATGAGAAAGCAAAGTTTATTAAGGTTGGGAGTGTGTCTTCACATTGACTTGCTTATTAATAGCCAGTTTTTGCACAAATTAGAGTAAGAAGATGCATTGGCAATGAAGGGGAATCTATAGAGATGCAAATAAACAGGTGGAGCTCAAGCGATACAAAACTAAAAAAAAACAGTACTGAAAGAGGTGCTCTAGGACTATTTTTGGATGGATTGCAAAAATGAAAATAAGGGTAAGGAAAAAGAAAAATAAAGAGTAGAAAATTGACAAAGAAAAGAAATTCTAGAAGTAGGAGAAATAGAATTAAATTAGATGCAAAAGATAATAAAGAACACATAGAAGAAGGTTCTGAAATAAGTGATGAAGAAGACATTACTTAGGAGGTAGTAAAAGGGAAAAATATATATATTGGAAAAAGAGTAAAAGACAGAAAAAAATTAAGGGGATAAGTACAAAGAAAATAATAAGGAAATTTATGAAAAAGAATATATACATCTAATGTTTGGGGTTATAATGCTTAAGGGGTTTGACTCACAGAAACAAGGTACAGTGTTGGATTCTCACCTTTGAGAAGGAAACTGGTTAGGCTTAGAATGACCTGTTAAGAAAATTAGCCTAGTAATTAGCCATGAACTTATTAAACCATGAATCAAAGTGAAAATTACTTTTTTGTTCTTTCCGTAAATGTGAATAGTATTTAGAATATTGTAAGAAGAAGAAGAATTTAGGAATGTTGGAGTGGTGCAATACATGTGACATAGATGTAATTATATTAGAAGACACAAATTTTTTAACAAATGAAGAAAGATTACAAACAGAGAAACTATGGGGAGGAAAGATAATTTGGCATTTGGGAAGTGAGAGATGTTGTAGAATAGCCGTATTCTGTAGAAATACAGTAAAGATATTAGATGTAACTTTAGCAAAAAGTTGAAGATTAACCGTTGTAGATTTAAAATGCAAAGAGCAGATGTATAGAATTATAACATTACATTACATGCTTTCACTAATTGTAAAAAAGGGAAATCTTATTTCAGCAGATTTTAGACTAGGTAGTGATAAATATGAATATTATAATAACAGGAGACTTCCATTTTAATTTAAGAGGCAAGCGTATAAAGAAAGGAAATGTTATATGAAAAATGTTACAAGTTATAAGTTGTGGTAAGTTAAAATTTTGGGACAAAATTCATTGACTTACAAAAGGGTTATGTATAGAACTGAAATAGATTATTTATAGCATCAGAAGGTTTCGTTATAGGAGAACGGGAGGTAGCTGAAACAAGATTTTCTGATTATCTTGCACTATGGCTAGAGACAAAGGAAAACAAGGAATATATAAGCATAGGTAAATTAATAAAAAGGATAAATGAGAAAGCATGGAAAGAAAAAGGAAAGAGATCAGTAATACAAGTTATGGAAAGATCAAATTACAATGAGAACATTTTATAAAAATTGGTCTGAATGGAGGAAAAATATACAAATGTTTTTTTTTTTACACTGGCAACATGATGTGAGAAAAGTAGAGAAAAAAATATAAAAGAACATATAAAAATGCATTGGAAGATTGACCCCAGGATTTAATAAAATCTATGTAGGCACAGTGTAGAGTCTACACAAAATATTATCATGTCCGTGTACACAGTTCTTCCTCTGCAGTGCACCATGCATATTAATCATGGTGTGTTTCCAGGGGAGAGCCGTAGAACACAGTTATTGAATTAGTGTAGGGAGTGTAATGACAACTGTGCCTGCAGATGAGAAAGACACTCCCTGCACTTTCCAATTGTATAGTGTCAATGTTTATTGTACTGTTTTAAGTGTTTTTTTAAAGAATGTTTGTGTGGCACAGCACAGCACAGAATGCAGCAATGCTAAATGGCACCAAGACACCTGCCAGACATCTAAAAATAGAAACCAGGTGCAATTCATTATTTATTTAAAGGTCATGTTTAAGCATAGCTGAGCGGGTTTGCGTGGGGCGGTGCGGTGCTCAGCAGTACTTATAGACTCGGAGGTATATGTAAAGTTATAGCAGAATTCCACATATCCTTGTAGCTAAATGGGTAAAGATTTGCCCTCATGAACAGTAAGCGCAGGGTTTGAATACATGGAAGGGAAAAATAAGCATTTATTTTTGAAATACAAATTATATCAATTATTTTTAAATTCACATGGAAGGGAAAAATAAGCATTTATTTTTGAAATACAAATTATATCAATTATTTTTAAATTCTGGCCCACTATGCTCCACTGAGCTCTGCTAAGCATCTATATCAGCATTTTGAATGCTGAAAATGCTGAAGACAAATTCATCGAACTGAAATGTTCGAAATCTCAGAACAGCTAATGCAAGGAACAACAATTTCCTTCCCAGGTAAAGAAATCGGTGTTCCATGCAAAAAAAAAAATTAAATACTTTAAACACTGACAGAAGTGCCCCCCACCCCCACCCCCACTTAAATATACCAAGTCCGAGACCGCACCACAGTGGAGGAAATAGCAAACTCCGAAGACAGGCCGCAGGTTTCTTTCTCTGGGAAAGAAATCGATGTTCCATCAGTTTGCTCTTCTGAGATTTTGAACATTTCAGTTCGATGAAATTGACTTTGGCATTTTCAGCATTCGAAATGCTGATAGGAACCATATGCTAAGATCTGCTAAGACTTGCTAAGCACCCCATAAACACAATAACAGCTGAAAATGTTTATGCACTACCCGGCTCTGCTTAGCTGGTTTGCACACAGCTATGCACTGCTAAGCATACAGGTTTCTGAGTTTTCGCATGTTGCAGCTCAGTTGCACTGGTTTGTTCACTGCTAAGTGATGCTCCACATTTTTAAATGTTGCCCAATGGTGTGTAAGGGCAGGAAAACAGGCTATATTAAGTCCAATAGGTGGGAATTTCAGCATAATCCATTGGAGTTCTGTCTCTGCAGAATGCTATGGCAGGGGTTGGTGAGGGTTCATGCTTTCAGGTGCAGCATTGAGGCATTCTGGAGTCTAGGGTCATGGTCAGACTCCTAGTAAAAAAACATGAAGGCCTGCTTCTGCAGGGAGGTTATTAGGGCTCAGAATGCAAGGCGGAGGCCTGGGATCAGCTGGCAAGGGAACTCACCAGTGCAATTGGTATCTCCCGCACAGATGAGTAGTGTAGTCAACACCATGATGACCTGAAAAGATGAAAGGGGGATCTCTTAGACACCTAGGTCCAAGAATTTTGGGCAGGGAATATCCCACATGTATGTAAGTACTTTTACCTCTGTTTCATCAATATCTAATCTGAATGTCTGCTAAACTGGTATGCTTAATGGTGTGCTTCTCCCCCAACAGCTGCAGAGAAGAGGGCTTACAGCCTTGAGGCACCTGCCAGGTGCTTGGCCAGGTTTCACCTTGAGTGGGGTGAGTATTGATGAAACTGCATTAAAGTATATACAATAAAGTCTGTAGTGCAATAAGTGTGGAATTAGAGCTGTTTGTCAAGAAATGAATAATGCCAACTGTTCTGCAATAACACATGAACCAATACCAATAACACCAAGGTGAACGGTATATATTAGGTTTGCCTTGATTTAACCATTGCAGTACAACTGTATGCATTCAGGCTGTGAGGTAAGATGCTGTAGTCAAGTATAACACTGTAATAACTATAGCATGCAAATATAATATCAGCCAAATGTCTTATTTAACACATACAGTACTGCTCAAGCCTGTTTCTAGGCCAATATTGTCCACATAATGCTCTGTCATCCACAAGCAGCAGGTAAGCAAGGTATATTGGTGAGGTAGCCCACTTCATGATCTGATATTGTTTGTTGACTTCACAGATATGTCAAACCAGTAACAATATATTGTGTACACCTGCATTATATATACTAATGTATATATTACCTACTATCTCTGTCATGATTGTATTTCATGCATGTGTGTTCGACTGTCACTGCAGTATAGTATACAACTCTAGTACTACTACCAGGTCATATACTGGTTCCATGTGAGCTCTAGGCAAATATCAGTCAATCAGTAATCAGCAGTGACTCAGTAGATCAGTTTGTTAAATTCTCTGTCTGTAGTACATTTTGCCACACACAGACCAGGGTTTGAATCCAGTGCTATGTAGCACTAAATATTCCAGTATCAGTCACGTAATGTTTACAGATTCTCTCTCCACAGGAACTACAGGTAAATGAGTGAGGTAGTCCATATTATGAGTAAATAATTGTGTTTAGATGTCACAGACTGTTAAAATCATTAGCAAGAATGTGAAAGTATGGCATAACATAAAAGAAATAAATATAATAATAATAAAATAAAATGAAATAAATAACATGTGTAATCTTGGTATGGCTGCATGCCTGAAGTGTCTGTTCAAAGTTGCTGCAGCCATTTCATACATTCCATGCAGATGTGCTCTGTAGTCACAGCTATTGGGTTATATCCCCATGCCTGCCAAGCAAGGCATGATAGTTGTTTAGTTTCTGTACCGTAAACATACATGTCTCTCAAGTGTCATGCTGTCACATAATGTAATTAGTACTGCATGTCACTCTCCTACTTTGGACACAATGTAATAGTCATCATGGGTTCTGTTCAAACAGCTTTACTATATACAAACATATCATGATAGAAGTTTACTGACTTTAACCTAAGTAACTTATATACAAACTAACTATTGCAATCATACATGCTCATTCTCTGGCTGCACTCTCAAAATGGAACTGGAAATAGCACATGTTTGGTATTTATATGTGCACATTGAGTCCTTGATAATCTTCTTAAAGATACAGCACATACACTCTGATCTACAGTGCATAATCCATCTGTCACA
Source organism: Protopterus annectens (assembly GCF_019279795.1). NCBI lineage: Eukaryota > Metazoa > Chordata > Ceratodontiformes > Protopteridae > Protopterus > Protopterus annectens. The sequence goes on along the minus strand of NC_056746.1, from coordinate 213,041,607 downwards.
GGATTACCATCAGAATTATTACATAAATTGCAATTATCACTACATCAGCCCACAGTACACCTTGGTATTTATGTAGGTTCACCTGATGTGCCAGTTCTGTGTAGTAGTGTACCCACAGTTGCTCTTGCTTGGCCCATACTGTCCCATGTGAATAGCTTGAAAAGAAAATGTATGTATGTGCTACAGCAGCTATAGGGGACTTGCACACATAAAGAAAGGGCAGACACGTAGAGTTGATAGTAGTACTGTTTTCAAGTAAATAGCCTATAATGGTACTAATGGACTGTTTTTCTCTCTCTCCCCACCCCCTTATCTTCATTTCTTTGTTATTGTTATCCATTGGTTATGATTTACTATTCACATATGTTATTAAACTACCTGTATTTTGGACATGTGTATTATTATTATTGTTATATATTATTTTGGTTGCATATTAACATATCTTTTTGAATTATCTATTTTGTTGGCCTTATGCTGTAACTGTTACCAGCATGCTGTTAACATACTGACTGTTCTGTCATGTATTTTTGTGTTTCACATAATATGCATTGACATGTAATTGGGTTATTTCCACTGTTCTGGCATGTTGTGATTACCAACTATGTTTTTACATAACTAACCTATATTTATTGCTATACCTCCATCACTAAAGCATGTTAGGGTAGGTCAGTTCCTGGTGAACTATTTTTTTTTGCAACTAACCTATATTTATTGCTATACCTCCATCATCACAGCACGTCAGGGTAGGCCAGTTCCTAGTGATCCACCTACCTTGCCTCAACTGGTCCTGGCACTAGGTCCTAGCATGTCTGGAACCCAGGACAGTGGTTCCCCCTCTGCTGCCCCTGCACCACCTACATCATCATGTGGAACCACCTCAGTGGACAGGGCCCAGCATCTCCCTGGGAGCAGTGGTGGAGGGGGCTGCAGTCACCCAAAAGGAACTGCCGGTCATGGTGCTCAGAATCATTCATCAGACCTATGAATATTGCCTGTGCCAGATTGAGGACACACTGGCCAACCTGGTGAGTCCAGCTGGCCCTGGCACCCAACCTCCAGCACAACCACCTTCGGGGCAGTGAAGTAGCATTAGCAACTCCCTGTAGGAGGGGATGTCAGTGCTACTGTCTGGAGGCACATGTGACTCTGATTACACAACACACTCTCCATCCAAGATGTTTACCCTCCTCATGCGTAACACACTGCCCCTGTCTACTATCTTGTCTGTCTTGTTTGTTTGTAATTGCATCCTCTCCTACCCAACTTACCTCCCCACATGTATCTATATCCCTTCCCCACCATTCAACTCTCTCCTTATAAAAAAAAAAAAAAGAGCACCTGTCCCACAAAAAATATTGCCCCATACATAGCTCTCCATTTTGCACATGTGTCCAGTGGACACAAATAATTTGGTCCAGTTAACTTGACTACACATTTATGTTGTCCTCACCCCTCTTCTCTTTCTGCGGTTTGAGAGACCAAATTCATCCACAAAATCTGTCAAAAGGCACAGCTGTTGCTGTACAAGAAATGGAAAGCTACAGTTCTTTCCTACACCCTTCCCGCACATTCTTACCTGTCTTTCAGTATGTTTTTACCCTTGTTTGTCTACATTTAACCAATTCCTATCACCCCCTTTTTCATTTCTTTTTAATTGTTTAGTGCAGGTTTGCAAGGAGCTAAGCAAAGTGCCAAGCAAATCAACTTAAATGAGCTTTAAAGTGCCTTAACAATATTATGTGTTTCTCACAGTGTTAAGCACATCACCTCTGCCAAATTTTAAACCTGAGCCCCTGTCAACTACAGCCTACTGCACTAACCCACTACACCACCCAGGTCTTACTTAAAACAGATGTTTCTAGCAAAACATACCAGTTGCCACTGACAGCCTGAAATTAAACCAATGGGAAAAATGGGAGTGTACCTGCAAACATACACCAATAGACAGCCAAATAAATAATAATGGCAGTACATGAGGCCCATGCTAGCAGGTGAATGTTCCCTTGTATCTGCAACATCTTTAAATACATCTGCTAAGACATCAGTGGCACAGTACATATGTTCAACTGGGACCCTGCTACAGAACAACTGCCTTTGAAATCCATGCACATACTGATGGCTGCAGACAACTTGTGTCACAGCCTGTATGTCTGCACATATATCTGGAAAATAAACCTCTTGTAGCACTGACTCAGTAGCTCAATCTGTTAAATGCTTTGTATACAGTAGATTTTGCCACACACAGTCCTGGGTTCGAATCCAGTGTGTTGCACTTCAATTACATTGTTGTGAAGACAGCAAGTAATGACTGAGCCATGCAGTTTTAATCCTCATAGGTTACTGCTACTTAATTGTCTGCTATCTGCTTTTGCAATTCAAAGGCCTACAGGTAGGAACATACTGCACATATATGTATTGCCTAACTATATGTCACCTTTTCCTCTGCTATTGGCACTGTTGCATAGCAGAAGTACCTTAAGCACATGCCTGGATTGGACTGTAAAGGGTACCCTCAGCCAAGCTCTGCTGTACTGACAGGACTGACACTGCTGCCACAGTTACACATACAGCTTGCTGGCCTCCAAAATGTTCAAACTCCCTTCTATGTGCCCTAGGCTGCAGCAGCAGCTGCAGTCTGGAGCATACACAGCTGTATGTCATGGTAGCTGCTCCAGATTGACCATACCTGCCAACCTTCTATAACAGGTGATCCGGACACAACCATACATAAAGGTGGGGGGGGGGTAAAGACCCAGAGAAAAGGACATGTGTCACAGTTTTCCCCTACAAAGATAGTAAGTTGATAGAATAGCAACTACTGAATTAGCAAGCATATTCTGATGGGTATGAAGTGTGACACTCACATGTCTCTCTCCCCTTACTGACCTCAACACACAATGTTGGGCTGTGAACTGCCAGGTGACCACACTGTCATGGGATACTGACCAAACATATGAGGGAAAACTGTGGACATACTTCATACATCTCTACAGTTGTCAGTATTAGTACTTACCCTCTGTGATGCTTAGTTTCTACACCTCAGTAATGTCTATCTCAACAACTAAGAAAGGGGCCAAGGCCTACATGAAGACCTCATATATTGCACTGTGGTGTCATGTCATTGGCTAATGATAGTGCAATGCAGCTGTTTTGGATGCAAGTAGCAATTCTGAGCCACAAATTGGTGCAGAGGCAATTGCCTCTTAATGAGCATTACCTACAAAAGGCAAACAACTGCTTATAGGGAGCAGGTATGTATATGGTTTTACGCACACAGGCAGTGTATGTGCAAAGCATTTGCAAAGGAACGATTAAATAAAATGAATACATCACTCATCTATACCTCATATATATCATCAACATACCCGTACTAGATTTCTCTATAAAATGGGATGCAGATGGAAGGATGAAAGTATAGGAAATAGGGAATACAACAGTAGGCTTGTATTAGCTCTATGATATTGACATATGTGATACTCTGCTGTCCAACACCTACAAGCATGCCTCTCAACTGTCCATGCTTTAATGACATCTCTACTCCGTCCCTGTCAATCCCTCCTACAATGGTTGCCTGTTGTAGTAAAGACAGTGGATTACACATAATACATAGTGACACTAAGTAAGGGTGTAGAGTCCTGTAACATCAAATGATGTACTGTAATTCATCTCCTCTGAGTCTGTTAATGTCACAAGTACATAGGTCTAACATTGTAAAAGTGTCCCTGAATGTCCATGATGTACTCTGGCTATGTCCCTGTTTCAAGGACATTTGTCCCTGTCTGGTTGAGAGCTTTGCCTAACATATCTCTCAACCTCCGACAGCATGAAATCAGGTCAAAACCATAATTAATGGGTGGACAAAAGTCCAAGCACAACCAACCGCAGCTCAACTCAAACTCCAACCAAACTCAGCTGTCAACTGTTTGGCACAGTGTAGGCCCGTGGCAACCCCGCACCACACCCTGTTCATGTAGCAATACTTATGCCACATCTCTGTCATCCATGCCATCAGTGCAGTGACCTGCAAATGTGTCTGATGCACCGGGTGACTATATTATTTTACATGTATTTGCATAGTGCACTAGTGTTATGCCATGGAGGTTGTGAGCCACAACAGGTACTTTATGCTGGCATGTGTCTTGACTACACATCAAACTTTGTCACCTGTTGGTACACATGTAGTAGTGTTACAGACCTATATCTGTTTGTGTCCCAGGAGTCTGAGCGGTTCAATTATGGACACATGGTGGTGATATAGTGGCACGGGAAGGCAAGGCAGCACAGCAGATATATGGCATCAGCAAGATATGCCAGTATGTGTGCATGACTCCCTAGGTGCATATGTGTAGAACAGTGTGGTAGGGAAAATAGGGACAGTCAGTGTCATCATGCTTTCATACCTTGTGACAAGGTCTACTACCCTTGATACGTGTCACCTGGATATGCTGCACGTACAAATGTAGATGGTGGTGGACATCAATTATCCTTATGTAGATGAGGGTGATGTAAGGCCAGTGGCTACCCACAGGGTCATAAAATGCATAAGCAATGCACAGAGATATACCAGATGGCCATGTCTCCAGTGCTGCAAGGGGATATGTTTGCACATACACACACACACACACACACACACACACACACACACACACACACACACACACACACACACACACACAACACACGTTTGATGCTGTGAAATTAGAATTCCTACCTATCTAGTAATACAGACTATAATTTGCAGTACATATCACATGCACCACAACATTTCTCTGATATCAGAGTGTCAGCTAGCGCTCTTAAGGTGGATGACATCAGCAGGAATTGTAAAGGAGGCCAATGGCTAGTCACAGGGCATACTTCTCAACCTCTTAGAACAAGAAATCTGGACAAAGCCATAAATAAAAGTGGTATAAAGGCCCAAAAATAGGGACTATTTTTAAATATTGTTCTTACAAACTTAGAAAGTTGACAGCATAACAGGTTGTGCATTAGCATGAATTTCCTGTAGGGTATGAAGTCTGAAACTCAAATGTCTGTTATTATTTTGTAAATTCAGTCTTTAATGATTTGGCACTAATTTGCCAGAAAACCACAATTTTGTGAAAAACCCATCAAAAATATGAAGCAAAAATCTGGACATTTCTGCAAAAATCTATACAGTTGAGAGGTATGTTGGAGGGCCTTAAAATGCATAACCATTGCAGAGACATAAGCATGTCTGTAGTGCTGCAAGGGGATACATGTACACACACACACAGAAGTTGGTTGATGTGAGAATAGAACCTGCACCTGTCTACTGTTACACACTGCAGTTTGTAGTACTTATTGCATACACCATGGAGTTTATCTGTTACTAGATTGTCAGGCAGCACGCTTAAGGTGGATGACATCAGCAAGCCTTTAAAAGGAGGGAAATGTTGGGGCCTGCAGCTAATAACAGGGCATAAAACGTATAACCATTGCACAGAGATAGCCCATATGGGCCTGTCTGAAGTGCTGTTTGGGGATACATTTACACACAGACACACAAGTTGGATGATGTGAGATTAGAACCCCTACCCCTCTAGGTAGGACATACTATATATACCTTGCAGCACTTATCACATGTGCAACCATGTTTAGCTGTTATTTGATTGCCAGCCAGTGCTCTTCAGGTGGATGACATCAGCAGGCACTGTAAAGGAGGGCAATGTTGGGGCCAGCAACTAGTCACAGGGCATAAAATGCGTAGCTATTGCACAGAGATAGCCCATATGAGCCTGTCTGAACTGCTGCATGGGGATATATTTACATACACAGACAAATTGGATGATGTGAGATTAGAACCCCTACTTATCTGGTAGTACACACTATTCCTTGAAGAACTTATCGCATGCACCATGGGACTTATCTGTTAGGAGATTGTCAGCCAGTGCTCTTAAGGTGGATGACATCAGCAGGCCTTGTGGAGGAGGGACTCTAGAGGTCAGCAGCCAGTCATGGGGGCATAAAATGCATATCATTGCACAGAGATAGCCCATATGGGCATGTCTATACTCCTGTAAGGGGATATATTGATACACACACACACACACACACACACACACACACACACACACACACACACACAGTTGTATGATGTGAGATTAGAACTCCTACTTATCTAATAGTACACACTACAGCTCAGAGTATTTATCACACAAGCCCCAGGTTATGTCTCTTTTATATGTTGCTGCAGGCACAGTACTTGTGGAGTACACAAAGTGGCCTTCTGTTAGCATGACTGGCCTGCAGAGTGATACTGCTTGGTACTGTTATTGTAGCTAGTGTCTTAGGGGTAGGATACCTGATAATATCCCGCTAAGTGTGTACACTTACCTGTCTGGCCATATGTAGCTGTTTGCAGTTTGATAGGCGGACATGTGGCCAGGGACACTACGGCCTGCCCATAGTATGCATTACACCCATTGTACATTACACCTCATACCTGTGTCTGTCTACAGGGTGACAGTCTGTAGGCACAGGGGTTTGTGGGTGTGTGGATTATGTACTGTTGTGGCCTTGGTCTGGTTCCATCCAACAATTGTTGTGATGTGTAACTGCAGATAACCCCAACATTCTGAGGTATGTGGGGACATTTGTACATCCCCACCCATCATATCTATCTAAATGTGTATAACAGGGATGTCTCCTTAATTGTTGCTGTGTATGTACGTTATGTAAATGTGTTATGTAGATATATGTGGGGAGTTTATGTATCATTGTACTTTATATAGTTATATGTACTTCTTGTTTATATATATATATATATATGTATATATATATATATATATATATATATATATGTGTGTGTGTGTGTGTGTGTGTGTATGCCACATACTGATAGAGACACTAATCAAGCATGAGGGGGATAGGGAGAGACAGATATGTATACATATGTACAGACATATCTTCACATAGGTCTTTGGGCAGTAGAGGCCGCAGACTTGGGCTCAAGTTAGGAGCATGCCCAGTGTGATTGTCAGTATTGACAAGGTGACTCCAGGCCAGAAATACCTGTACTCCAGTCTGTGATTATGTGTGCTCAGGCCACTGGCTGCTGCACTTGTTACCACAGTGCTGCAGTTTCCTGATATTGTCCAAGGCATTCTCCGGCTGTTTGCTGACCTTAATATGTGACTCATACCTCACAACTGTGCAGATTTTCACAGACTGTCCAGAAGTGTGCCTCATATTTTCAGTCTGTTTCTCATAACATTGTGGTTTTCTGACAAATTAGTGACAGATCAGTGAAGACTGAAGTCAAGAATTAATGACAGACATTTGAGTTTCAGACTCCATACACATCAGGAGAGTCATGCTAATGCAAGTCATTTTATTTTATCAACATTTTATGTTTATAAGAGCAACTGTTTCAAACCTGTCACTATTTGTGGGCCTCAGTCCCACTTTTATTTATGGCTTTGGCCAGATTTCCTGCTCTACGAGGTTGCAAGGTATGATGTGACTGGGGTACATGATATAACACCACACACAGGGTGACAGTCTGAATACCTCTCCATGTACATGTCTTTGCAGAATGCCCCTCATTTCGCCCCATATGTCTGCTGTGTTCCTCATACATTTGTGATTTTTCTGGTACTATACTGTAAACAGTGGTCACTGACTTGTTGTAACTACTGATACAGCTAAGTGATAACCTTTACAATCTGTGGCTAATCTGACCTGTTGCAGCCTGCTGTTATACTAACCACCTGCTAGGTTACTCAGATATGTATAATGTCTGTCTGTAGGTATGGCCCTTTGTGTCCCCAGTCACTCTGTCTTTGTCCAGCTTTCTTGCAGTAACAGATTGAGGGGTTATGACAGTCTGTGGGAATACCACCATATGAGTATTTGACATGCAAAATATTCAAACCATCAGCACCATTGCCCATGCTACTGTCCTTGCCCAGTGAGCCACACCAGCCACCAGACAGAGGGGTTTCATTCCTCATACTATCAACAACATACAGGACTTTTCTGGTCTGCTGGTATGTCATTGCAGACTTACTGTTGTATGGGGACACTGATGTGTTTGGGGTGGGGGAAGACCAGCCTATGCTTTGCTGACATAGACAGTGGTGTGACTGTCCTTTTACCCTACTGTTTAGCATCTCCCTGGAATAAGGAGTGGAGTTTCCAGCCATGTGGCCTAGTGGATATTATGGGATATATACTTGGAAATAGTGTAACTGTTGTCCCAAGTGGCTGTTAAATCTGTACAAGTAGCCCAAAAGCCCACTATGGATATCTGTAAGTAGCCCAGGAGCACACTATATATAGCCCACTATATTCCCTTGCATACATGGGGCAGATCCATACATATGCTACCACATTGTAGTACCCCTTACAGGTGGTGTAGAGGAGACTGACTTAACTTGCCAATGCAGCAATTGACAGACCTGTAATTTGGGGCTAACTCTGATGCAGGCAGTCCACAGCCAATACATGGTGAGGTACAGGTTGTGTGGTCTGACTGGCATAATTTTTACTGATATGTATGTGACTCAGAGTAAGGTGTCAGTCCCTAAGACCCTAGGTTGTCAGTGCATGTGCTATGCACTGTCTCTTGGCCAAGGCCAGGGCATATTGGGCATGCCTATGTCTGCCTACAGGGACAGCCTCATGGGGTTCCTCCTCTGAGTCCCCCTGTGGGTGCAGCTGTGGTGACCTAAGCACTGTTGGGAGGCTGTGTATCCCTTCCCTTTGCTGATTCTACTGCAGCTGTTTCCACAGGATCATATTGTGTAGCATGGCACATATTGTGAACACCTGTGCACATGTGGCTGGAGAGTACTGCAGGGCTACACCAGATATATTTGGCACTGGAACTGTGACTTCAACAGCCCAAACACACACTCTGTGATGTTGCTAGTTTGTGCATGTGCCTCATTATGGTGTTCTTTGGTGTGTGTGTGTGCATTTCTAATGGGTGACATCATCCACAGTTCCAGTGCGTAGCCAACATCCCCAAGTAAATGGCCTTGTGGGATGCCCCCCCCCCCTAGCAAACATCTGGTACAGCTGTGATGTGTGCCTGATATGGCGTTGTGATAACTGCCAGGGCTGCCAGCACACACATTCATGATAATGCCCCAGGCATTGACACAACCTGGCAGTTGATGGAGTGGTAGCCCTTGTGGTTGACATAGATTTTACCCTCTTCACCAGGTGGTGCCCTGATGTGTACATGAATGCAATCTATGGCACCCAGTACCTCGGGGTAGTGTGCTATATGGTAGAAGAGTTGCATACTGCTGGCCTTCTCCTCAGGGGTGTGGGAAAGATAAATGTGCTCACTGGCATGTGGTACAATGGCATCCAGGAACTGGTGGAGTACCCTGGAAGCAGATTCCTGTGAGACCCCCATCATGTCCCCAGTTGATCTTTGGAAAGTACCTGTATCCTAAGGGCTACACACACCTTTGTTTCCTCTAGGATGGGTTCCCCTCTGTTGGCTCTGGGTCTGAGTTGAGGTTGGCAGAGCTCAGTGAGTTGTTGTAGTATGTCCCTGTCTACCCTGTAGCACTGTAAAATCTCCAGCTCATGTAACTTCTGGAAGGATACCCTGGGCCTGAATACTCTTCTCCTTCTCAGTCTAGCCCTAAGGTCAGCAGCAGCTGCATTGTCCTCAGCATCTAGCACATACAGATGTAGCAGACCTACAGCAGCCCCTATTACTCTCTCAGTTAAAATTTCAAAGTCTGTACTCCAATGGTGCAGAGTATGGGGAAATCAGATTGTAGGGTGCATGCAACCTTTATAGTGCTCTGCTGTAGGTGTAGCCTGTGTGGTTGCCTACCTATGATGCATTACATCTGTCAAGCACATCATTAAGTAGTTTAATGGCCCTAGTTTAAGTGAAACGAGGCTCATCAGTAATTAATATATCTTTGGCTTTCTCAGACAGTTTTTTTTTTTGACAGCCTTCCTTGCTGAGCACTACAGCATGTTGCTCAAACCTGCACCACAAAGATAAACAAAGCTTAGCAGTCAGTAGCCACACCCCCATGGAAGGTTATGCTCAGCACGGCATCGCGCTATGCAAACATGTGCAAACATGGTAAAACACACACCTCAGACAGGTGCCACTTTGCTCCAATGAGCTTAAATGTTTGAGGACACACCCCCTTTTGATGTCAGCTACCTATTCTGTGGAAACCAACATGACTTTGTGCCTATACGGATGGGATCTGTGGACACAGATACCCATTTGTGATATTCAGCAACCCCAGCTTATTCGCATACAGATCTGTCCACTGTACCTGGAAACTACACGGTTTCAGGACCACCCCATTAGCAACCACAGCAGTCTCACATTGTACATACTCCACACAGTGTCCTATAATGCATTACTGTTACATACTTACAAATTTTGGTTTTCAGACTATTTTTATATATTTTTTTTCATAATGGCATGTTTGTGCACTGCGGAGCACCATGCAAACATACCCAGGTTATTAGAAAAATAAAATTATTTTGCATTATTTTAAATACGGTTTTGGACACATGCTGGTTAGTTTTGCACATATCTGTATCCTCTATGTTAGCACATACAGATGTAGCAGACCTACAGCAGCCCCTATTATTCTCTCAGTTAAAATTTCCAAGTCTGTACTCCAATGGTGCAGAGTATGGGGAAATCAGATTGTAGGGTGCATGTAACCTTTATAGTGCTCTGCTGTAGGTGTAGCCTGTGTGGTTGCCTATCTATGATGCATTACATCTGTCAAGCACATCATTAAGTAGTTTAATGGCCCATGTTTAAGTGAAATGAGGCTCATCAGTAATTAATATATCTTTGGCTTTCTCAGCCAGTTTTTTTTTTACAGCCTTCCTTGCTGAGCACTACAGCATGTTGCTCAAACCCACACTGCAAAGATAAACAAAGCTTAGCAGTCAGTAGACACACCCCCATGGAAGGTTATGCTCAGCATGGTGTAGCGCTATGCAAACACGTGCAAACATGGTAAAACACGCACCTCAGACAGGCGCCACTTTGCTCCAATGAGCTTAAATGTTTGAGGACACACCCCCTTTTGATGTCAGCTACCTCTTCTGTGGAAACCAAACATGACTCTGTGCCTACATGGATGGGATCTGTAGACACAGATACCCATTTGTGATATTCAGCAACAACAGCTCATTCGCATTCAGATCTGTCCACTGTACCTGGAAACTACACAGTTTCAGGCCCTCCCCATTAGCAACCACAGCAGTCTCACATTGTACATACTCAACACAGTGTCCTATAATGCATTACTGTTACATACTCACAAATTCTGATTTTCAGATTATTTTTATATATTTTTTCATAATGGCATGTTTGCACACTGCGGAGCACCATGTAAACATACCCAGGTTATTAGAAAAATAAAATTATTTTACATTATTTTAAATACGGTTTTGGACACGTGCTGGTTAGTTTTGCACATACCTGTATCCCCTATGCTATTTCTGCAACTGTCAGTACACTTTTACAGCCCCTGGTATCATTTTTACATCCTGTACACAGAATTTTTCTATGTACATTACTGACACCAACAAAGGGTCTGCACAACTGCCTATCTGCTTGCTGGATCACTCTACCTGCCTCATTTGCATGTATTTAACCTGCTTATGAGGTGATTTGCATGCCACGGTCACTTTTCGTGTTTGCACAGTCGTGCATGCCCCTCAGCTCCGTTTACTGCATTGCACATCTGCTTACTACCATGTAAGCACCATGCCACTATGCCTATACAGCAAATACATCCATGTAGGCTTTATTGAGTTCCCCCCTATGTTTACATTGTCAAGAAGAAGAAACTACGGAACATGTGTTTCTGAAATGTAAAAGTAAAACAGCTAAGGGGAAAACTATGTAAAGATTTGTTTGATGATATAAAAGAGCTAGATAAAAGAAACGTGGATATGATTCTATATGGATATTATAAGAATAGAAATAAAGAACATGTTAAAATAATATATAAAAAGTTATTTATGTTATATGGATTGTGTGGAATGAAAGTATAAATCAAATTATTTTAATGGTAAATGGATTTTAGCAACAATATTAAGTAAAATCCGATGGTGGTTATAGAAAAAGGAGTTGGGGGGACTAAAAGGGATGAAAATTTAGCATGATTGTATAAGCAGATTTGTGTGTGTGTGTGTATGTGTGTGTGTGTGTGTGTGTGTGTGTGTGTGTGTGTGTGTGTATATATATATATATATATATATATATATATATATATATATATATATATATACATGTATAGGTCCCATTTAGATTATCAAAGTCTTAAAAATTCGAATTTCTTATGCCCAACATCATATGATCAAAGTTTAAAGACTTTGAACGTTCTAAACAGAGATCTCCATACAGCGTGGAACAGGAAATGTTTCCTCGCTGCAGTGAGATCTCGGAGTTGGTATATCTAAGTAGCAGGGGGTGTAGGGGGTGCAGGAGGGCTTGCCCCCTTGCGGAAATGAAATGTCCAGGATTTTTTTGTTTTGTTCTTGTTTTTTAAGGTGTTCGAAGTCTTAAAACCTCAATCATATTGTGTCGGCCATATGAAATTCAAAGTTCTAAGACTTCGACCATCTAAATGGGACCCATATATATATACATACAAATTTGTAAATATTTATAAATATGTACATATTTTGTAAATAAGAGTTATTTTTGTATATGAAGGACCCCTACTTCTTTTGATAGTTACCATAAGATATATATATACATACACATTTGTAAATATTTATAAATATGTACATATTTTGTAAATAAGAGTTATTTTTGTATATGAAGGACCCCTACTTCTTTTGATAGTTACCATAAGATCTTTTACATCCCCCTGAGCTACCACCAGCTCAGCAGGTCTAACAGGGATGAAAATTTAGTATGATTCTATAAGCAAATTTGTATATATGTACATATATATATATATATATATATATATATATATATATATATATATATAAGTTTCCCGCACGATAAGTTACCATTTGGCCATCCAGAAGATGAAAAACTGCCATTAAACTGGCTACACAAATGTGGGGGGGCTATGCCCCTTACAACCCCTTATGTGGGGGGCGTCATCCCAACACCCCCCTAACTAAATATTCCAACTCCGATATCGCACTACCACAGGGGTACGGGGCAAAGTTCAGGTGGATGGCCAAATGGCTCTTCATTTGTTGATATTCTGCCATGTCATGAAGTGGAATTTGATGTAGTGGCCTTTCGACGTACTAAGGGTAACCTATATATATATATATATATATATATATATACTTGTAAATATTGTAATTGTAAATATATGCATATTCTGTAAATAAGAGTTATTTTTGTATATAAAAGACCCCTACATATTGATAGGCACCATGAGATCTTTTACATCCCTTGAGCTACCATAGGCACAAGTGGATGGGACCTTGGTTTAAAGTATCATCCAAAGGATGACACACTCGGGAGTACAGCATCCCCTTAATACTGTACTTCAGTGTAAGTAATCAACTTACCTGGTGTGGGAGTAGAACTCACAGCCTTCTGCACCAAAGGCAAGTGTGCCTGATGTCCCATTCACACTGAGAATATCCGCTTTGATATGTACTAGTCCAGACACTTGTCACAGCTAGAATAACCACAGTGCTTTCAAATAAAAAAAAAAAAATCAAGGGCCAGAATCACAAAAGCTACACTGATCAGCTCAAGGCCCTGTCCCTTTACACAGTACCTGACAGACTGCTGAACAGAGATCTCTGCTTAGCCTCCACAGCCTCCACCGATCCCATCCTTTCTGGTCTGCTACACATTCAAAAGTCCAACAGTGGCAGAAATACCCACTCAGGAGATCTAAACATCTTATGCAACTTAAACAGAGCATGCTGAAGGAATAGATATGCCTTTCAGAGAATACCATTTCTCTGGAATCACCTTCCTTTCTATGTTAACCAAAGTACATCTCTTAACTATATTCAAGAGCAAGCTGGATGACTGGATGGGTAACTCCTTCAGTTATTCTTAAGTATAAGATAAGGACCTGGGAAAATATTTATATTAGTGTCTGGCTGTTGTTTGTTTTCTCTTAGCTTAAACGAACTGGGGAAGGCTCATCCCTACTGTTCTTTTAAAAGGGACTGTGTTGGGAAACATATGTTAGCATTCAGACTGTGAGAGTAGGAGGAATGGCCAGAGCGCAACTAATGTCATGAAAGGATGCAGTATGAAACTCCAAAACTGTAAACAGATTAAATCAGATGAACAATGTCAACGTGGACCTGATTTCAGTGTCACTAAGGAAACCTCCAAATGCATCAAAAAGTCGGAGGGGGAAGAGTGGCAATACTAAGGAAACTTCTCCAAATGCATCAAAAAGTCGGAGAGGGAAGACTAGCATTTCGTTTCTTTAATAAATGCCCATGATGCTGTGGGCCTGTATTGCACTTCATTTTCAACAAGGAAGGACATTTATTAATCTGTTCTGCTTGAAAGCTGCCTTAAGACTTAGTTCTTAAATGTTCCATGTTTTGATGACCTAGCTTATCAGTCCTTGTTGCTTCCATAAATAGTTTTACTGTTTACATTTTATAGCTAATTGTCTGCATTCTGTATTTCTGTTTTTAATGTTTCCTTGTTATGTCTCAGTGTTACGTGACTTATTAACAAAGTTTTGGAGGGAGAGCACTAGATGATAGCAGGGAGTCTATCTACATTTTACTCTAATTTGCTTTAAAAAGCTAATAAAGCAAAAAGTCTTGAATCCGGCTGCATTTACTGATAAGTTTCAAAAATGTAACTATAATGTCTGACATTTTGAATGACTGCAATCATTAATGATTTACAAGCGACAGTAACAAATTGGGGATATTTTGTAAACTCAGGATCAGGTAAGACGTATGGCGATGTGTGTGTGTGTGTTTGTGTGTGCCTGTGCGCGCGTATGTTTGTGTGTCTGTGTGTCGGAGCGCGCGTGTCTATGTGTGCGCGCATGCGTGTGTGTGTACGTGTGTGTGCGTGCGTGCGTGCGTGCGTACAGGGGAGAATGAATGAAGTGACCGCCTCTGTTAACTCGATGCATTGATCACCACAAGTGACTATAAGGGCAGCAGGATAGAACCTTTTAATTCTTGCAGGATTTACCATGCAATACAGAAACAAGCAAATTAGCTGATAATGAGGTCTTTCCTCATTGTGATTAACATGTGTCTGGATCACTGGTTTCTCGAAAGACACTAAAACATCCTTTTTGCCACAGTCTTAGCACGCATGGCCAGACCTGTTTCTGAAACCTGGCTATAGCCTTACAGCTTATTTTTATTAGTAGGTACAGCCTGTTTGCCAAAGAATGGGACAAAACATTTCTCAAACGTGAGTTCTGAGGCACAGATAGCATTCTCAGTGTGGACCTTGGTATGACTTTAACTGTAGCAATACACTGGTCAGGTGATCTATGCTGTGAAATGGATATGGCTTTGTAAAAACTAAAAGCACTGCCAAATTATCAGGGGTGAGTACTCTTTAATGATTACATTGTAATAACAGGCAGAGGATGCATTAGAATGTTAAAGAATGCTGTACCTATTTCTTCTATAATTTTTTGTTCCACCACAGCTAATGAATTTATAATCCTCTGTACCAGCTCTGCAGTGGTCTCATCCTTGGGGACTCCCACACTGTGGAGCTGGCCTGGTTAGATAACACTAGTGTGAAAACTATTTTCTGGGAGAACCCTGCACACAGAAATGTCTCTGACTTCCACATACAGGTTCTCAGGATGCACCCCAGCACACATCTCTAAGTAGGATGGGGCCAGCTGAAGACCCCATGTACTGTAGTTTGCATTGTTTTCACCTTGGCCTACTGCCCAGCATCCTAATCTTATATTTGTAGGCTGGACATTCAATCAGGCATAGCTTATGAGAATGGGGAAACTCTGAGCCCTAAGGCAGCCATGCCTCCTTGTCCATCCCACATGCCCAGCTCGGCCATCATTCTGAGTCTTATCCTCCACCAGGGTTTGAAGAATGATTCACCCACTTTGGAACAGTTCATCCACCTAGGATAGGCATGTGCATCCTCCCTGTCAGCTCCACTCAGTTCCTGAGCAGAGTATTCAGGCCATAGATGGAACTTCCTCCATCTATACCACTAGACTGATTATTTTCTTTATTTGACAAATGTCACCATTTTGTAAAGGGATAAAATCAGTGAATTCAACTTGTGCCTGATGCATTATTGTTAATCTGTAGTACTGTTTGCTTTGTGCTCCTTTTACAGTACTGGTTGTAACATATGGGATATCATTTTTAACTGCTAATGGCTTAGCAACAGAAAGCTGCATGTCATTAAGTACATATTGTAGAGAGTTCAGTCTTAATAAACAGCTCATAGAAGCTGCCCACACATTTTCACTGTTGTTTCCTCATCCTTCTGACAAATACCCATATGTCACATGATGGCAGAAGTGGAAAATATATCTGCAAAAATTAAGAAGTATTTGCAGAAATGACTAAATGTATTTGCTTTCAAGAGCTTACATGTTTAGAAGCAGAGATGGATAATCTGCAGTCAGAAAAATAGTTTAACTATAACCAATATGAATTCCTTCCCTGCACAACAATTGTGTATAAAACTGGAAGCTGTGGTTCCACATATTTGACTTATTCTTCATTGAGATTGGAGTAACTGAACTGAGACCCTTGCAACTGTAAAATGAGCCACATTTCTGCATGTTGTTGGTGAAGAAGCCTTGACAACATATAACTGTTGACCTTTGGATGAGGAGCAGAAAGACAAAATAGCATCAATTAGACCAAAGTTCAGTAATTAATATGAGCCTAGAAAGAACTGGCATTTATACAACCATTTATTCTTTAGAAGTGCACATAGTCCTTCAAAGACTACTACACTACACTACACTTGATCTTAGCCAAAGACCAAGATTCGTAAGTTACAGAGTTGAAGAATTCGGACACCGACTGATGTGTTTTGCAATTCATTAATAAGAGGCCGAATAGTTCATGATGAACAAATAATGAAACAAGGCAGAGCTCTGACATTTTCAAAAGCTGTAGATGTATGTGGAACAAACTGAATTACTTATATACAACATAATTAGATGAGGGAATGGATGCATGTGTGTGTGTGTGTGTGTGTGTGTGTGTGTGTGTGTGTGTGTGTGTGTGTGTGTGTGTGTGTGTGTGTGTGTGTGTGTGTGTATGTATCTATCTATCTATTGATATATATATATATATATATATATATATATATATATATATATATATATATTCATTTATATATGTACATATAACCATGCACTAAACAGCCACTCTCTCCCTCTCTTTCTATGAAAATGTTCATATTTGTGATTTGTGTATGTATATAAAGACAGATAGATAGACAGATATATACATAGTAAACACAAACACACTGACACACACACACACACATACACACATGCAGACATAAACACTTTTTACTCACACACACCTGTGGACAATTTGGAGGCTCTGAAATTCAAGTATAACACATCTTTGAGATGTAGGAGAAAACGAGAGCACACACTGAAGGCTCATGAGGATCTCAGCAGAGGTTGTGTTGACTCAGAACAGAAGCTCCCCAACCAAGTATCAGTATAGCCCAGAAACGTGAGGCAGCAATGTTAACTACTGTTATTTTTAAACTGTAAGAAAAGGTTAGCCACCCAGAGGGGCTAGTATCGATAATGTTCCAAAGAAATTGTCACCACTTCAGCAGTGAACCTTAGATACTCCAAGAGATATTTCTGTGGGAAAGTCCTCCATAAGTATTATTTTTTAAATAAATGTAACAATGTTTCTGACAGAGCAGATGTAGAGTAAATAAGAGACAAAGTAAAGTTACATATATAAACCTATAAACATTCTTTAGTTTATTTCTTTCCCACATAACACTGTAACACTGCCAGTGATTGGCTGTTTTTATTTATTTATTTATTTATTAACTAGTTTCATGTGGTTAGTACGGCAGACTTGTATGTGATTGCATGTTTGTGTGTGTGTGTGTGTGTGTGTGTGTGTGTGTGTGTGTGTGTGTGTGTGTGTGTGTGACTGTGTGTGTGTGTGTGTGTGTGTGTGTGTGTGTGTGTGTGTGTGTGTGTGTGTGTGTGTGTGTGTGTGTGTGTGTGTGTGTGTGTGTGTGTGTGACTGTGTGTGTGTGTGTGTGTGTGTGTGTGTGTGTGTGTGTGTGTGTGTGTGTGTCTGTGTGTGTGTGTCATATCTATCAACTGTACAGGTTTTTGCAGAATGTCCAGATTTTTGCTTTATATTTTTGGTCCATTCTTTATAAAATTGTGGCTTTCTGACAAATTAGTGGCAAATCATTAAAGACTGAAGTTAGAAAATAATGAGAGACATTTGAGTTTCAGACTTCATATTCTTCAGAAAATTCATGCTAATGCAAAACCTGTTATTCTATCAACTTTCTAAGTTTGTAAGAGCAATATTTCAAAATTGTCCCTATTTGTACCACTTTTTTATGTCTCTGTCCAGATTTCTTACTCTTAGAGGTTGAGAGGTATGGTGTATGTATGTCCATTTGACTGAATGCATGTAATGGTGCATGTCATGTTTTCCTGCTACTTATTACAACCAATGACCATTGATTTATGAACTGTTTTCCTAAAACACACAGATATAATAACAACACACATGATTAAGTGTGCTGAGGTGGGTTCTGATGAGGATGGGAAAAAATAGTTCATTGTTTTCTTTGGAGTCTAGCCACTAGCAGGGCAGTTTTTAGAACAAAACAATGAACATCATAAATTGTTTTATTGCTTCAGTGAATACTTATCAAAGTTACTTTGACTGAGCAGATTAGTTTTATAATCAATATACATTTTTGCACATTTTATGAAACATCATCATTCATATTTCTCAATATTTCACTTACTCCTACAAACTAATTATTCATACCATGCATAAAATGTGTTTCTGTGCTTTAAAGACAGTAATTTCCTTCACCCTAGAATTTATTTACTTTGTATAAAATACAACATTCTTCTTTTATTAGGTAACATTATTTAAAAAAGGAACTGTGCAGCACTGTTTAAGCTTTAAGTCATACCACAGGATTGTAGGCATATATTTAAATGGTTTACTATTGAAATTCCGAATCCCCTTCAGTCGACCGTTCAGAATGTGGACCCAAAATTGAAAATGAATACATCGTCATCCGTAGTTCGATGTATTCGACATAGCAGGAGGTAATATCAGTCACCTCCTGCTGTGCACATTAATGTATCGTTACACTCTACAGTCAATGGTATGTTAATTCTACTATTATGCACCCTCCCACACCCCCTGCACATTAAATATACCTACTCTGAGATCGCACAACAGTGAGGAAATGGGCTAATTCCCTGTTCCTCACTGAACCGCGATCTCCCTGCACAATGTCAAACCCAAATACTCAAACTACACTACCCGTTCGCTGAAGTGTAGTTGATATATTTTGGATCGACATTCTGCTGTCTTGAAAACTGCCATTCGACCACATGCTGGTCGACCGATGCAGTTGCAAGGTTTTCAATGTAATCCTAATTAAACACATAGTATACAGCACACAGTTTCCATGAAGTTTGTATATATTGTGTGGTGCAGATGTTTTTTCTGTGTGTATAAGTGCCTAAGCTGCACCATAAAATATTAAACAACAGCAACTTGAGGTATCACTAACTTGAGCAGGTAGAACTTTGATGTTACATTTCACCTTGGGATGACACCCCAGGATAGCAGTCCCTCCAGCCCAGTTATTCTGCATAGTATTATAAGTACTGAAAGCTTCTTATGTTGGGGCAAAACCTACAACCTTCTGTTTTTTGCAGGCTGAACCAAGCAGCATATCAAATATGTCCCCTTCCAGTACACAGCAGGTCACATTATTTGGTGACAAATTGGTAGGTAGTATTCCTTGTGGTCACTGTTCTGCCTGTGCATATGTTATGAAGACCAAAGAGTTCACCAGCAGTAATACCTCTAAGATATATCATATCCGGTCCTTTGGGAACTGTAGCAGTGACTGGGTCATATATTTAGCAACCTGTTTTTGTTCCGCTTTTATATGGGACAAACATCTCGGCCACTGAGGTTTTGTATAAATGAACACCTCAGTGACATTAGAAATAAAACATAGTCCAATTCATTATTTAAGCATACTATGACCCACACCACTGCCCAGTTTAAATTTACTATAATAGATAAAGTCCAGGGCAATAAGATGTGTAAAGCAGGATGGCATACCATTTTGAATAAAAAATAATCTAGTTGGGTTATTAGGCTGGGTGCTTTGTTTAAACCTGGCCTTAATGAGCTTGGCTAAATTTGGTATGAACCAATAGGAAGATGACTCTTATTATGTGTTTTATTATTTAAATGAATAATCTTTTTTTGTGTGTTATAGCACTGAAGAAGGCATTACCATTGCCAAAACTGGTTTGCTTATTACTTTGGAGTTGCCACAATAAAGGATTGAATATTCCTCTAACCTCCTTTGGTGCTGAACAAGTTTTGTGTTTAAGCTTTAAGTCATACCACAGGATTGTAGGCATATATTTAAATGGTTTACTATTGAAATTCCAAATCCCCTTCAGTCGACCGTTCAGAATGTGGACCCAAAAATGAAAATGAATACATCGACATCCATAGTTCAATGTATTCGACATAGCAGGAGGTAACATCAGTCACCTCCTGCTGTGCACATTAATGTATCGTTACACTCTACAGTCAATGGTATGTTAATTATACTATTATGCACCCTCCCACACCCCCTGCACATTAAATATACCTACTGCGAGATCACACTACAGTGAGGAAATGGGCTAATACCCTGTTCCTCACTGAATCACGATCTCCCTGCACAATGTCAAGCCCAAATACTCAAACTACACTACCTGTTCGCTGTAGTGTAGTTGATACATTTTTGTTCAACATTCTGCTGTCTTGAAAATTGCCATTCGACCACATGCTGGTCGGCCGATGCAGTTTTGAGGTTTTCAGTGTAATCCTATTTAAACACATGGTATACAGCATACAGTTTCCATGAAGTTTGTATATCTTGTGTGGTGCAGATATTTTTTCTGTGTGTATAAGTGCCCAAGCTGCACCATAGAATATTAAACAACAGCAACTTGAGGTACCACTAACTTGAGCAGGTAGAACTTTGATGTTACATTTCACCTTGGGACAACACCCCAGAATAGCAGTCCCTCCAGCCCACTTATACTGCATAGTATTATAAGTACTGAAAGCTTCTTATGCTGGGGCAAAACCTACAACCTTCTGTTTTTTGCAGCCTGAGCCAAGCGGAATATCAAATAGGGAAAGCAGTTAGATACAAGTAGGTGAGATAAAAACAGCTACAGACCTATGATAGTCATATGTGTTTTCATCATTTATTAACATAACTGAGTGAAGAGACTAAGACATGAAATTATACAAGTTCAACATCTTTAGTGCAAGTGGTATGTTATCATTGTTATGGAGTCAGTAATGTATAAGTTTACACCTTTATTGTAAGCATATAATAATCTACATATATTAAATAATGATCTTCATTGAAATGAAACAGGTCTGTCTAAACATAACTCCATGCACAGGTATTTAATGCAATACCACCTCTTAAAGAGAAGTCTGATAGTGAAATACCCTACTTCACAGATCTGCACTACTTTTTCAATTTGTTCTGACAAGTTTGCCCAATACATTATATCATGTGCACATTGGACACAAGTGAGGTAACAATGGATGCTGGAACTGTGCAGTGAATGGAAGGTGATAAAAGGAAGGAGAACGTGTTATTGTAGATAGGGGTGGTAACAGGATGGAGAAAGCTAGCAGAAGGTGGAGAATCAACATTTTGGTAGCAACATATTAAAGGAAAACATAGTGAGAAGAGAGTTTCTGGAAGACATGCCGAAGAGTAGCATGAGGGGAGCTGCAAAATTAAGTAGACAGGAGGGGTAAGAGAGAAGAAATGATGGCATAATCATTCAAGTGGATTGTTAGAGATGGGAACCTACATGCAGATGCAATTACATGGGGTGTGAAGGGGTGAAGAAGAGCTTAAAAGGAGAGAAGCACTGTCTTGGGTAGCCTTCAAAAGACAGAAGCAGGTGCTGATAAAGACATTTTATTAACTTATTGTTTGGTATCCATGGTAATGGTCTAATCCAAACTGATTCCTTTCAGGCGTAGCCTGCAAGATAAGTGGAACAACAGAAAATAAAAGGGCTATGTAACATAAATTGTAAATTCATAACCTAAGTTCATAAATATTAGCAGAAATCCATTTGTGATTTTATACTGGAATCAAATTAGATTATATTGAAAAAAGAGCTGCACAAACTGGATCCAAGCAAAGCACAGGAAGGAGACAGAATTAGTAATAATGACCTGAGAACACTTCAGCAAGAACTTACAGTACCATTCTGTTATTTATTAAGCCATATAAATATGGGGAGATTCCTCAAGATTGGAGACATGCGTTTATTTATTAAACCTGCCTTTAAGAGATTGGGGAGTAGGACAAATCCAGGGTAATACAGACCCTTAAGTCTATTTCTATGTTGTGGGAATGTAATGGAGAAGGTAATATTGGATAAGTCACTGCCAGAATTGGATATGTTGGGACTTGAAACCATATATCTTTATGCATATATGGAAAATGGATCTATTACCACCTGTAATATGATATTCTAAAACAATATAATAACACGTATGAATGAAAATTTTGTTCTGTGATGTAATATCTATAGATTTAACTTCAGCATTTGACATGGTCATACACAAAAACTGATCAATAAATTAGAACAACTAGGTATTGATGTACTCTTGATAAGATGGACAGCTGCATGGCTTACAAATAGGACATGACAAGTATCATATGGCAATTGGACAGGTGAAATTCTTGGCTACAGACAGGGTGTCCGTCAGGGCTCTGTCCTAGGCCCTTACTTGTTTAGATTGTATCTTTCAGGCTTAATGTTTTCATCTGAGGTGTTCTACAGTCTATATGCAGATGACCTGAAATTGGGTAAATGGATTACATGTGTTACATATAAGGCATGTTTGCAAAATAACTTTACTAAATTGACCATTAGGGCACAGGAGAATAATATGCTGATAAATACATCAAAAACTAAGCATATGAGATTTGGGAGAAATAAACTGAAAGTTGAATATTTAATACAGCACACAGGGATTGGAACTGTAGATTCATTAAATACCTGAGTATATGGGTAGACCCAGCTTTGAGTTTTTCTAATCATATCAACCAATTGGTTAATGATAATTATAGAACTATAGGTTGTATAAAAAGATTTAGAAAGTCTAGGAAATCAGAAATGATGAAGCCATTGTTTGTTAGTTACATTAGACCCAAACTTGAGTATGGAATAGGTTCATAGGTGTTTACTAGGCAAATGACTACAAGGGCCTTTTTAAGCCTAGCCATGCATCCCAAATCTCTGACAGGTTCTGATACCCTTCTTAATTGTAAGCAGGGGTTTGAGAGATGAATCATTTACAGGTTACTGGTGTCCATTAGAGACATAGGTGCCAAGCCAGAGATGAATTTCCAGTTTCCCATCCAATTGTCCAAGTTGCATTTGATTTGGGTTACTTCACATGGATGGGGAGCCTGCTCCATAGATGTGGTAGTCTCTGGGATACATACCTATCTCTCCAGCAGGACCTATTTATATCAGAGGCAAGGGTTACGTCTTTAGAATGGGTAATTCTGGTGTTGTTTGCTTTGTGGATATGCAGGAGGTCAATCAGAGTGGAGTCTGACAACGCCCTATATGCCAGGCATGTATCCCCCCTCAAAAGCCTGGAGGATACAGAATACAGGGATAGGGCCTTGAGGCAGTCTACATAGGACATTTTACTTACACCCTGTATTCTTTTAGGGAGGAACCTTTGTAGACATTCCAATTGTTGGATATGCCTGGTTAGGTACATACCAAGGGGGTCATTGTACTGAATGGTAAGTCTGATGAAAGACGAATACAGTAGAACAATGACTTCCTTGGACTTAGATGCCATACCTTTGTTTATAAGTTATGCAATATAGAATGATGGTCAAGGGCTAGATTACTATCTATGTGTGTCCCTAAGTCCTTGACTACTTGGTCAACTCGAAGGGGTGTTTTGTCAATATGATAGTTACCAGGAATTGATGACTTCCCAAAGGATACTATTATGCATTTCTTAGCATTTAGTTTTAGTCCATGGCCCTGACACCAGATATTTGTCTGTGTCAGCCCCTCCTTGAGAACATTTGTGTCAGTGTGAGATTCAATGACAGCTCCTAATCTGCAATCAGGCAGATTACCCAAGAAAATTAGTAGAAGATATCATTGATGAGATTTATAAAAAGTGGGGAGGTTAGATATTTGCCACTTCTGGTGAAAGGTCCACTTAGTGAGGTCCATCATGACAATGAGAGTATGGGCTCTGGTAAAAAGTGTGAGTAGGCATGTATCGTCCAATATAATCATGTATCCAGGGGGATAAAGGACATCATAAGGAGGAACTGGAGCATTTTTCAGGGCTGACCCAAAGGTGAATAGTATTCTAGGTGACCAACCACTTTCATTACAAAAACTAGTGTAAACATCAATAGGTTTTTGGAAAATGGAAATATTGGCACTCGGACCAGTGGGATAGGCTTGTGGTTCATGCAATCAGCATGGCTATATTAATACGAATGTGGAGATCAGCTTAGAAAATAAAACACACAGTAAAATCGTGCTTAAAAAAAAGGTAACTGCGGGTCTATGAAAATAGTGTATTTGGAAAATTGTGACAGCTGTGTAGCATTTTATGTTGGGAAGACTGAGCAAGTACTTAGAAATAGGATTTATGAACATTTGTATGATCTCAAACATAAAAAAGAGACCAATGCCTTATTAAACACTCATTAAGCTGTAAGGGCTTTAGAAAGTTCATCTTCGGCATTATCAAACAGATTTCGACAAATCCTAGGGATGAGGATTGGAAAACCCTGTTTAACAAAAGGGAAACACAGTGGCAATTAAGATTGGCTGCAAATTTCCCACCAGGTCCAAATTAATTCATTTTAATTGTTCCTATTTTAAAGGAAAAAGCAGACCGGTTATGGTAGGGGTATTACAGGAGTATTAGAGGGCCAAAGAATTTTAATTTTAGAATTTTCATAATGGTCTTAAGCAAACAGTGGTATTTAATTTACTTTAAAAATTTTTTACATTTTTTTAATTTTATATATTTCATTGTGCATTCTTCCTTGTGGTAAAATATGAGAAAGTTTGACAAATAAACCATCCAATTGGAAAAGTTTTTCACTTATTTAAATAGATTTTAATTTTGTTTCTGGAGATTCTGATGATGTCCCTGGTTTGTCACGGATGAAAGCACTCAATCTGATTGTTCATTAAAGTGTGGTGTGGAAACCTATTCATCCTCCATTGTGTGCATTTCCTTCTTCTTTGTGCAACTTGTGCAACTATTTATTTGGTTAAGATGGAGTGGGACAAATATTTGCTCCATCTGTTATTTGCTTACAGAGGGGTGCTCCAGGAATCCACAGTTTTTTCACCCTTTGAGTTACAATATGGACATAGGGTGTGGAGACCTCTAGATTTGATTCACGATGAGTGGGAGGGTGAATGTGAATCCCTCAAGCAGTCTGTTGTGGTATATGTCCTAAACATCAGGGCAATGCTCAGGGAACTCATGCACTTGGCCCAGGAGAACCTAGCAGAAGCCCACAGCAGAAAAAGGTCTGGTATGACAGGAATGCTCAAGCTAGAGAGTATGCTGTGGGCAGCAGATTATGGTTCTTGTTCATGTAAGACACAACAAGCTGTAGGCAGCATGGGAGGGACCCTTTAAAGTGGTAGGGAAGGTCAGTGATGTTAACTACCTGGTAGAACTGCTAGACAGGAGGCAGGGGCACAAACTGTATCATGTTAGCATAATTAAATCTTACCATGATAAGGAGGCCCTGGTGCTAAGTATTTGCAATATGAGGCAGGAGGAGTCTAAGGGGGATCTATGGCTACAAGGAGCCAGCCAGCAAAATCCTAAATTACTATGGTGGAACCTAGGGTTCCAGATATATGATATGACAGTGAAGCACTGTAATGGGGTAAGCAATGCAAAAGCAGCTGGAATCTCAAGACAGGGAATGGGGTAATGTGTTCCCAGATAGGATTGTTCCTGTCAAGCATTGTTTCTCAAGGGTCACTTGAAAAACTAGCTTGAGTCTTCAAAGGGAGGAAGAAGTGTGACAAAAGGAAATACTGCTAGCACAGCTAGCTGGAATTTTGTAAATAATTATATGTCATTGGTGAATATCAAAATGATTTATACAAGATGTTTGTGTTACAAATGTATTAAAACTGTATGTCATGTGTATATCAAACTGCTTGTACATACGTGTGTGTTGAAAAAGATATTTATAAAGTGCTTTGTTTAAAATGTATCCACAGTGTGCCCTGCTAGAATAGAAGAGAAATATATCTGCACTATTGTAACTGTTTAAATGTAGCTGCTTCATAGATGAAACTAGAGGGTTAACCTCAGTCTAGCAAACTTTAGAAAAATATCTGAAATTAAGTTACTTTATATGATGTAATAAAGTGGCTATCTCTCATGTTTTCAATGCAGCTAGAGAAACAAGGTCTGTACTAAGAAGCTTTCTGTACTGTCCTTGGAGTGAATTAATTGCTACATTTAAGGCATGAAGGAATGCAATTGTTTTATGACTTCCAGCATCTGCCAAAGATCTGCAGAAAAGCCCTTGTGTGTATATTTTTACAGGTAGACGCTAAATGATGTCAGTTTCTAGCAGTGGGCGTTTGGCCTGGAAACTAGAAGTCAGATGACCAGAAATTATGTCATTCTGCAAGCTATCCCAGCAGTAATATTTTAGATATTAACTTGAGAAGTCTCTTTGTGAGCCTGAGCATTCTGCATTCTGTCTTGGACTTGACAACAACGAAAAGAAAAAAACATTCAGCACATCTGCCTTGCTCTAATGAAGTAAGTTTCTAGTATTGTCTTGTTCTTTTATTAATTATTATTAAATATATTTAAACATTTCATTGTGGCTGATCTGTGTAGAGATATTTAAGTTTTGAGAGTACCTGCATATTTATTTGGTGACACTGTGTGGGCCACTCCTAACAGCCTTGCTCTTGGTCAAACTGTCATTTGTATTAATATTAATATTACACAGTAACATTGGACACCCTTTGTTAAGAGCCTTATGGTAGCTGGCAGAAGGGTTCTGGTGGCAGTGAAAATTACTTGACAGTCTGGGTAAAAGGGGGCATAGCTAGTATACCTGTGCCAGCCTTTCTCAGGTGTATATGTGTGTGCAAATCAAAATCTAAAGAGTGTGTGTGTGTGTGTGTGTGTGTGTGTGTGTGTGTGTGTGTGTGTGTGTGTGTGTGTGTGTGTGCGTGCGTGCGTGCGTGCGTGCGTGTGTGTGTGTGTGTGTGTGTGTGTGTCAGCCACTTGGGCAGGGACATGAATCACTGGTTGGATACAGAGAGTGTTGGAGGACGTGGCTTTGAACCCTGGCTAAGGACTCAGCTCTATAGCTGTGCCAGTGGGGAGTCTTATTGAGGATCTGAAGAAAGGTAGAGGAATCAGCCCCAGACTGACTGTGGTCTCTGTGTGCTCTAAAGGGAAATTGCACTTGATGTACAGAGCTGCATCTGGAAATACTGTGTGTGTACTTGTCATCCTTTCAGTGAATGTCCCCCACTGTTGCCAGTGGTGAGGATTGACGGTCCTTGATTACTGGTCCAGTGGTGGGTTGGCACACTCTGAAATCATGTAGGTCTATCATTTCATTTTATATTAAAGTAGAGGCAACCAAGCTTGAGAGCCTTCCTCACTTGTTCACCCCATTTACAATACTAGGTAAAAGGTAAACACAGTACAAGATGGGAAGCCATAGCTTTCTCGTATTGTACAAGATGTGGGGCTAATAACTTTATTCAATATTAAAACATGAGTGTCTGAGCTTGAAATTTTACCACAGTTTAGCTCACGTCAATTACACTATGGCAAAGATAAGCACACTACATGATGAGTTGTCTATGTTCCTTAATGTTTTACATGACAAGGGACTAAATATTTGCTGCTGCTTCTGCTAATGCCAATTGTGAAGGATCTAGGAAAATAAGAGAGAATTTTAAAAAGTGGCTTTGAGAATCATGTAAAAACAAAGGAGACAGGATGATAGGGGGATGGGAAGATTCAAGATGAGGAGAGATTCTGTGCTGGGGAGTAACTTCAGACAGGTGTAAAGATTTAAGATTAATATCTACTGAGTAAGGGCCAGCACATTAAAATCAGCATATCTTGTAACCAATGTCCAGTAAGGCAAAAAAAAACCTCTTTATACTTTTTTTATTTAAATGTGGTGAAAACTGGCATATGTTATTTCAAATGAGGTGATGGTAATGTTGCTGTAAAAGTAAATTAATATTTTTTCTTTTTTTTTATTCTTTAGCTTTTTAAAGTGATTTATGCATTTGATCAATTTAGCTTTGGTTAAAGCAAAAGTTAAAAGTAAAATAAGGGAAGAGAAACATCCAATGTTCCTTCACAAACAGTGACTCATTTTTCTTCACTATTCATCCAATTCCACACA
This sequence comes from Protopterus annectens, assembly GCF_019279795.1. NCBI lineage: Eukaryota > Metazoa > Chordata > Ceratodontiformes > Protopteridae > Protopterus > Protopterus annectens. The sequence continues at coordinate 213,012,911 of NC_056746.1, read as the reverse complement.
CTCAGTGATGGGGCACTACAAGAATTCTGGTCCATTACTATCCAGTTCAGAATCCTGTCACTTTCCAGTATCTAAAGCAAACAAAATCACCATGCATTTTAATTATTATTTGAAATGGTGTAGGTCAGCCTGATCCTACTCTGATTTTGTAGCCTTAAGGACACTCTGCATGTGTATCCTGTCAAAAATAACAGAAATGTTATTTGGTGCATTATTACCTATTTTCTTATATGAAAGCAAAGGTTTACTATTATACCATTCTCCACTATTTGGCAGAATCATTAAGGGTACACCACTCCATAATACTTAACTTCCTGGAAAGACAGTGCAAGTTTCTTCTTCCCTATATTGACATTTTGTAACCCCATTATTATGCTTACTTTGTAGGGGTCTTTGGTGACTAGTTGTCACTAAAAGACCAAGTGGCAGCAGCCCTGGAAGCATATTGTTTTCATCTGAGGAACATCAGCTAGATGCAGCACCATTTGTCACCTAAAGGTGTTATGCTGTACTTCTTCCACTAATCTTGACCCCTGTGGATTACTGAAATACTCATAATCTGAAGCTTTTTCAAACAGTCCTTTGATAGGTTCAATTTATGCCAAACCATCTTGGGAATTCATTAAAGGGCATAGGCTAGTGCTAAAAAGTCCCTGGTCCCATGGCATAAGTATTTTGCGATTCACGAACATGTTAGCCGAAATGAGGAAATACCTCATTATTGGCTAATTTGATTTCCAGTTACGTCTGAGACAGTCAGATCATTGCTGACCTCCATATCACAGTAGTAAACCTCTGCTTATGTAGGCAGTGATATTTCCCTCCACTCATTCTCCCACACTCTTCTGCTAAGCCTCCCATCTTTCTTGCCATCCTTCCCAAACTGAGAAAACATAAACCTCCTCTACTAAGTTCTTCTTAAAAACTCTATTGATCCTCCTCATTCATACTCATTCAACTTCATTCATCAGTAATTATGCTATTATAACTCACTTACTTTACCCCAGTACTCTTTGCTTCTTTTTCAGACTTAAAGGCTTTTTTACAGCTTCCTGTATACTCCCCATTTGTTTTCTGAACTTATTTAGAAAGTGTGTCGACTCACTAAGTAAAATGTTCTGTCTCAGCCTAACTAACTGACTCCTCCGCAACAGTTGATATCAGTCAGCTTTTCTTCATGTATGGAAAAAGATAAACCTCATATAAAAGATATACTAAATGCTAATAGAAGTTACCTCCCCTATTGCAAATACAATTAGATGTAGGTCAGAGCACAGTGCTAATTATTTATTTTTATAGTATTAAAAATGTTATATGCCATGTATATTTGTTCTGTGTACTGCATTAACTTACTAGCTACCTAAAGTACATTTACGTTTATTTACATACCACATACACAATTGCGGTCTTCTTTCCTTTCATAGTCTAAATGTTATATTTTAGGTACATTCACCATCAGACTGCTTGTTTATTTGATTTACTTTTCCTGCTATGCATCTCATGGTTTTCAGCTTGTCTCTTACTAGACTGCAGGTTTGTAATCACATGTAAGTTATGTAATTATGTATTTTGTATAGAGCTTTTCTCCCCAACCCTTCATTGAAAAGAGGCTATGCTCAGTAAGACTATCCTAGTAATCAAGATTAACAAACAAACCACCAAGCAAACAATCAAGCAAACACATAAATAAATAAAATAAATAAATGCATAGATAAATAAATAAACACCAGCAGCTACAAAGTTCACTGGATACAAATTATTTGAGGAGAGAATAGAAAAGATGAGAAAAAGTGACCTATCCAAGCCTACTGAGATGCCCTGACAGTCCCTCAGTAAGCATAGTAGCATATTTGACCTTTTCCTTTCACATATAACTACAGGTTCAGAACTGTGGTTCATGAATTATGTTGAATGATTGTAAACTAGGAAATACTGCCTCCACAAGTGAAGTAAAGTACCACAGGATGGGTTGAAAAATTCAGCACCTGTGTGCCAAAATAACAGCCTTACCCTTAAAGCTTCTAAGTATACAATTATCACATCTTCGGGGGGGGGGTATTTAACTTAATTACAAAATAAATGCTGAGATACTAAAATAAAATGGAATATATAGGGATCATTGTGGAGAATAAATTAAATTTTCATCAGTGTTCTGCAACAAAAAAAATCTTACACTGTATTACACCTGATACTCAGAGGTATATGTCACAGCTCATGGGCAGTCATTTTCATTCCGTATACCTCATTTATTGCATCAGTCAATAATTAAATATAATGCTGCATTCTGCAGCTTAAAAGCAAGCCACTTAAAGCAACTCAAGAAAGTTCAGTGATTCTTAACAAATAAAACAGAAATACAAAAAATCAGAAACATGCTAAAACACTATAGGAACTGATATTGTTTTATCAGTCCTTCAGTCTTCTTAAAATGACTTATACAGAAAGCCAAGCGCATCTAGATTATAAATGAAAACAAATGGTAAGAATGTGCAATGAACCAAACTAATACAAGGTCCTGTAATGTGTTGCTAAAAAGAAGTAAAATTGCTGAAAAAAATGAAATAGGTTAATTCCAAAACATCTTCCAAAACATTAAATAACTACTACTTACAATAAGGTTAAACTGCTCACTAACAACTTTCAGAGATAATATTGATGAATGCATAGGCAATGTTCCAACATGGAATAATAGCAATCATGCTTCTGTAAGGCCAATAGGTCATGATCTTGAAATCTAAACTTCTGATGTTATAAACCTATAAAGAATGTTGCATTTCTCATGATATGACTACTTTTGGCATTCTGTGAGAATTGAAACTTGGACTTAGGCTAACTGTGCCCAAGATGATGCTGTTGTAAGGTAACAGCCATCCTCTCTGAAATGGATCAAGTTCATCACTATGAAGTCTTTTTCATATTTACTCTGGATGTTTTCATAAAAGATACTATCTAAGTATTAACTGTGTTTCTGACATATACTACAACTAGCTACTAAATTCTCAATATCAGAACCTATATATGTTGAACATAAAATTACAATATCTTGCAGTATTCCCAGTTCTCAGAAGTATGGTGATCAGAGACAGCATATACCCCCTTAACCCCTATCTACCTTCCTTTACTGTCCTTTCTTTCATCCTCTGTATATAACAGTAACTTATATCTCTTACTTGTTCAATCCCATTGTTACATTGATTATATGTCTTTCTATACTGTATCTTCCCCTCATGTACGGTTTATCATTTCTATATGTATTTGCCATAGTATAATTAGCTACATCTAAGTCTATGTTACAATGTATATATTTACCATTGTCTAATTTCCTACATTATGTCTGTGCTACAATGTGGAGCTTTTCTCCCTGGGCCTCCACTGAAAATGGGTAGCTTCTCAGTCGGACTTTCAAGGTAAACAAATGTAAAATAAAATAAATAAATAAACAGTGTGGATGTGGGTTTGCAGCTGCCAAAACTGCAGAGTACAGTGTGTACAAAGCCCACCTGCAAAAGTGGTTTCAAGGTGTAGCAGTGAGTTTCAGAATTCACACTTGTTCAAGGAGTCACAGTGTAATTTTTGAAGTGGTAGAACTCACAGTATTGGGTCTTATATTTCCAACAGGGAGCCTTAGCCACTAGATATAACATTTTGAGAAAGTTTTACATAAGCAATGCTAAAGCAAAACACCCATGTAATTGCAACAACATCCTTTGTCTTGTTTTAAATTCATTATGACTCTGGATTCTTAAATTCTTTGCTAAATATGAATGTAGTAAAGTCAGGTTATCTGTTGTCTGGCAAACATCTTATAAGATGTTTTCAAATTGTGAACATCATTCGATCTTTAATTTTCCATACTTTACTCCACAAAGCATTTGCTGAAACAATATCCATTATTTTTTCTTCTGAAGAAGCAATATTATTACCCCAAAGCAGAAGCAGTCTGAATGGAGTGTGTACATTATGATGATCTCTGGCAATTGTTTCATACTCATATTTTCTCAAGTGTACAAACCTTGTTTCCAATATGGCCTCACACTGATCAACAGTCTAACATCAGCTGTCCCAGTGTGAAAAAAGGAAACTGAAAGAGAAGGGCCAGGAACTCTGTCACTTTTAATAAATTCAGTGGCTGGCTAGTAAGCACACTGTGTGGATGCCAGGAAAGAAGAAACTAAAGGATCCTGAAAGAAAATCAGCTATAAAAGTTGAAGAGAAAACACTGACTGGGAAGAATCCTACAGCAAAAGCAGTTCAAGCTCCAGCTTTGGTGCAACACATGGCTTCTGGTAATCTAAAGGAAGATCAAATGTTCTCAGAGCTGAAGTTCTACAAGTCTGTTTCCAAGAGCCCACACTGTTTTTTTATTATTCAATAATAATATTCTTAAACTAGATCTATCAATGGAGGCAAATCTATACTTTTGCAAATAACCAAATTCTTCGGAAAGTCTCTGAAGCTTCTCTCTTTGTTCAAAAACATGGACTTTTCGCAGACTCTGGCAGTGGCTTTATGAAATATAATCTCAGAATGATGACTAACCCGTGGTGGTGGTGCTGTGGTAACGTTGTCGCCTCACAGTAAGACGCTGTCCGGTTCGATTCTCAGCTAGAGCGTCTTCTGCGTGGAAACATGCGTGAATGGACGTACCTTCATTGAAGGTTGTGTGTCAGGGCTGGTAACTCGGCATGTAAAAATCAACTACCAATCATTAGCGGACTGGAATTCCGCTGTGGTGACCCCTAACCGGGAAAAGCCAAAAGACACAACAACAACAATCTCAGAATAATGACCAGCAAAACTTGCTCTATTATCTTTGCCACATTTCAAATTCATGGTGATGCATTCTCAATGGAAAAATCTGATCCTTTAAATTATTCAATTAAGCATGTTCAAGCCTACAAATAATTGATATTTTGGTGAAACCTCTTCTGTCTTTTAAATTCCATACCAAGAATACAGTTGATAATGTATCAAAGCAGTTAAAACACTGCTAAAAGCTCATAAGGTTATTATATGCAAAAATGAGACCATTAACAATTAAAACATGTTCTTATAGTACAACTATTTCCTTAAGCATGAGTGTTGCCTTAAAATAGTACACATCCTGCCGCTTTGAGCTTATTCACTCTGCTATAGTGAAGCCTGGTACATGATTGCACACCTGTGTCTTTCTGCTTTATAACAGAGCCTATCCTAATCATATTTCCTTTGAGAGCCAAGGAAACTTCACTGACCTTCTTTTCAGAGAGCAGGAAAATGAATGCCAATTATTGCAACGTCAACCATATTAAATTGAATGTTACTGTCCAGACTTTTGCATCTTCAGTATTGCTCATCCCCCACACCGCCCTCATACACAAATTAAAATTTGCCTCACCCAGTCCCATATCATAGAAGGATAGAGTCCCAACTGTGCCCAGTGTGAACAGTGTTTGATTTGTAATACAAATACTGAACAGTTTGATCGAGGAGAATGTGAGTTAGTGCCTTGTGGCAGTGTGCCAGTCCTGGAGGGGGCGGCAGCATTAGACTGTTGTATTAATTGCATCTGCAGGAGTGCACATATATCACCTGCAGCAATGGGCCTAGTAATGTCCTCACTCCAAAGTGTATGCCACTTTCCAGGAGGAATCATGGTCAGCGGTGCACATGCAGCTCTTGCAGGCAGTTATTCCAAAGCTTGCAATTGTGCCAGAGGGAGTGAAATTAAGGAACCAATCCACTCAGTCTACTGACTGTCCTGTTAAGAGGCTCTCACCTGTAATAGAAGGATAGGGACAGTATGGTCATGCCATTGAATGAGTTAACTGTAGGGATTTCACCCTGTGAGGTGTTGGGCCTTGACTATGTCCCACTGTAAGTCCCGCTAGTAAGCTACATTAGGCAGGGATACAATGGTTTGCAGAGCTCTTATCCTGTCTCAGGATGGGCCTGAGCCTGACATAGACCCCCTGGAATAAGGGGGTCATGAGTACTGTTTTGGACTTTATTCCTGTTACTCAGGAGAAGAAGTGAATGAATCATATGGGTGCAATTAATGGAGCCATTAGATAAGTCAAACAGATAATGGAGCCTTTCTCCCCGGGCCTCCGCTGAAAATTGGCTTCATTCCAAGTCAGACTTTCCCGGTTAACAAATGTTAAATAAATAAAAAAAATAAATAATGGAGGAAGAAGGAGAGGAAATAACACCAGAAGTTAAATACTGCCTCAAAAACTAATTCCATGCACAGTGAACCCTGTTTCTTAAAAGGCCCTCTTTCTGTCATGTAAAAGATTGGAAGGCCTTGTCTAAGGACAGTTCTGCTATCTACAATTTGTTGCTTTCTCATATTTGAAATTAAGTCAAATTTTCATTTTTATGTCAAACTTGTGGAGCATCTAAAGCTGTCTGTTGTAAGTGTAAATGTTTCAAGCACAAGGTATGACCTTAAGTAACTACAGTGACCTCATTGTAACTGCATTTCCAAATATGAAGACTTAGCTCAGTATGTACTCTTTACTGTATATAGAATTTTCTAACTGCATTTCAAGTCTTAATAAATTCACCTGTGCTGTATAATTATATGTTTATTTGGTTGTATCTATGCTCACTGACAAGGTGTCTTATTTCATCACTTGTAATCTCCTATTTTCCTTTCTGATCCATGTCATAGCTGAAATGGGTCTTGGGACCAGATAACTTACCTGTTAATCAAGTGTAAGTAAGAAGGAAAATGGACGAATAAATAAATAAATGCTTACATACAAGATAAAGATGAAATATTAAACTGTTGACCCAATTGAAAGGTGAATAGGCAAGTCCATTTCCGACTATTAAATATAGTGCTAAATGTACTGGCGTTAAATATTCAGAGTTTTCTAGGGAATGACTAATGATCTGTATTTGGGCTTGTGGTGACTGATGATGTCCACCATAAATGCCAGCTGTTGAAGTATTCTCCAGTGTTGATTCAAGGATCCACTTAATTGTGCACTCACTTCCAGAAATTTTGCCTCTTCTGGTATGTAGTGTATTCAGTTGTGGTAAACAACTGTGTTGTGGTATTTGAAAATGTATCTGAAGAGAATGTATATATTCATTTTCTTTGCAGGTAGGTAGGCTTTGAGTAGCACAGTAGTGCAATGGGTAGTATTGTCACTTTTCAGGAACTGGTTCTCTGGCTCAATTCTCAGCTGGCTGATTTCTGTGTGGAGTCTGGATTCCTTACTGTTTTTGCAGCTTGTTTTTTTCCCCATGTACTCTTTCTCCCACCTCCTTAAGACATGTGGTAGTCTGATAGGCAACTCTAAATTCTCCAAGGTATGTGTGGATGGTGTGAGTGATAGAGAAGTAAGGCTTAACTTTTTACTTGTGTTCCTACTTGCCTGGTAAAACCCACTGACTACAGTATTTATTAACAGTGGTGTGTTAGTACAGAATCAGAAGTGGTCCATGATCATGGATGGATAGATGAAGACAGGTTGGACCAATGGCCCATTTTAACCTTGCCTCTTACAAAAAAATGCAAAATAAGAACACTGAATGTGATATAAACAGCAGTAACACAGCCAAATTAAGTACTAAGTTACATTGTTTTATCTAGCTTGGTAAAACTATGAAAGTACATTGCATTGAGAAGAAGATCTGTATGTATCTCCAACAAAACATTAACATTTGGTTGCAGCAAAGAGGAACACCTTTAATCAAGAAGAAAATGTCTTGAATGGTTTGACTTCTAAATGGGTGGAGAAATGGGGACCCAGTTCCAAATTTTGGGATCATTTAAGGAGACGGCATGACTGTAGCTTGCAAAGGATAACCTAGGGAATGAAGTGACAGGAAAAGGTAGAAGAATGTCTGATGCTGGTGTAGTGCTTAGAGTGAAGAGACCTGTGAAGGAAAGGGGAACAACTGTGATGTAACACCTGTGAAGGAAAGGGGAACAACTGTGATGTAACACCTGTGAAGGAAAGGGGAACAACTGTGATGTAACACCTGTGAAGGAAAGGGGAACAACTGTGATGTAACACCTGTGAAGGAAAGGGGAACAACGGTGATGTAACACCTGTGAAGGAAAGGGGAACAACTGTGATGTAACACCTGTGAAGGAAAGGGGAACAACTGTGATGTAACACCTGTGAAGGAAAGGGGAATGACTGTGATGTAATACCTGTGAAGGAAAGGGAATGAGTATGATATAACAATCTGATAATTAAAGAAATTACTTGTAGCTACAATTTTATATGGAGTTGAATGAACAATATCTCTTCCAAGGTAATGAAGCAATTCTCTCTTATGTGAGAAGTAGTAATGAAGTGACATACTTTATTCACAGAAACTTAAACATGCATCTTACCTCATTTTGTTGATAGAGGCTGTCCATACATCATAACAGGAATACGGGGTCCATTCCTAACAGCAGTTTCCCAAACCAATATAGTACAAATACAGAGTAAAATATAATTTTTGTAAATGCCCTGCAAGCATGCTCAGTGAAGATCCGATATTCACTGAGGCATACTACAAGGTATTTAAATATGGAGACAGACCACATGCAGCTCTCATTTAGGACAAGGAAGGAAAATCAATTACTCATAGTAGTAGCCATTTATCATGCTAAAGAGTATCACTTTAGTTGTTTGGAAGCCAACAGTGCAAACATTTTTTCTGAAACTGGGAGAGTGTTTGAAAATATCACTTGAAAAAACTTTTCACTATTTCTGTTGTCTCAGTCAGACTTCCATGATTCCAAGCCATTAGTATATATTAACATATTTGATAGTGAAAGTTGTGCTGAGTTAAGAAACATACTAGAAACAGAGTATTCAGTGAATACTTTTCTTGAAACTGGGAAAATATTTGGGAAATATCACTGGTCAGAATTTTTTTTCCTCGACATTTTCAAAGTCCCTCCAGAATTCCTTAGTGCCAGGTCATCAGTATATATTAACATAGTAGTGTTTAGTAGTGATAATGGTGCAGAACTTAGAAATATCAAAACAGTAGAGGATCCAGTTAGATCCAAGTGGAACCTCTAAATTTCTATAGATAGAAGAAAAAAGCTAGCCTCCTCTTTTAACTCTGTAAGTTCTTTTGTCCAAGTAATCCTGAAACCAATGAGTTATGGTAAGATTGTTGGAACATCAAGCAGGCTCTTATGAGGCCCAGAGGCAAAGGCCTTTGTTAGGTTCATACACACAGCTGTACTAAGCAGGACATCATTCATACCTCTGTAAATGCAGTCAGTTAACATCATCAGATCAGTGGTAATACCGTTGCCCTTTATGAGGCCATGTTGTTTGTTTATCAGAATAAATAGGTCATAAGCTCAATGTGTTGTATTAGTTGAGATGATACTACATTTTCTAGGATTTTTTATGGATGCAAGGAAAATGAGTTTGGTCAGTAGGACTCAATGTTTTACCCAAGTTAAACCATCTGAACAAGGTTGGTCATAGCTAGGAATGCTTCATAAAATTGATTTACTTGTTGCAGCTTGCAAGGTCACTAGTTTAAACAAAAATGAAGGGAATCACTCCATGAAGTTGGACAACAGGCTCATGGTATATCCAGGATTAGGGAACGAAGTATTTGGTAGATCGTGGAAATGCTTGGGAGGTACAACAGAAGTTTCCTTTAATTTTAAGTGCTTCTGGTTACAAACCTTAAGTGTAATTTGCCCTGATTTAGAGAGAGATATGGCCTGTAAGGATATCAAACACCAATAAAGCTATATATTTTTGTACCTCTGACCTTTGTATCTCATTTTTACCACTGCAGGCCCATTCTTGCACTAAATGGTACCCACAATATCCTGCTGCCATAATCCTCACAGCTAGTGCATCATCTCTCTATACTGGAGATGTCTTTACTTACTCTAATGTCACCGCTCTCATGAAGGATGAGAGCTGCAGAGGCTGACACTATGCTACAGGTGAGGGAATGGATTTTGTTAACTTAAAAGGAAGAAAACATGAAAGGAGCAAAACTAGCCTGTCGCAGGAAGGATGAGCATTCAATGACACAATAGTGTGGCACCACCCTCATGTGCATGATCACTATATTATATGCCTGCTCTGCCACTGTTACAGCTGCTAGGCAATAAGCGTTATGCGCAGCTACTTTAAAACATACCTTAAAATAATAATGACAGCTCTGAATTTGAACTTGGAAATATATCACTGACCATTGCAGCCACCTTGAAATTTTAGTTGTATTTGATTTTTTCATTGCAGTAGTTTTTAGCTGTCATTACCTGTATGTTGTATCTTCAGACTGTGTGAGTCTCAAGACCTGGAGATCATACCTCTCAACCTCTTAGAGAAAGAAATTTGTACAAAGCCACACATAATGGGTGGACAAAGGCTCAAAAATAGAGACACCTTTTAAATATTGCTCTTACAAACTTAGAGAGTTGATAGAATAACATGTTTTGTGTTAGCATGACTTTTCTGAAGGATATGAAGTCTGACAATCAAATGTCTGCCATTATTTACTGACTTTGGTCCTCAATGATTTGCCAGAAAAATACAATTTTATGAGAAAAAGACCAAAAATATGAGTCAAAAATCTGGACATTCTGCGAAAATCTGGACAGTTGAGAGCTATGCTGGGGATACCAGACAATTAAATGAAAAATACAGTCCTTTACTGCAAACAACAGCAACAGCAGATCTACTAATTAACTTGCTCTCAGGACAGCACCTTCTCTTGTGGCAGCTTACAATGGTAGAGTCATACCAGCTAAAGTCATTTCTTAAAATATACATATCTGATGTTAAAGAAGGCCAGAGAAAGATCAATGGCCTAAAGGTGCTACACTCTGTCCTGCTCTTTTATTTCATATTATTATTATAACTATTAAACCAATCCAAAGTTAATGCCAACCTTTGAATCTTCATCTTACATCAGAAAATAAAAGCAAAAAGTTAACTTTACCTTCTAGATATCCATAGACACGAGAGATCATTTTTAGAAAACTAAATCCCTTATAAAGATACCTGTCTTTTCATATATTTTACAACAAGGAAGGGGTTCATAAAAATCACCTCACAAAAGCTAATGAAATTTCTGAAAGTAAATAATTTATATGTACTAGAAATATAGCAAACTTTTGCTGAGGCAGTTAAGGCTCATGCAACTAGCTTAATGGCTAGTTCAGTAACATTTATGAAATGTACCATTTGAATATAAACTTGGTTAAATACATTCAACTTTAGCAAGCATTTAAGCGTGCCATGATTTCCTAAGGCAGGACTCCTTCAGTGGAAATGTACAGCATAGCATCTTACAGACATTTTATAGTTGCTTTTCTTTTGAACTTTTCCTTTTCCATTTTTTGTAACTGATTTGAAGTCCCCTGTATTTAAGATCTGCAGCATTAAGGACTCTGAAAAAAGACAAGAGATGTTATACAAGGAACCCACCATAATGGTCAGATCTAAGGGCAATTCTAAAGGTGCACGTTGAAGAAAATCCAAGGAACTTCCTAGTCAGCTGTCCCCCCTGCTGCATTTATATATTGCCAGTAATAGGAGATTATATGATCTTTTCCAGCTTAGGTCTGTGAGGATAAAGTCTACCCATAGAGCCAAGGAAAGGAAAGGGAAGGGAAGGGAAGGAAATGAAAGGGAAGGGAAGGGAAGGGAAGGAAAGGGAAGGAAAGGAAAGGGAAGGAAAGGGAAGGGAAGGAAAGGAAAGGGAAGGAAAGTAAAGGAAAGGAAAGGAAAGGAAAGAAAAGGGAAGGGAAGGAAAGGAAAGGAAAGGAAAGGGAAGGAAAGGAAAGGAAAACGAAGGGAATGAAAGGAAAGGGAAGGGAAGGAAAGGAAAGGGAAGGGAAGGAAAGGAAAGGAAAGGAAAGGAAAGGGAAGGAAAGGAAAGGAAAACGAAGGGAATGAAAGGAAAGGGAAGGGAAGGAAAGGAAAGGGAAGGGAAGGAAAGGAAAGGGAAGGAAAGGAAAGGGAAGGAAAGGGAAGGGAAGGGAAGGAAAGGGAAGGAAAGGAAAGGGAAGGGAAGGAAAGGAAAGGGAAGGAAAGGTTAGGAAAGGGAAGGGAAGGAAAAGAAAGGGAAGGAAAGGAAAGGAAAGGGAATGAAAGGAAAGGGAAGGAAAGGAAAGGAAAGGGAAGGAAAGGGAAGGAAAGGAAAGGGAAGGAAAGGGAAGGAAAGGAAAGGGAAGGAAAGGGAAGGAAAGGGAAGGAAAGGAAAGGGAAGGGAAGGAAAGGAAAGGGAAGGAAAGGGAAGGAAAGGAAAGGGAAGGGAAGGAAAGGAAAGGAAAGGAAAGGAAAGGAAAGGTGAAGTCAGAAAAGAACCCATAAATATTTGGAGACAACATCTGTTATATAAATGGCATAAGATGGTAAGATCACTTATAGCCTGATGCTGAATACACTTGCTTGTGCCTGTAATATAGTTTTATTTATTTATTTGACATTTGTTTACCAAGGTGGTCTGACTGGGTCTACAAAACCTGTTTTCAGCAGAGGCCCGGGGAGAAAAGCTGCACATACATTACAATACGAATACAGTAAAATCCAATACATTAAAAATTACATTAGAAATACTATACAAAAAAAGAAGTTGAAAGAACAAACTGCTACAGATGTTGCAATATATTACTACATATCTAGACAATCCTATACAGTTAAAACATTACAGACAATAATAGTCACTCTCACCATACATGATGCAGACAGTGTCCAAAAAAAAAGTAGTGCAATGTGTGACATTGACAGTTATAGTACATGCAAAATAGAATGTTAGTTTCAGTTAGGAAATAGCAGCCAGAAAATTAGTGGTGCAGATAGATAGTGAGAGAGAGAGTTAAGAAGAATAGAAGTAATAAAGCCTGAGCAGTAGCGTAAGGATAAGGTATAGAAGCAGAGAAGGAGTTAGAAGAGCCTTAGGATCTTGCATTCTGTGAAGGACTGAACTGTGACAGAAGAGGAAGACCTGAGCATTAGGCAAGCTTTATGCAGGAGCAGAGCCATGTATTTTTGAGATGATTTTTTAAAGAGGCTTTGAAATGGGATAGGCCAGGCATAGACCTGGTAGCTAGAGGTAGTGAATTCCAAAGTATAGAGACAGAGTATGAATACAGAGAGTGACCAGGTTTTCTTGTGGGTTTTGAGATAGCTAAGAGATTTTTATCTTCTGATCGTAGGGATCGACTTGGTATGTAAGGTGTGACTAGAGTGGCTAGTGCAGGGCAGGCAGTAGGCTTGAAAATAAGATTGTGCAAGGTGGATAGCTGAATAAAGGCAAGTTGGTTGGACAGTTCAAGCCACTTTAATTCTAGGAGTGGTTTACAGTGGTGTGTGTGATTTTTAGAGTTTGTGGCAAACTTTGAGACTTTGTTGTAGCACTGTTCCAACTTGCTTAGGGTAGAATTTTGTATGTTAATTAAGATAGGGGCACCATAAAGAAGGGAGAGAAGTAAAAATGTTTTTGAAAGGGTAGTTTTGGTTGCTGCAGTAAAGAAATGTTTGTTTCTATATAAGAATCCCAGATTTTGATGAGTTCTCTTTATATTTTGCTGTATATGTGGGTCAAATGAAAGTTTATTGTCAATGATAACACCTAGAAGTTTGGTTTCCTGCACTATTTCTATGACAGTGTTGTCAGATGCAAGGAAGTTGAAATGATCAGTGACAGGGGAGGGGTTTTTGGGATGAAAGAGTGCTAGTTTTGTCTTCTTTGGATTAAGAAAGAGTTGGGCATTTCTTAGCCAGGATTCGACTGCAGTAAAGGACTGTTGAGTTTTTGAAAGTAGTTCTGGTAGGGATTGAGCAGTGCAGATTATGAAGGAATCTTCAGCATACTGAATGAGGGTCCCCTGGTGAGAGGCAGTGTGAAGGTTATTTGTGAAAATGTTGAAGAGTAGGGGTCCTGGGATGGAGCCTTGGGGGACTCCAGCAGGGTTGTGGAGGAAGGGTGAGAGTTCACTGGACCATTTCACTGCTTGTTTACAATCCTTGAGGTAGCTCTGAAACCATTTTACTATGTTATGTGAGAAGCTTAAGTTAGACATTGTGTTCAAAAGTAAGGGGTGAGACACTGTGTCAAAGGCCTTGGAGAGATCAAGGAATACTGAGGCTGTATAGCATCCCTCATCTCTGGCCTTGTTCACAGTGTCTGTAAAAGATAATAGGGCTGAAGCTGTGCTGTGGATAGGTCAGAAGCCATGTTGGGTTTTGGTTAATAGATTGTTTTGTAATATATATTGCATTACCTGCTGATGGATACCTCTTCCGAGAATTTTGGATATGGTTTACAAGATGGATATAGAACGGAAATTGGATGGATCAAAAGAGTTGCCTCCCTTGTGGATGGGGGTGATGTGAGATTGTTTCCATATGGTAGGTACTTCCGATTCGAATAAAGACCTATTTATAAGGATACTTATTGGGTAGGTAACTGAGCCAGCAGCCAGTTTGAGGTAGTATGGGGGGAGATTGTCAGCTGAGGTAGAACAGGGTTTAAGTTTTTGTAGCAGTTTCTTAATGGTGTCAGTGGGTATGGGCTGAAATGAGAATGGGGTCTGTATGACATTTTGTTGAGCAGGGGTTAATAATGATAGGGTTAGAAAGAGTTGATGGCCTGGGGTTGGTGTCTGAATAGGTTGAAGGGTGGGGGGATCCAGCATTAGAGGTGTTAGTTAATAGGAACAAAATTGATTTTATGAACTGCTTGTTAAAATTTTCTGCTATTTGTGATGGAGGGGTATCTGGTGATAGGGTGTACTCTCCACTTCTTCCAGGGTTAAGTAGAGAAGATATGGAGTGTCAACATTTACTGGGCATGATTTTATGCTGGAGTTGAAACTGGGAATATTATGACTTCTTATCTCTGTTGATTAGTTTTGTCACTTTGCTACATAGTGTTTTGAAATTACCATGATTTTGTTCATATTTGTTTTGTTTCCAGGTTGATCAGGCTAGGTCCCTTTGCTTCATCAGGTGTTTACATTCCTTAGAGAGCCATGGTGCTGAGTTTTTTTTGATTCTTTTCATACAAATGGGAGCTGGTGTATTAACTATGTGAAGGAAGGTGTTATTAAAGTATAGTACAGCATCATTAAGGGGTAGTTGTTTAAGGGGTGTCCAGTCTATTTCCTGTAGGAGATTGTTGAATTTATGCTGACAAAAATTAGTTGAGTTCCTAACTGATTTCATAATGTGCACACTTAGTTGTTGGGAGTTTGTTCTTAGGGAATAAGCTGGTAGATGATCATTCAGGGAGTTAGACAGTGTACTGGAAGAGGGGTAATTGGCAGGGTGGGATACTAGAATATAAACAAACCAAACAGAGACTTGGAAAAGCTGCAACACTTTATTCCGGTACCTCGGCTAAATGCCTTCAAAGGAATGAATATAATAATACTTGTTGCACCTTATATAATGCTGTGTAACACCAATTAATGTAATTGAATAATCACAAAAGTTAATAGACCCATAGAATTAAAGAGACACAATGTGAATGCATATTATAAAGCCATAAAACACTATAAATGCATACCAAAAAACACACTATAAATGTATACAAAAAACACCTAAAAGGCATACATATTACTAGATATATTAATCATATAGTAAGATTGACTTCTAAATTCATACCCCTTGGTTTTAAGGTACTAAATTTTAGAATAAACCTACTTTCCAAGTTTAACAGATTCTGTAAATAGTTCCCAGTATTATGAGATTCAGGCTTAGCAAGGGCACAGAAAAATAATGAGTCCGAACTTCCATTATGAAATGAATTAAAGTGTTCAGAAATTGGGCTATCGGTTCTAACATTTCGAATATCCCCTAAGTGTTCTAAGACACGTGTTTTTAATTGCCGTTTGGTCTGACCAATGTAAAGTTTGGATGGAATACAATCACAACCAATTAAATACACTACCCCACATGATTTACAATTGAAATAATTATGAGCAGTGTATTTAACCCCATTAATCAGACTACCTGAAAGATTTTTTACTTTAGAACAGATCTTACATTTTCCACATCTAAACATACCAAATGGCAAATTATTCATGATGCCAGACATAACACGAATTTTCACTCTCGATTTCAAAATTTCCTTTAAGTTGGCATACCTGCCATAAGAAAAGGAAACATAATTCGGAAACAAGTGACCAATCTCCTCATTGTTACAAACAATTGGCCACAAAAAATCTACAATGTCCTTAAGCATCACAGAAAAAGGGGAAAATTTTGTAACAAAAAATAATTTGTCAGTGTTCACACAACTAGCCTCCCCATCCCTAGATTTTTCCCCATAATCTTTCTTAAAAATAATATTGCCTTTTTTATTGGGATTTAGCAGTCTGTCTAGGCTTTTACTAATTAAACTTTCAGAATAACCTCTCATAGATAGTCTCTGTCTAACATTTTCAAATTCCAAATTCCAAAACCTACTCTCAGAAGTATGTTCCTTAGTGCGTTTAAACTCGTTTAAAACACGTGTCTTAGAACACTTAGGGGATATTCGAAATGTTAGAACCGATAGCCCAATTTCTGAACACTTTAATTCATTTCATAATGGAAGCTCGGACTCATTATTTTTCTGTGCCCTTGCTAAGCCTGAATCTCATAATACTGGGAACTATTTACAGAATCTGTTAAACTTGGAAAGTAGGTTTATTCTAAATTTAGTACCTTAAAACCAAGGGGTATGAATTTAGAAGTCAATCTTACTATATGATTAATATATCTAGTAATATGTATGCCTTTTAGGTGTTTTTTGTATACATTTATAGTGTGTTTTTTGGTATGCATTTATAGTGTTTTATGGCTTTATAATATGCATTCACATTGTGTCTCTTTAATTCTATGGGTCTATTAACTTTTGTGATTATTCAATTACATTAATTGGTGTTACACAGCATTATATAAGGTGCAACAAGTATTATTATATTCATTCCTTTGAAGGCATTTAGCCGAGGTACCGGAATAAAGTGTTGCAGCTTTTCCAAGTCTCTGTTTGGTTTGTTTATATTCGTTTGCTGTTTGGTTGGCTTTGTTGGGATACTAGAATCCAGTCTAAGGTGGGTTGGCAGGTAAGATCTTTGTTGTATCTTGTTGGAGCATTGATAAGCTGAGGAAAAACCATACAGATTTATACTATTTGTGCGGGAGTCAGAAACTATCATTTGCCAATCTATAGTTACATCTCCTAAGATTATTGTTTCAAGGTTTATTGTTTGAGATGTCCAGGATAAAATATTTTCCAACACTGGTATATTGTTACTTGGTGGGATATATATTACTATTATGCAAATTCTACAAGTCTATAATCCCAATATTAACATAGGTAAAATACTTTATAAACACTCCACTCCCTTATTTGGAATAATCGTCCACTCCATATTAGAAGTCATGCCTCTCTTCCTAACTTCAAACATGACCTTATTTTGTACCTCCATAGCAACCCTATATGTACCTGTAACCCTATATGTACCTGTCACCCTATATGTACCTGTAACCATCCTACTTAACTCCACCCTTTTCATATTCCCATTTCTCCACTAGACTTATCATTAAGACCTTTTTCCTCTTTCTTATCTTACTTTATCCTACCGCTCTTCTTTCTATACCCTCCCTTTTTATATAATTTACTTTATCCAATCTGCTCTTCTTTCTCTACTCTCCCTCTTTATATATTTACTTTATCCTACTGCTCTTCTTTCTATACCCTCCCTCTTTATATAATTTACTTTATCCTACCGCTCTTCTTTCTATACCCTCCCTTTTTATATAATTTACTTTATCCAATCTGCTCTTCTTTCTCTACCCTCCCTCTTTATATATTTACTTTATCCTACTGCTCTTTTTTTTCTCCTCCCTCTAGATCACTTCATTCCTCCTCTACTCCCATCTACTTTTGCACTTTCCTTCTTCTGACCTCGTATATAGCTATGTACTGTTCCTTGGATTACATTTATTTTTCTTATCCATTGTATCCATAAGTTTGCTTTGCTCTTTATATTGTTAACTTGCCTCTGTTTGTATGTATTTGTATGTTTTGTTCAGGGCTTTTCCCCTCGGGTCTCCACTGAAAATGGGTAATTTCTTACCCAGCTGGACTAACCCGGTTAACAAATGTGAAATAAATAAATAAAAAGGTGATTAGTACCTCAGTATTGGAAAAGATGGGTATATTACTGGTGTAGGGTGTGATGTTGAGTGTAGTGGGGATATAGAAGTGCTATTCCTCCCCCCCCCCTTTTTTTTAGATCTATCTCTTCTGGTTATTGCAAAGTTTGGAAATATTATATCTGAGTCTTTTACTTGGGGTATAGCCATATTTCAGTAAGGGCTATTATACAACGACTCCCCATTAATATTCCAAAACGTGCACGCTGATTGGTCAGCGTGCACATTGTAAATCAGAGTTATAGTAATGGAAAAAGGTCCGGTCACCCAGACTTTTTCCATTAGTATAACTCTTTTTTTTTTTTTTTTTTACAGCAACGGAGAACACAAGATCTCTGTTGCTTTTTACAACCTGTCTTGCTATGTTAAACGAGTTTAACATAGCGAGACAGCTTTAAAAAAACAACGGAGCATCTCTGTTGTTTTTTTAAAGCTGTCTCGCTATGTTAAACCCATTTAACATAGCGAGACACTTTAAAAAGCAACGGAGATCTTGCTTTCTCCGTTGCTTTTTTCAAAACTGTCTCACTATGTTAAATGGGTTTAACATAGAGAGACAGCTTTAAAAAAAGCAACGGAGATTCCCCGTTGCTTTTTTTAAAAGCTGTCTCACTATGTTAATCTTGTTTAACATAGCGAGACAGGTTGTAAAAAGCAACGGAGATCTTGCTATCTCCATTGCTTTTGCCCACAGCTCTGATGTACTGCGTAAGTATACGCATGCGCAGTACATCAGAACTGCCGCAGAATACCAGACAGCTGTGGAAGGGCAGCAAGGAGGCATTATACAATGCCATTATTTAAGAAAAGTAATTATTTTTTTTCTTAAATAATGTCATTGTATAATAGCAATAACCCACTTCTGGGTGTGGGTAATGCTGGATTTACCCACAGTTATCTTTGTTTGGCCACTTGGGCTTTGTCCTCATGACCAAACCACACCAACCGTGGGTAAATTCAGCATTACCCACACCCAGGCGTGGGTTATTGCTATAGTATGTCAGGTTTATTTTGATCAATCCAGGCATACAGTGCGGATATTTTATTACATATACTTCTAAGGTTAAGAGTAAGTATATGCAAATCTTTGGGGTTACTCTTGTGGTTAGGATTAGAGGGTGGGCCAGGATTAGGATGTATGTCTCCACATTTGAATAGATAAGTAATGAGGAATGTGTACCATGGGAAGTGTTTTTTATTCCTAGGTGAGTATACAGGTATCAAGTGTGGTTTCATAGGAGGTGAGGAGGCCAGTTTGTGGCTTGAATAAAATGTGAGAGTATAGGGGAAAAGCTGGGAGGAGATATGTGAAAAGCTGTATTGTTGATTGTGGACAGGGTTAGAGGAGGTTGTTGATGTGTATTGGTGTGTGGGGGTATGCAAAGATATAGCTGTAGTGAGACTGAAAATTAAGAGTAAACAGGCTAGTCAAGTTAGGAGGAGCATGTCAACTGTGATAGTGGATTTAAAAATAGTAAAAGTGTTTTATGTTTTCATTCTGCTGCAAAAACATTCTCAAAGATTGACTGTTAGGATGAGTGTGACAGATGAGATTATAATCCCTTCTGATGCCATCAATTAGTAGGTGATGGTGAGGAGTCAAGTTTCAGGACCTTCACAACTAACCACATTAGTATACAGTAGGGGATTTGCCTTAACAGTTTACGACAAATCTACACGGCTGCCTCTGGTTATAAACACCTTGTATACCAAAACTGGCTCTATGTTAAATGGGTGCAGACCAGAGTTATAACCACTGGTTATCCAGGATTTTTCTTACCTTTTTCTCACTGATGAGGACATCCTGCAAATAAGTGGATGGATTGTATGAGGTAAGACCTGTACAGTCAGGCATGAGTGTTGAAGAAGGTAGAAGAATAGCACTGAACAGAGGGAGAGATGGTGATAGTTGGCATGACACCCTGGCTCCATGTTGAAAATGGGAAAAAGGGGGTTGGTTGTGGTTTCTCAGTCCAGTGCTTTCCAGTGCCATTTTATCAATGGTAAGTGAAACTTGACCAACATAATTTTGTATAAACACATGCAAATACACACACACACACACACACACACACACACACACACACACACACACACACACACACACACACACACAGACACACAGAGTGTTTCCTAGGAACAGCTAATGTGGCATCTTTCTAGTGTTATCACCCTCTTCCTGCCTTTATGGTTACACACTGCCAAAGGACAGATGAGACACAATTATTGTTCGCACATAAAATAGCCTAACCATAACAGAATTGTAGCTATGGCTAAAACAGTCACTGTTTGAAAGGCAGCTGCTGACAAAGTTTACAACTCTTTGCATTTACCATTTGCACTACATAAACTATCAGTCCCATGCTGTTGAAATTGAATAATGAAATGCTTTACTTAAGGTCATTAAAATTAAGCAATGCACTATAGAAATTAAATATAGTTTCAAACACCCACCTGGATGGAGACATGAACAAGCACATGTCATTTAAACACCACTATTCATCAGCTATCTGGTCCTACTGCTATCTGACTTTTAAGAACATAAGATGGTTCATAGGCAATAAATTCCAAACAGGATTTCTCAGTCCAATGTCTACTGTATTTTCCAGAGGTAAGGCAAAGACTAAATGGACTCTCAATAGTTGCACCTTGAACTGGAAAGAGTCACACTACTTGCAAACAGCCCCTGAATCAATAGGGTAATATACAGTTAAAGTTTTTCATAGACAATTCTCTCTTCAAAGACAAAGATTCTTATTTTTTGTTAGATTACAATTTCAGATCTAAGAATCAAACTTGCAAAACCCCATGCCTCCATAAGAAATTGTTGTCCTTCTGTGGCAATAGCATTTGAAAGGAAGTGGCAATTTTATGGGGGAAAACTCTGCTATATGCAGCTGTTTAAAAATCAGTTCCATAGCTCTAGTACATTATACAAATGCACAGTTCTTATGCAGCGTTATGTACTTTACATGCTGCATTTATTACTGGAAACAATAATTACATAGGTTGTATAGCTTTCACATTTTTCTTTAGTCTTCTGAATAATGATTGCATTTAACTTAGTTTAGGTCACATCTCCTACAGTGTGTACTACATAAAAATGTCTGTTCTATAGTAAGAGATATCACATCCCATACTTATTTGGGAAATATGTTAGTCTGGCTGTGGAAAAATTACACTGTTAAGTATAACTTAGGCTCTATATAGATAAACATAGTCCATTCATTCAGGTAAAAAAATTATAGCTAACAAATTTGGCAAGTATATATATTTACTCTATCAGAAGCATTATATAAAACATAGTACTTTGCATGCCCCTATGCCTTCAAAAATCATGACAGATTATATTGCAGCTGCAAAATGCACAACAGAATCATGACATACCCCTTTCTAAATGTCCAGACTCCATTCATCCCTGATTTCATTTGGGTGGTCTGATAAGGAAACATTATAAACATTTGAATGGAAGAGTGGAACAGCTTTTACTGTCTTTTTTCTTCACACAAATGATTTCACTTTCATGTATTATACGATGTAGCATTTGGACCTTTATAATCAGCTAATGTCATCCCATCAAGTGTTGTTTCCTGTTAAGCAACTGGCATAGAGCCAATAATGATAGGGCATAGTACAGTAACAATCATCATAACTGCTAGCCAGGTAACTTTTTTTCCTACCATGCACTCTCTTCTCACTGTCATATAGAGATGATGTCTTTTACTGTGCATGATGTCATCCTTTTCCAGTAACTTATGTCGAAGGATAGCACAGCAGCATCACCAGACTAACTATTCCTGCTGGGAGAATATTGTTACATTATGTGCCCTGGGTGCTTATACATTTCTGGAACCTAACTTTATAGGTTGATTTTCAGTGCACACCATAGTGAGGTGTATTCAGGTCTAGGGTAATAAACACATGTCTATGTAGATTCATACAGATAACTACAATCAACCAAGGCCACACGTCTTTCCTTAGTGTAATGCAAACTCACTTTCTAAAAACGATCCTGAGAATATGAGGTCATCCAATCCGTCTCAGTTTTCTAGAGGTTTCATTCTTAACTTACTTCTCAAGTCTCTGAATTTCTTCAGACATTATTGTTGATATGCACATCTCACCAAATAATGTGCCCCTTTTAAAAGAAAGTACAAACAGTGGCACACTGTAATTTACTGCATGTATAAAAAGCATCAGTAGCACTTACATCACACATTACACAGAGTATCTGGGTTACTTAGTGCACAGAGTACTGTATTTGTACTCTCTTCATTTGCTTAAAGAACAACACAGTACCAGTGAATCCTAAAGGTTAGGAACACAAACTTTTAGTAATGGGAAAAAAATGACCTGTGCACAGCTTTCTCACTAACTCTAATTCATAGCCCGTAAGCCTTGCATTATGACCTTAGCCTCTACATCTTGGAGGCAACTCCATCATTCTAGGCATTCCAGCATCATATTATGGTAGCTGCTTCCATACATTTATCATACTTTTGGTTCTAGCCCATGATTGTGACAACTCACAAATTTCTGGTGTATGACCTCTCATAGAAAGGATCACTATGACGCAAGAATTTAATATAGACTGATGAAGCTTTATTTGGTTTAATACTTTATGAATACTGCACAATTATTACATACTTGAAGCCTGACATTAATTTTCTTGACTTACAAAGGAAAAAATCATACAGCTGGAAAACTTAAATATATTATTATGAGAATCATAAACTGGCAAAACTTCACAGAGAGCTAGGCAGAGGGAGGAAAGGCTTTCATTGGTGTTTGACATGCAAGGGTTTCAGCATCACTTAACACAAGAAGGCTTGACATAATAAAGAATATAATGTAAAATATATTTGAAAAACTAGACAACATGACTATAGTTTGAAGCAGTGTGCTCTTTCTACTTGTGTATAAAAGAAAAGATGGAAAAACTTCAGGTTTGGATGTTCCACATGGCTGGGTAAGGCAAAAAAGTTAAAATCTTTATTCGGTCCTTATGTCCTTTTCTTAGAAAATAATGCCAAGGTATATGAAATTAAATGTACAGTTTTCTCTGGGATTTAATGCACCAAATATCCTGTCAACAGATAATTACTCATAAATAAAAATAAAACTAATATCCATTTCCCAGATGAATAGTAGATTCATCTTATCACTGATATCTCTGATAAAACTGCTGTGGAGGGGGTTTTAGCTTCATCCTTCACCCCACCCCCCACACTATATGAGAGGTGCTGCCAAATCACAACTTCTGAAGAAATGGTGACCAAACTGAAAGTAGCATATTCATAGCTCCTATAGACAGTTACTGCTAGCAGTTCTTCTTTGGATGAAATGATCACAAATGTGAGTAGCATAAAGCAAGTGACATACATTACAAGACTACTGCCTGTCTAGTGCCGTGGTACACGGAATTTCTTCATTTCAGAATGATATATCCCTGCACTATACAGTGAAGCATCCTGTTATGAAATGTCAGAAATAAAGTCTGGGTGTCCTAAAGCATACAAGGGGCAAATAAGAATTTTATAGATTCCATGGCACATAGGAAAAAAGGAAGGGAATTTTCTCTATTTATTTGCCAAAATGCACCTAGTCAGTGTAGATATCATCACAGGTATCCCTGCAAAAAAAAGTATATATATGTGGCACTGACTCCGTCGACAAAAGGAAAAAAAAAGCAAACAAAAGACATAGACCACAAACTAGAACACTATCATCTTGAATCCACTGTTGTCAAGGTCAAGCATTCAAAGCACTGAACTTTAACCGTCAAGCATATCTTCTTCTTCTTCTTTCGGCTTTTCCCGGTTAGGGGTCACCACAGTGGATCACCTGTCCGCTCATGATTGGCAGTGGAGTTTTTTACGGTGTCAAGTTGCCAGCCCGGCGCCCAACCTTCCACGGAAGGCACACACACACACACACACACACACACACACACACACACACACACACACACACACACACACACACACACACACACACACACACACACACACACACACACACACATGCCTAGGGCCAATTTTGAGTATCCAATCCACCTACAGCATGTCTTTGGGATGTGAGAGGAAACTGGAGCACCCGGGGGAAACCCACACAATCACAGGGAGGGCATGCAGACTCCGCACAGAAGGCACCCCAGCCGAGGATCAAATTGGAGGACCTCTTGCTGTGAGGCGGCAATGCTAACTGCTGCACCACCGTGGCTGCCCTTAACAGTCAAACATGTATTACTGATAAATAGCTCATTCCACACTGTATCCTCCAATCCATTATAGTAGTCCATGAAAAGAAAACAAAAGTAGCATTTGTCACTGAAATTGCTACACCTAGTGATTACAGTGTCTTATGTACAGAGAGAGATACATAGTCATAAAATACCAGGATTTGCAGGCAGAAATGAGATCAATGTGGAAGAAAGATGCCCCAACAGTTCCAATAGTAGTAGGAGCAATGGGTCTCATAGAAAAGAACCCACAGTCATATTTAGGCATTCTATGACTACATGTAAGTAACTCCATATGAGTTGCAGAAGGAGTCAGTTCTGGGCACGTTCCATGTGCTGAGAAGAGCACTTTTGGCTAACATCAAAGACTGAAACAATACAAATTTCATGAACTTTAATCATACCCTGACTTAGGAATGGGGTTCATTCCTTTCATGGTATTAGAAACCTAAAAGACTTGGAGAAATTAAACTGAGAGATGCGTTTAACTAACTCAAACCCAGTTACTTACTCAGCGTCATGCTGCTCACATCTGGTTACCCAGTAATGCCACCACTAGTATAATTAATATCAGGATGTACCAGCCATTTAGCAAACAGATAACTTTTATTCTGTACAAAATGGTAGCTGAGCTAAATAAGAACAATGTTAACAGTTCACACATCATGAATATATTGGCACAGTCACTAGATGTAGTGCATTGTGGGATACATTAATTCTTAAAACAATGTTATACAATAGTCTTTATGTGGCAATGAATCAATACATATTTACAGTTTACACAAACTCCATCAGCTTTACTTTATTGATTATAACCTCCTTTTGCAGTAACAAAGAATGGATGTGTGCACAACCAATGCACACAAACTCTCTGGACTGAGCCTATCAATGCATACATATACATTTATGAACGCTAACAGTTATGTTAATTTAACAGTTTAGCATTTGTCCTAATATAGTTATTCCTGGAATAGTAACTCTTGAGAAAAACATCACTAGCTATTGTGATGCCTCTCCTCTGGGACAGTAATCAAGGAGCCTCAGTCCTCACCACTGCCACTGGTGAGGGATGTTCACTTGGAACAAAAATGGATACACACAGTATTTCCAGATGCAGCTCTCTGCACCAAGCACAATTTCCCTTAAGAGCACACAAGGAACACACTCAGTCCAGGGGCTGGGTTTCCCTCTCTTTCCAGGCCATAAAAAGGACTTCCTACTGACAAAGCTGTAGAATTCAGTCCTCAGCTGAGTGTTCCAAGCCAGGTCCTCCACCACCCTCTCTGTGAAACCAGTGCTCTGTGTCTCTGCTCCATGTAACTGACACACACACACACACACACACACACTCTTTGAGATTTGATTTAGACACATATACACACACACACACACACACACACACACACACACACACACACACACACACACACACACACACACATACACACCTGGGAAAGGCTAGCACAGATTTAACAGCTATTCCCTCTCTGCCCAGACTATAAGGTAAATACTGCCACCAGAACACTCCAAAGCCAGCTACTCTAAGGCTCTTGAAAGGTACCCAATTATACTCAGTAAAAATAATACTAATACTAATGGTAGTTTGACTAATGCAGCAAGGCTTTCAGGAGCGACCACAAAGTCGCCAAATTAATGTAAATACTTTAAAGGTAATATTAGTACTTTAAGGTTAAAGTTTTCTCTAAAAGACCAGACACAATGAAAAGTTTAAATATATTTAATAATAGATAATAAAAGAATGCAAAAATACTAAATATCTGTTTACAATAAACACCAGAGTTTCATCACAGGAAATATTAAAAATAATACAGATAGAATGGTTCACACAGATACAGAAAAAGAATACTTAACTGATCTCAACATATTCTTCTGACTGAGCTAAAGAATTACTGTCCCCTAGTTCACTTACTACAGCAAGGCAAAATGAAGTGGATGAATGCTCCTTCTTTATAAGGTTTCATAAACAGACTGCCCTGAGACTTCTGTCTCATCTGGTATTAAAACATAATTTCAGTAATGAATTACAGAATGCTATCACATACATCTTGTCACCTGACTTTTAGTTCCCACACTACCCCTTTTACTAGAAACTGAGCCAGAATCTAGCAAATATGTGTCATAATACACATACATAGAGCTTTGCTAAGAAGTGTTATAGCAGCTGGAAAAAAATTCAAAAACTTCCACCCTTCCAGGGTAGCAATTAGTTCATCCCTAAGGGCAATACAGTAAGATTCCTAGTCCTGGTTTTCACAGACATTTTGTCTCTGGCTGCAATCAGCACAGTAAGATACAATCTTTATGGTCTAAACCAGGTATTTTAAATTCAGACTATTTTTCAAAGTTAACTGGCCTGAAATTAACTTATTCTCTTCCAGTATCCTCTGTTACAATATGTTCATTTGAACAGTTACAATACAGTCTGACATACAGGTGTATTTATTTTCTGTCCATCAGGTCCTACTGTTGGTACATTCTTAACACAAACAGCTTTACCAATATATTTTCAACACAAGCACATGTACAAATCAGTTTGATATACAAATGACATATAATTCTTTACAAAACTCCAGGTAGATATGCTGGCACATCCACTGCTCTACTTCTCCTAGCATATCTGGCAGTACCTCACATCATCACAGTTATATATTTTTTAATAAGGAAAAAACTATGCAGTCACTTATCTGGTTATATGAATCTGTTATAGTCCTGATGACAAATCAGTACTTTCATTTCCCTCTCACTGCAGATCACATAAACAGCATAGGAATCAGAAATGGAACTAGTCCTTGTGGAATGAAAAATGATAGAGAATCAATTATAATGGACAGTATTATTGTGAGAGTCACTCTGAAAAGCAGTATAAACAGGATCTGGAACAGTCACAATGTCATCACACTTTGTGAACTAAGGCTTCCACTCTAGTCTTGGTCACTGTGTTCTGGTAGTTCTTTAAAAACAACAGAAACACAATTACTAGATGTGGTCCAGGTAGCTCATGGTTTGAGCACCTCAGGTTTATTTTCATGAGCACTGCATTCAGCTTCAGGCTTATCTGTAAGTGTATGAATATGTCTCTAGTTTTATCTTAGTATTGCACCATTTAGGATCTCAGGTTTTTAGTATTCTGCACTGCAACACCTGTCATGCCCCACTTTTTTCTCCCCCTCAGGTGTACTGGTTGGCCTGGTTGAAGGATGGGTAATGGATGTGCAGACTAATGTTTGTCATTAAACATTTTACATGAACCCTTAGCTTTTTCTTCATTTGTTTTACTGACTCATACTGTATGCCTGTGGTTCTAGTTTTGCCTCTCGCATTGACATGTTAGTTCTTATTGGTCTTCTAAACATTAGCTGAGAAGACCTTACAGAATAGGTTACACAAGGGCTTACTTCTGTGGCTCTGCATGGAGTAACTCAATATGATATGAGAGCTCTAAGATGACCTGGTTGCCTCAGGATTCTTTTAGCTGTTCAGACTGGTCTCTCAACTTCACCATACGATAAAAGATAATGAGGACATGATGTAATATGAGTAGAACTATAATAACCCGCAAACTGGTTGAATTCAGTGGACACAAATTGTGTGCCACTGTCTGTAACCAGTTTCATCAATATTCCATATCTTCTAAACAGGGTCGAACAGCTGGATACGATTTGATGGCTAACTACATTTGGTATATGGATTATTTCTATGTAATCAAAATAATAGTCACCTACTATATGATAGCTTTTTCCATCAAACTCACACAAGTCAGCAACTATCTTTTACCAAGGACCTTGTTGTAAGTGTGTCAAAAGTAAAGACTCTCTTTTCTGAGATGGTTTATGGACAATACAGAGCTGAAGGTATGTCACAAGCTTTGCAATGTATTTGTTTATGTTTAGTAACCATACTGACATTTTGCCTCTTTCTTGAAATTTTGTGAGACCTTGATGACCTCTGTATATTTAATCTAGCATGTTGGTATGTTAGTATTATGTCTTGATACAGCAATATGCCATCATGCTCTGATGTCATAGTGTGTATACTTATACATCAGATGTTTGTATGTGACAAGCAATTTTGCCATCCATCTTAAATATATTTGATAACAGTTAGCAACTCATGGTTATTTCTGATAACTTGCTTCAACTTTTTTATTTTCATATTAGTGACAGGACTGATCATCATTATGTTCTGCATGTTATGGCAACATCTCAGGTATCTGACATTAACTGAGCATGAAAGAGATTTCTAGATAACATGTCTGCTATGACTATCTTTTTCTCCATCTCATCAAGAGTCTTTAGCACCTCAGGCACTTTGTCTAGAGCTCAGGAATTAATTGGTAAATGTAATGGTTTCCGGTCAGTCTGCATCTGAAAAGTCTCCAGCCCTAGTATGTATTTGCAGAATCTTTCACATGCTCACACATTTGCAAGGCACTTCTTTTTGAGCTGCAGATATTTCTGTTCATCATCAGTTAGCATTCTAGAGTAATAAGCAACAGGGCCTAACACTTGCTCAGCCATTTCTAGTAAAACTGTACCTAGGCCATAGCAACTAGCATCATCACTCATAACTGTTAGTGTATTGGCATTATAGTATGTTAGCACTGATGCTGTTTTTAACATTTCTTTTAATTTGCAAACAACTTAGGATTAAGCATGTCCATACAACCAAGGTAAATCTTTCTTTAACATTTGTCAATGGATGTAGCACAATAGAGAGATCTGACCCTAACTTGCTGAAGAACTTAATCAGATTTAGGGTTTGTCTTAGTGCAATAGCAACAACTAAGCCACTGTTGCCAAGCAAAAAGTACGGAAAAAAAGAAACCACGCTCAGTCAACAACAGCACAAACAAAAAGGAATCAGTAAACCATTGATAAAACATATAAAATACAATCGGTTTATTTGAGAACCAACAATCAGTTAAGAGCTTTCATCTCACAAAACGAGACTTCATCAAACTATTACAGATCAAAATCTAACTTCTTCTTTTACTAAGTTGCATCAATTAAACAATTATTACAATTAATTTTCTCATATTAAAAGTATACATATTAAGTTTATTTAATTAAAAAAAAAAAATATATATATATATATATATATATATATATATATATATATATATATATATATAAAATAAATGTATATATTATGCACATAATAAATATTTAGGGAATACCAGTTCATTTCTACAATTGCAACTTTTAAGGTGCTCAACCAGGAAAAACTTAAAACAATATATAATTGACGATATAAGTGGTATAACCAGGTATTAACTATATAATAATATTAATAAAAGTAAAAACTAACATTGGTAAT
The DNA here is from genome assembly GCF_019279795.1 of Protopterus annectens. Classification (NCBI taxonomy): domain Eukaryota; kingdom Metazoa; phylum Chordata; order Ceratodontiformes; family Protopteridae; genus Protopterus; species Protopterus annectens. The sequence continues at coordinate 212,983,199 of NC_056746.1, read as the reverse complement.
AATGGGAGCTGGAAGGGCATAAAAGACATAAATGATGTGCTGTTTGGCAGCCCTTAATTTCCACACAGGAAGCAATGATAGTTGGTTATTCAATCCAGAGGGACAATGGCAATCAATTTCAACTGCCACCATAATTCACAATTTGCAAGGGGGGGGGGGCCAGAAATTTTGATTTTGTTAAATATTCTAATATTGACTTGAGTGGATGGTTGACAACAATGAATTTACAAATTATTACTACATATGCAAATGGGCGTTCATATCAAGAATCTTTAAACTTGAAAAAATGTCTCTCGAGGTACCGTGCCCTTTTATTGAACTATTCTTTTTTGCGAGAAAGTATTCTAAGGAAACAGGTACCATGGGGGCTACATTGTTTTAAATACCCCAATAATGTACAAAATGAGTTGGAATTTCATAAAGAACTTTTTTAGCAACTGTGGTTTGGACATAATTCAAGCTATTATTAAGAATAATGAGAAACAATTAGAAGACTTATATAATGAAATTTTAGCTTTGAACAACTGTATGCACAGCAACTTAATGTTTACTGTTTTAGATAAAAATAAGTATTGTTCTGTGTTAAAGGAAGCACATATTATGACTTTTAATATTAAGAAATGTAAGTTAGGGAAGCTGGAGTGGGACAGGAATGAATATATTGAAAATAAGGTGTATTCATTGTCTAAATGGATGAAAAAACTTGAACATAACCAAAACACTAGGACAGTTATAAAATATGAATGTAATACTAATGAAATTTTTGTAGAATCCTAAGAACCACCTCCTTTGAACTTAGATGGGTACAACGGTTTTTGACAGGGAGAAGTTGACATCAATGACCCTTTAGAGTTTCCCCTTTAAGGAGATCAAGTCGTATAAGAGAAAATGAAGGAGACAGGAGAAAGAACCTTGGTACACCCTTGAGGGAAAGAAAGAACAAATATTGGACAAAAGGGAAAAGGAGATAGAGGGAGAAGAACTTTTTAGTTTAGATTTGCCAGAAATGAATAGTAACCAACCCGATGGGGCTGGTCTTGAAAATCTTAGTGAGGTGATTCGCTCCTCTGACAATTTTACTATATTTAACTATAGTCATTTAGAAATTTTATGCTCACACTTCTCCATTTTTAGGAAAGGATTTACATTTGTCCCCTACAGAAAATATTGATATTAGTGAAGTTATGATTGACTGGAAATGTTTCACTTGTAAGTTGAACTTAGAGGTTATGTATGGGGAAGAGAGGAATAGATTAGACAATGATAACATTCGTAAAAAGAGTGTATATAACCATCCTCTTCATCCAGTGTTATATAATTTTTATTCTTTAGTAGAGACTGACAGTAGGCAGCATTTAAATGTTGTTGTTGTCTTTCGGTTTTTCCCGGTTAGGGGTCGCCACAGCGGAACTCCAGTCCGCTAATGATTGGCAGTAGATTTTCACGAACGCCGAGGTGCCAGCTCGATGTTCAACCTTCAATGAAGGCATGCCCATTTACGCATGTCTTTCAAATGCCCACCCAACCGCGGGGAGGACATGCAGCCTCCACACAGAATACTGCAAATTACAAAAAGAAAAATGTGCAACCTCACAAAAGATGAATATTTGGTACTGAGACAGTGGTGCAGCAGTTAGCATTGTCAGCTCACAGCAAGAGCTTCTCCCATTCGATTCTCAGTTGGAGCACCTACTGTGTGGAGTCTTTACGTCCTCCCCATGGTCGAGTGACATTTAAAGACATGCAGGTAGGTGTGTGCATGAATGGGTGTGCCTTCTTTGAAGTTTGGGCATTGGGCTGGCAACTCGGCACTGTAAAAATTCACTGCCAATCATTAGCAGACTGGAGTTCTGCTGTGGTGACCCCTAACTGGGAAAAGCCAAAAGACATTAGTTTTTAGACTTATCCAATAACTCCAACATCAGGATTATGAAACTGTCTAGGGGGAGGGATTGTGGTCATGGACAGTTGGAACTATTTTTGAAAAATGATTGATTTACTAAATAGTAATGAGAGATACATTCAGGTATCAAGAAATTAAATGAATGTTGCTCATACCTCTGAAATTCTTAGGACAAAAAAATCTGGACAAAGCCTGACATAATTGAGGGACAAAGGCCAAAAAAATAGGGACACATTTTAAATATTGCTCTTGTATACTTAGAAAATTGCTAGATCTGCGGTGGTGGTGCTGCGGTAGCATTGTCGCCTCACAGTAAGACGCTGTCCAGTTCGATTCTCAGCTAGAGCGTCTTCTGCGTGGAGACATGCATGAATGGGCGTACCTTCATTGAAGGTTGTATGTCAGGCCTGACAAGCCGGTACATAAAAATCAACTGCCAATCATTAGCGGATCGGAGTTCCGCTGTGGCGACCCCTAACCGGAAAAAGCCGAAAGACACAAACATACTTAGAAAATTGCTAGAATAACAGGATTTGTGTCAGCATGCATTTTCTGAAGGCTATGAAGTCTGAAACTCAAATACATGTCATTATTTAGTGACTTTAATCCTTAGAACATGCCAGCGATTTGTCAAAAAACACAATTTTTATGAGTAACAGACCAAAAATATGAGACAAAAGTCTGGACATTCTGAAAAAGTCTGTACAGTTGAGGTGTATGATGTTGCTTATAGGAGAATAGCCCTGAAGGATCATTACCTCAGTGGGTGTTAGAGAGAAGTCAGTTAGAATTCCTAAAGGTAACCACCCCCCTAGTTTCTTCCAACTTTGGAATACCAAAGGTCCAGAAAAATGTTACTGATCATTCTTATACTATTTTACAAGACATGGCCTTCTAAGCTGAAGTAATCAAACACAACTTTTAGCATTGTTCTACAGCAGATGTTACTTCAGATTTTCTGCTGACATGACTAGATTTGTGAGAAACTTTTCAGAAAAACAACCTGGCCTTGGTGACCATTAATCCGTTTACAAGCGTCTATTGTACAGTGTTACTTTTCAAGGTACTTTTCTAATACAGATACAAGCAAATGCTGATTGCAGTTCATATTTTCAAGCAGGCTTTGTACTAATTATCTGTAACTTCTACAGCTGTGTATTTTCTCATGGCACAGCGGAACTTCTTGTCTAAGTTTCATACAAGTAGTATTGTTCTATTCATTATTTTCCTAACGCAAGCAGAAATCACCTGCTTCTCAGTAAATTTCCAAGGCACAAGCAAGATTTTAGCTAACAGTACAAGGTCAGAAAGCAACTGCAGTTTGTACAGATTTATGCAGTATGAAATAGAATAACTGTGTTAACTCTTTTCAAGCTTCTAAATGTACTAAGCATATTGCTAATACACACATTAATACATATTTTTCTAACATTTCCCCCCATTAATACTTTTATTCTACTTTCAAAATAAGTATAAACAGTTTGTTTTCTTCTCCTAACCTCTTCCACTCAGGATTTGCAGTTAAGAGAGTCATTCAGTTTAAACTTATGAAAGCATTTTTAGTCTTTTAACAGTTCTTCAAATTCAGTACTTTGATATAAGGTTTCATAAACCGGCATTTAACCATTTAAGAACCGACTTAACTGTAACCTGCCCAAGCAACAAGGACCTCTGAAGCTGAAACGCAAACAAACACCAATCACAACCAAAGTGTCACATAGTTCAAAACACCTGTGTGCCACCCAGCAACAGCCCCTAAGGCAAGACAATGTACCTAACACTTTAGTCATAGGTGACTCTATAGTCCGGCACACTGATGTCCCTCTCACCAGGTTGAACAAGGAGAAAATTACAGTCAGCTGCCTGTCAGGTGCCAGGATCCACCACATAACACATGCACTCAAGTCACTCCACAACAAGTACAAATATGACTCTGTCATTGTCTATGTTGGAGTGAATGACTTGAGACGTACCTCCCTGGACTACATGAAAAGAGACATGGAAGAGCTCTCGGATCATGTGGCCCAGGCAGGTATGACCCTAGCCCTGAGTAGCATCCTGCCTTCGCCCAGAATTATACCACAATATGAGGACAAAATGATTGACTTCAACAATTGGCTAAGCTTCTGGTGTCATTCAAAGGGGATCCAGTATCTGTCTGCCTGGGACGACATGATTGACAGATCACAATGCTTTGCCAGAGATGGTCTGCACCTGTCGCCTCTGGGATTCAGGTTACTGGCTAAGGCTCTTGCCACCCCTATAGTGCCTTTTTTAGGCAAACTTCAAAGAACAAAACCACCACCGTAACAGGTACAAGCATGCAAAATCTGAAGGTAATGCTACTCAATGCTAGAAGTCTAAACCTCAAAATGCACTCTCTCGAGGCACTCCTAAAAATGGACAACATCAATATCTGTGCAGTAACTGAGACCTGGTTCAAGGCTCCAGAGAGCACCCCTGCAATACCAGGCTACAACTCTTACCACACTTTTCGGCCACGAAAGCAGGACCGAAACACTAAAGGTGGAGGAGTGTCAATATTCACCAAGGATATTAACACCTCCAGGCTAGTTGCCCAACACAATGCATCTGAAATTCTCCAGGTGCAACTAACACTAGGTAAGACTGCAATCCAAATTGTAGCTTGCTACAGATCCCCCACCATACCCCAAGATTCTCACGACACCTTTCTAAACATACTGGAAAATATTAAGATAGAACCAAACACCCTAATACTGGGTGATTTTAACTACTCTGCCATTAACTGGGAAAGCTACTCATGTACCAACACCTTTGCCCAACGGTTCTTGGAATTCATAAATTCCAACGCCCTGGATCAACTAATCCATAGTCCCACCAGGGGCTCCAATATCCTAGACCTGGTCATTACCAACATGAGAAATCGATGCTCCACACCTATGGTCACCCCCTTGTTAGTCACGTCTGACCATAAGCTAATCACCCTTAACATCCACATCCCACCCCACCCCCAGTAAGGAAACCTCTATAAAAAAACTTCTCCAAAGCCAACTTCATGCTACTCAAGTCAGAAGTGACAAACTTCATGACACCCATGCAGACGGGAGCTGAAAGTTCAGCTGCTGAATCCTACACTAAGGCACTGTACGAGCACATCCACTCATGCATAAATCATGCCATCCCAAATAGAACCAAGATGCTCTCATCCAAAAAAAGCCAATCTGGTGGTCCCCTGCCATAAACAAACTTTACAACAAAAGGAAGAAACTGTTGCAGAAAAGAGGAAAATCCCAGGATGCAAAAAACGTCCTTACCAGCCTCAGTAAGAAACTGAGATCCCTCATAAAATCCTCCAAAGCTAGTTATGAAAATAAAATTGCCAAAGATTCCAAAGACAACAACAAGGCATTCTATAACTATGTCAAGAATCTAAATGGCAATGCTCAGATCTGCTCTGAGCTAAAACAGAATGGCATTAAATATACTGATCCCAAGGATATTGCCAATATCCTGGCAGATCGATTCAGTGCCAATTTCACCCCCTCTCACCCCCTAAATGGCCCATCTCAATACCGGAAGATTGCCAAATTCCGGTAATAACGGCCATACAGGTAAAAAATGCACTCTCCAAAGCTAAGAATACAGCATCCATGGGACCAGATGACATCCCAGGCTGTGTACTGCATGAACTACAATATGAACTGGCACCTCACCTAAGTGTCATGTTTAATCATAGCCTCACCTCAGGTTTTGTGCCCACTGAGTGGCGCACAGCTACAGTTATCCCACTCCACAAGGGGGGATCCACCTTGGATCCCGGAAACTACTGTCCCATCAGTCTGACAAGCCTTATCTGCAAGGCCATGGAGCGTATTATCATGGAACTTATAAACAAAGACATTGGCAACCTTCAAACACTGGACCCCACCCAGTTTGGGTTCGTGAAGGGCGATCTTGTCTCCTGAACTTGATTGACTTCTTCGAATCAGTCTCCAGAGCCATGGACAAGGGTAAGGTGGTCCACACAGCCTATCTAGACCTTGCCAAAGCCTTTGACACCATCCCCCACTCTGGAATCATAGATAAACTTACTAAGCTGGGCATTAATCCCTACGTCACCCAATGGGTTGCTAACTGGCTTACTGATAGAACCCACACTGTAAAAGTAGCCGACTCCAAATCCAGCTCCAGACAAGTGACAAATGGAGTACCTCAGGGTTCAGTCCTGGGACCACTCTTGTTTGGCATCTACTTCTCTGAAGTACAGGCCAACACTAAGGGACTCTGAATAACAAAGTTTGCAGATGACTGCAAACTGGGAGCCATTATTGAATCCCCAAATGATGTGGATACTCTATAAAAGGGCCTTACAGAAACAGATGCTTGGTGCCAGAACCATTGGTTCACGCTCAATGCCAAGAAATGTATAGTTATCCCCTTTGGGAAAAAACATGTATCCGTGAATTACCATATAGGTGGCAGTACACTAAACACAAAAAGTTTGATAAGAGACTTAGGGACACAGGTGGACAGTAGTCTCACCTTTGATAGCCACATCACCACAACAGTCAGGAAATCCTTCTATGTGGCACACCTCATCACTAAGGGCTTTTCATCCAGAAAAAGGAGGTCATTGTCCCACTGTACTCATCCCTCATTAGACCCATTATAGAATACAATGCCCCATTTGGTATGTACCTCTCAAGACATCTGCAACAACTGGAAAGGCCACAGAAATACCTCACTAAAAGAATCACAGGCCTAAAGCAGATGCCTTACACTGACCGCCTTAAACAACTCCAGCTATACTCTCTCTATCGCATATCGTCTACTCAGAGGCGATCTTTGCTTAACATACAAGGCCATGTCAAACCCAGAGCTGTTGGACATGCTACACTTAAAGAAATCCCAATCCCTCAGAGCCACACGCTCCAGGGATCTAAACCTTGTCATCACAATAAACAAAACATGCTGGAGGGATAGGATCCTGACCCAGAGACTCCCCAGACTCTGGAATAGATTGCCCATACATGTCAAGCAGAGTGCCTCTTTGGTCCTCTTCAAAAGGAACCTTGACGATTGGATGGGAGAAAGGAAATTCACCCCAGGGATCACGTCAGTCACCCTGCTAGACAGGGGTCCAGGGAAGTAAATAGTGTGGGAAGAAATAGCCAGGGAATTGTTATGACTAGGCTTGTATAGGCCCTAGAGCTGATAGCCTAGTACCAACCTATGAACCTATGAACCTATGAACATGTCTATAAGGTCTTTAATCAGTCTTTTCATGCAGGGGATACCACAACAAACCCATACTCCCAGTAGGAGCATACCTACACAAATGGCAATCAGGATGTTCATTAGGATGGTACCCCACCCCCCAAACCATTTCTGGAAAAAGTCCATCAGTGGGTTTGGGCCTGGTTTGGTCATGGCTGACACTTGCTGAATTACCTCAAGATGATTGTCTATCACGTGTTTATGGTCAGGAATATACGAACAGCATTCTTCTTGGATTAAAGCGCACGTACCACCTCTCGCCGCTAGGGTGAAGTCGAGAGCCATGCGGTTTTGGAGCACTACAGTTCTCATAGCATTCAGTTCATCAGTCACCAATTTGAGAGCAGAAAAAGTTGCATTGCTCATTAATTCGAGAAAGTTTGACAGTTTTCTCAGCTCCCAGATCGATTTCACTGCTCCATATGCTGGTAATATGCCTGCCCATGATATAATGCTATCACTCAAGTCCATGTGTGTCAGTCCTTTACCTAGAGAGTGATGGTCTTTCCAATGTGCATCGATTTGTCCCACTGGATTTACAGATTTCTTGATGACTTCTCGGACATTTTGAATTTTCCCATGAGGCAAAACTGCAGTGTGTCATATGGCCGGAACCAGTTAACCCAAAAAACAACTGCTGGACCAATTCTCAGGTAACCATTTGTATGCCTTTCTGCCACACACAAAATAACAATCCTCTACTTTAGTAGTAACCTTGCTATGAATGTACACTCGCCCTGCATGAAACATTTTTCTATCAATTATAGACAGCTGTTTATAAAGAACAGGATTATGTTTTACTTCAAGTGTTTTGTGCATCAATCCAAGAAATGAATCATAGTTTGTATTACAATAAAGATCTACTTTGTTACCTTTAGTGTAACATCTATAAGAAACACATTGCAATTGCTCCAACCCACCTGAACAGTATCATTTTTATAAAAACACACAGTTCCTTTTTGTGGAACAGACAAGTGCAATGCTATTTTATCTTGTGCTGTAATGGTTGAGGTATCATAAATCAAATTCTCCCAGGTCTCATTGACCCCTAGGGGGACTGTAGTCATTAATAACCCCCCGTATGCTGTCGGCAAAGCTGTGAAAATCCAGCAATTCGAAACATTGAAAGTCTCAGCATACACATATTTAATTGCCTGGTAAGTGTTAAAGTTTGGATGCCAGTTTATGAGTAACGCTTCACATTTATTCAGTTCAGTCTGCGTGGCTGGGAAAAGAAAAGGCCACAACAAAAAGATTATTGTCACTAATACAGTTAACAGGATGATTATGCAATACTTCTGAGGAAAGGGTTGTTCTGCATTCCTGTTTCTTCTGGATTCTATCATTTTTGCTCTTGGCATGTAACAAGATTTTTGTCCAGTTCAAAGTTTTTAACTAATTTACAGTGCATCAAGTGGATCCAAGAGGCACGTTCGGCAATTTTGACTGCAGTGGGTGTTGACAAAAGCACTTGATATGGACCTTCCCACTTCGGAGATGCCCAATTTTTCCTCTTAACTATCTTCAGCCAGATCCACGCTCCAGGGGGCACTGCCACTTCTGATGGTCTGGTTCGTTCTTTATCTGAAACAGAATTTAACTGCAACAAATGTTTAGAATTTAACAAATTACGCATATACTCTGCTAATGTACAGTCAGCTTCCTGGTCTGCGGGCATGAGAGATTTCCACTGAGATATATAGTAAGCCCTTCCAAAGAGCTTTTCAAAAGGAGTCAGTCCTTTTGCATTTGGAACAGTTCTCATGCTCAACAGTGCCAGGGGCAGACAGTACACCCAGTTTCTCTGTGTTTCTATCATTAATTTTCTTAGCTTACTCTTTAAAATCCCATTATGCCTCTCTACTAGCCCTGCTGATTGCGGGTGATACGCACAATGATTCTTTAGAGAAATACAAAAATGTTTACTTAACTGCTGTATGGTCTAATTCACGAAGTGTGTGCCATTGTCACTGTAGATCCTTTCTGGAATACCGAATCTAGGGATGATTTCTTTAACAAGAACATTGGCCACCATCGTAGCATCTGGATTTTTAGTCGGAAAGGCTTCCACCCATCTGGAAAACATATCTACAATGACAAGACAATACTTCTTATTTTCACATTTATTCAACTCTATGAAATCCATACAAATAGTATGAAACGGATACGGTGGTGTAGGGAAACTCCCTTGCTTGGGCTTTAACGCCCCTTGTGCATGATGTTTATTACAGATGTGGCATAACAAACAACATTTTTTAGAGTAGTTTGTAAATCTGTACATCGTGAACACTTGGTTCACCAGCTGTTCCACCCCCCCTGTTGAGACATGGCACTGCCCATGGCTCAACAAAGCTGCATATCTAAACAAATTAGAAGGCAATATCGGTTTTCCTTCTTTAGAGATGTATACAGCCCCTTTTCCAGAATTGCTCCTCGTTTTACCCATCTTTGTTTTTCAGTTTGCATAGTAAGTGTTTAAATTGTCTTCAACATTTCTAAGTCTAAAATCTCAGAGGGTTGTAGTTCCTCATTCAAAAGAAATACTTCTGAAGCTGCCTGCTTTGCAGCTGTATCAGCTCTCGCATTACCTTTTGAAATCCTGTCCTGTTGCTTGGTATGAGCTGTGCATTTACAAATAGATACTTTCTGAAGTAAATGAATAGATTCTAAAAGATCTAAAATAAACTGTGCATGATTGATTGGTTTGCCAGTAGATGTTATCATTCCTCGATTTTTCCACTGTTGCGCAAAAACATGTACAGTAGAAAAAGCATACTGGCTGTCAGTAAAAAATGTTTGCACATTTACCCTTTGCTAAAGTACATGCCCGTGTCAAGGCAATCAATTCTGCTGCCTGTGCAGATAAACTATGTGGTAAAGATTTTGCTTCTATAATGTCTGTGTCAGAAACTACTGCATATCCTACTAGGTTCTGTCCTGCAGGACCCCTTTTGCATGAGCCGTCCACGTAGTATGTCATCTCGGCATCATCCAAGAAACATCCGTAAGATCTTTTCTAGGCAGTGTCTTTTGCTCAATCACCTGCAGGCAGCTGTGTGGTGTGCCATCTGCAGGGGTTGGGAGCAAGGTAGAAGGGTTCAAAGTCATACATCGTTCAATTGTCATATGAGGTTGGCTCAACAATATAGTCATACAGTAAAGATGCCTAGCAGGGGAAAGATATGCTACCTTTTCTTGCAGTAAAATAATCGTGACTGCATGAGGCACTCTTAATGTGAGAGGGTGGAACAACACTACTGAGGCCGAAGCCTGTACTGCCATTGCAGCTGCAACTACTGCTTGTACACAGTGAGGTAAAGACTGTGCCACTGGGTCCAGTTGTGATGAATAATAAGCAATAGGACATTGCTTGTCCCCATGCTGCTGTGTTAACACTGATGTCATATAACCTTGCTTACAATCTACAGTTTGGAAAAAACATTTATGATAGTTTGGTAATCCCAGAACTAATGAGGACGCTATTAACTGTTTCAGTTTGCAGAAAGCAGATTCTGCTTCTGGTGTCCATTGTATCAAATCCTGTGCTGCCATAGGCTTTTTATAAATCAGGTTAGTCAACGGTGCAGATTCCAAGGCATAGTTTGGAATCCAACTCCGACAAAAACTAGTCGTACCCAGGAAGGACATCATTTCCTTCTTGGTAGTGGGTTTTGGTGCTTGCAAAATCGCTATTTTTCTGTCCTCATCTAATGTCCTACCTTCCTTGGATATTACATATTCTAGGTATTTAACTTGTTTTTTCCAAAGCTGCAGTTTATTTTCATTTACTTTATGTCCTTCAGCAGCTAAAAATTGTAATAGCGCTATGGTATCTTCTTTACTGTCTTGCTGGGTGGGGGACACCAGCAGGATATCGTCAACATAAAGCAGAATCTGACTACCTCTTGGTGGGGTAAATCCCGCCAAGTTGCTTGCCATTTCTTGTGAGAATATTGTTGGACTTTCACAATTCCCCTGTGGTAGACGTGTATATGTATACCTTTTCCCCTGAAATGCAAATGCAAACCAATGCTGGCTGTCAGGGTGTATCGGTATTGAAAAGAATGCATTGCTGATATCTACCATAGAAAAATATTTCTGTTGAGGTTTTAAATCGTTCAACAGGGTGTGTGGGTCTGGCACCATAGGTGCTCTTGGTATTACTGTGCCATTTACAGCTTGTAAATCTTGGACCATACGCCACTCTCCATTCGCTTTCTTAACAGGAAATAAGAGTGTGTTACATGGTGAATCTGGAGATTCCACCAGCACCCTTTCCTTAAGTAAAGCTGCTATAATAGGTTTGATTCCTACCTCTGCATCTTTTCTTAAGGGATGCTGTCTCTTTTGTGGTCTAAATGCTGACTTTGGCGTAATAGTAACTGATCCGGCTGTACGAATAAGTCCTACATCTGATTTCCCTGTTGACCAGAGATTTTCTGGTATATTCTGTAAGGCATTCCCTTCCTCCTTCAATAGGAGTGCCAATCAGCTGTCCTTGCTAGACTGCAAGTGTACAGCTGGGTGGGTCTGAGTTATCCAATTCAGCTTCTGCATTTGTATTCCCTGTTCTGACAGTTCTAACTCTGTCTGTTTTTCCCATCTCGTGACTTTTTCTCCTAAGTCTACCCATTTTACATTCTTGTCCTTAGTTAAGCTAACATGTGGTAATCATTTAGATTTATAGAGTGCAAAGAACTCCTGGGGCAATGAACAGCTGGCTACACTGTTCCCTTCTGTGTCCCAGTACAGATTATGTAATACCAATCTGTTTGCATGATTTCTAAACAATTCTTGCTCATATTCCTTATCAGGTCCTGGTGTATTAAAATAATACAGAGTACAGTGCAACAAATGCTGTTTATCAATGTCAAGGGAGGGGAACTTGCTGATGGCTACGTTCATCAACTCTTTGGTCACCGCCCCTGGACCAGTCGTAACCAAGTCCTGGCTGTACCAATAAAACATTTCACCCTCCGATTGCACTGCAAAGGTATCAATTTGTCGCTGTGCTTCCATACCCTGCATAGTCGGAACTACTGCTATACCAAATAACTGCATAAGGTCTCTGCCCAAGAGGTTTACTGGGCATTTTGCAGATACAACAATTTTGCTTTTCTGGGTCAATCCTGAAACAGGATCAGTTGTCACAATATTATGGGAGAGGGGCTCCCGATACAACTGTCCATTAGCTGCTTTCACTAACATGTAATTAGGTGACTCTGAATTCTCTGGCAGTTTGGAGGGATGTGCCAGGTTCAGATGCCCCTGAGTCACACAAGAATATGACTTCCCTCCCTTCTACCAGGAGAGTAACTTTTGGTTTCGTGTCTGCTAAATAGAGCACTAAGCTCAATAAAGCCAAATCCAATATTTCATTTTCTTCACTATCCTTGACTTCTTGCACTTCCTCTATTTCTTCTGTCACATTCTCTACTCCCTCTATCACATACTCATTTGTCCTTTCTCCACTATCCCCTTCTAGTGATTCCTGACTACCATATAGTCAGTCCTCACCCTCCTTATCCTCCGTGGTTGCCTTCTTGTTTTTCTTGCAATCCCTTGCCAAGTGTCCTTTCTTACCGCATTTAAAACATTCACCCCTTTTCTTTCGCCCTTCAAAGTCCTCTGATCGTTGAACAGATTGTTTGTTTCCCTGGGCATTTCTCTTGCCCTTTTTCCCGGACTGTACTACATAAACTTCTGCTCCATCTTCTACAGAAAATACTTGGGCTTTATTTTTCTTTTTGCTATTAAAATGCCTTTCGGCATGCCTAACATATTCAAGCAATGACTGTAACCTGCTTGTACTATGATCTACCATGTGTTTTGTAATAAAGCTGCTTATAGGTGCAATACTGCCTTTTAAAAATGTATTCTTTAACTGCTGCTCATATGGGGAATCGTGTGTCTGATCTTCAGGAACCTGCATTCCACAATGGTTATTAAAATATTCTAATAGTCTGGCATAATATTGGTCAACAGCTTCACCTTCCTGTTGGATGCATTGATTAATGCAAGTCCTGTCTGCCCTAGGCTTCCATTTCTCAGAGATTCGGTCTGTAAGACCTTTCACTCTGACGGGCCTGAGCGCAATGTCATGGGGATTCCAGTCGCCACTAATCATGGGCCAATCTGGTCCCACAATTTGTCTGACTACTTTTTCTACCTCTTCTCAGTTTAAATTATAACTCAACCTCATTCCTAGCAAATTGTTCTATTCATTATTTTCCTAACACAAGCAGAAATCACCTGCTTTTCAGTAAATTTCCAAGGCACAAGCAAGATTTTAGCTAACAGTACAAGATCAGAAAGCAATCGCAGTTTGTACAGATTTATGCAGTATGAAATAGAATAAATTTGTTAACTCTTTTCAAGCTTCTAAATGCACTAAGCATATTGCTAATACACACATTAATGCATATTTTTCTAACAAACTACATCAATATATTTTGATTAATTCCTGTGATTTTCTGGATAACTTAACAAATGAATATTATTCTGAAACTAGGTTACTAGTTACCATTGATATAATTGACTTATTCTCAGTTATTCCCTATGATTTAGGGGTTCATTAGTTTGAGGAAGTTGTTATGGAATGTAATGTTATTAATGTTGTTCTTCTTTTGGATTTTCCCGGTTAGGGGTCACCACAGCAGAACTCCAGTCTGCTAATGATTGGCAGTAGATTTTTTATGGATGCCGAGGTGCCAGCTTGATGCCCAACCTTCAGCGAAGGCACGCCCATTCTATGCATGTTTTTCAAATGCCACTCGACCACGGGGAGGACATGCAGACTCCACACAGAAGGTGCTCCAGCCGAGAATCGAATGGGAGAACCTCTTCGTGTGAGGCAACAATGCTACTGCTGCACCACCGCGGTTACCAATGTAATGTTATGTTATTGCTGACCTAAAACATATAGTGGAATATATAAGAATGGTCCTTGCAAATAATTTTGTATACTTTGAGGGAGAATTTTAGAAACAGGTACACAGGGTAGCAATGGATGCTGCCTGTGCCCCCTCACTCCCCATTTGCTAATATGGTCCTTTACTTCTGGAAAAACAATTTATCTTTAATTCTGACTTTTTTAAGAACATTCCCCTATATCTGAGGTTTTGGATGACATTTCTTAATGTGGGATGCCTCAAATGGGGAGCTTGATAAATTTATAGATTACATTAATGGGACTACAGATTTCTTGAAATTTGCACGTTATTGTGATCTTGATAAAATTAATTTTCTTTATGTAACAATCACCAAAGGGAAGCCAAATTCTCAATTTATATCAAGAATCCTAGAAAGGACACCTTCTCCAACTCCTACCTTCATTATGGTAGTGAACACCCTCCCCCACCAAGAGAAAAATATTATTAAAGGTCAAATTGGAAGAGCAGCACGTATGACTTCATGAATAATGATTTAGTGGATGAAATTAAATTGATTAATTTTTTTTTTCCAGGAAAGAGACTACCCTCTTACTACCATCACTAGTGTTGCAAGTGAAGTCTTACATGGATGGGGTACAAAATATACACCTTTGTTGTTGAGCAGGCAAAGTTGACATTACAACTTCTCATTCTGATGGTTCAAATGAAAGGAATTAGACTAGGTTTTTTTGTTTAAGGTATAACCAAGATTCAAAAAAGCTACAGAAAATTATTAGGAAATATTGGGATCTATTTTCAAGGATGCCAAACACCTTGGGCATTTATAAGACTTCCCCTACCTTTACGTTTAAGAGGGGACCTAACTTAAAAGACATTGTGGAAAAGGGGAATAAGGAACATAGAACAATTTCCAACAAAAAACACACAAATGTGGCACCTGCAAACAATCCAGATATATAGTACACTCAGAAAGTTTATGTATCCCTGGAATTGAGTTTACCTTCAGGGCCAACAAGTATTTTAATTGTCACATTGCAATGTCTATTTTGCCTACTATGTGGGAAAAACTGAAAAGTCTCTTAGGACCAGAATTTTTGAACATTATAATAATACTAAGAAAAAATATACACTAATGCCTTAGCAAGCCGTGTGAGTGAATGTGTGGAGAGTACATTCCTATTTTGGGTGGTAGAACAAATTGATCCCGGTCCGAGGGTGGACAAATAGAAAACTTTTTTGGAGTACAGCAAATTATAGTGGCAGTTAAGATTAAATGCCAATGTGCCCCCTGGATTGAATGACCAACTATCATTGCTTCCTGTGTGGAAAATAAGGGCTGCCAAACTTTAAGGTAACAATAAATATATACATTTTTCTACATCTCTTTTTATGTATTTTATGCCCCTCCAGCTCCCATTATTACCAATGCCAGTTTTTACTTTTATTAATATTATTACTAAATTAATATCTGGTTATATCACTTATATTATCAAATATATATTGTTTTAAGTTTTTCCTGGTTGAGTACCATAAAAGTTGTAATTATATGAAGGAACTGGTATTCCTTAAATGTTTGCTATGCATGTAATAAATACATTTATTAGATCATTTTTTATTCAATGAGCTTTATATGTTTACTTTTTAATATGAGATAATTGATTGTAATAATTGTTTAATTGATGTGTCTTAGTATAAAAAGAAGTTAGGTTGTGATCTGCAACAGTTCTGATGAAGTCTCAGTTTGTGAGATGAAAGCACTTAACTGATTGTTACTTCTGAAATAGACCAATTATATTTTATATGTTTTATCAATGTTTTACTGGTTCCTTTTTGTTTGCACTGGTGTTGACTGAGTTTCTTTAGTTTTTTTGTCTTAGCTCAGTCACACAAAATAAACTCTTTACTTGGCTGCTGCACTGATCTTGCTTGCATATGGTCTGATTCTACTAGCCAGCAGAGCAGCTGGGATGGGGTGAGAAGGTCAACTGACCCAAATGCAAAGTATAGGGACGGCATGATCAGCTGATCTGGATCTCTCACTGTAGAGCTCCACATGTGGTCTAAACTGTAGTAACCTGCTTGCTACATTGTAGCAAGCAATTTGCTGCAGTCTAAAAGATAAAAAAAAGAAAATCTTTTCTTCTAACTAAAGCCTGAGCACTGTTTTATTCTGTGCAGGTGGGTGTGATGATGTGAGGCATTGCCAGCTATGCCAGGAGAAGTAGGGCAGTGGATGTGTAACATATGCCAACATAGCTAGCTGGAGATTTGTAAAGAATTATATGTCATTTGCATATCAAACTGATTTGTACAGGTGCTTGTGGTGAAAATGTATTTGTAAAGTTGCCTATGTTAAAAATGTACAACAGTAGGTCCTGTTGGACAGAAGAAAGAAATATAGCTGTATGACAAACTGTATTGTAACTGTGGAAATTTGTATTGTAACATACAATACCGGAAGATAAGAGACTAAGCTCAGCGCCAGCTAACTTTTAGAAAAACATCCTGAAATTAAATCTCTTAATGTAGGCCATAACAATTGTATGTCACAGGTCTCAATGCAGCCAGAGGCAAAATGTCTGTACTAGGAAGCCTTCTGTATTGTCTTTGGAAGGGAACTGATTGCTACTTTGGAAGGGTGGAGGTTTGAAATTGTTTTATGACTTCCAGAAGTTACAACAGATCTTAGCAAAGCTAATGACCAGATGTATGTGATATCTTTCTGTAATCCAGCACTGAAATTATGTTTTAATACTAGAAGTCTCAGCACACTCTGTTTTTGCAACCTGGCAAAGAAGGATCTCTCACCCACTTCACCTTGCCTTGCTTTAGTAAGTAACTAGGGAATAGTAAATCTTTAGATCAGTTATAAAAAATAAAGTGAGATTAGTTAAGTACTGTTTTTCTGTATCTATAGGTTCATAGGTTCATAGGTTGGTACGGGGTTATCTGCCCGAAGGCATATATTAGCCCAGCCATGTTGTGCGGTATTCACCACCCCTTTAGTAGTTCCCTAGACCCTTGTACTAGCAGCTAGTACCCTTGGCCCCTATCTAGTAGTGCTGTTGGTGTGATCCCCGGTGTGAACTTTCTGTTACCCCTCCACTCATCAAGGTTCCTCTTGAAGAGTGATAGTGAGGGGCTCTGTCTACGAATGTGGATGAAGACCTGGGTGAAAATGCTGACTATTTCTTCTGTGTGGTGTGGGATTAGATAGGTTCATAGGTTGATACTGGGCTATCTGCCCGAAGGCATATATTAGCCCAGCCATATGTGAATCTTTTCATCTGAATTATTTTTAATATTTATTGTGACTGAAACTGTGGTGTTTATTGTAAATAGATATTTAGTATTTTCATGTTTTTATTATTTATTTTTTAAATATATTGAAACTTTTCATTGTGGCTGGTCTTTTAGAGAATGCTTTAACCTTTGACAGCATTTATATTTATTTGTTGACACTGTGGCCACTCCTGAAAGCCTTACAGCATTGGTCAAACACTACCATTTGTATTAGTATTAATTTTACTCAGTATAATTGGGTACCCTATTAAGAGCCTTAGGGTAGCTGACTTTGGAGTATCTGGTGGCAGTAACTACCTTATAGTCTGGACAAAGGGCAGCAAAGCAAATAAATCTTTGCCAGCTTTTTCCATGTGTGTGTGTGTGTGTGTGTGTGTGTGTGTGTGTGTGTGTGTGTGTGCAAATCAAATCTCAAAGAGTGTGTGTGTGTCAGCTGTTTGGAGCCGGGACACAGAGCACTGGTTTCACAGAAGAGTGGTGGAGGACTTGGCTTGGACACTCGGCTGAGGACTCAATTCTACAGATGTGCCAGAGGGAAGTCTTACTGGGGCCTGTAGAGAGAGAGAGAAGGAAACCCAGCCCCTGGACTGAGTGTGTTCCCTGTGTGGTCTTAAGGGAAATTGTGCTTGATGCAGAAAACTACACCTGGGAATACTGTGTGTATCTATTTTTATTCCAAGTGAATGTCCCTCACCAGTGTCAGTGGTGAGGATTCAGGCTGCTTGATCACTGTCCCAGATGCGAGGAATCACAGTGAGGTATAAACTATAGTGACTGTTTGCTACATTCCTAGTAAGGAGTTTGCTACAGTTTAAAAAATATTTTTTGTAACTAAAACATGAGTGCTGTATCACTCCATGTAGGCAGGGTATAAACTGTAGCAAGTGTTTTTATTACTCGGTGCAGGCAGAGTATAAACTGTAGCAACTCTTTGCTACATTTATAGCAAGCAGTTTTCTACAGTTTAAAAGAAGATTTTTTTTTTTAAATAAAATTTGTGGAAAGAGGGTTGGGGTGAGAGCACAGAAACAGGACTGAATGGCTGCAACAGGAGGGAGAGAGTGCATGTTATACATCTGGCCACCTGGTTGGTGTGCCAGTAGAAGAAACAGATATTATTTTTTTTGCTCTTCAGTGGAAGAGCTTGTGGGGGGGCATGAATTTAACTGCAATAAGCAATCGGCTTATTGCAGTAAAGTGTATTTTTTAATTACACTAAAGTGTTTTTATTAATTAATCAATTTATCTATTTTTATTTATTTGCTTTTCAGTGGTAGCAGTGCATAGAGATTGGCTTATTACAGTAAAGCTTTTTTTGGCTTTTCAAATGAGGAGCTGGAAGACTATGGTTCTATTTTGTGGTACCAACACATGGGGCTGGTTGAGCCAGCTATGCTTCTGCCACTAGCACTTGTACTGTCACCATAGGACTGAAGCTCAGTCTTTGCAAAGAAATACTCATTTTGGTGAAGCTTTAACCCAGATGTTTTAATAGCCTGGACATCTGCCTCTAACCTTATGTCATATACTCTTTATCTAGATTAAATATCCAGATGTCACCTTTAAAAAGAACAACACTTTCATTCCTTTTTTAACAAATCACTCATTTTACACTGAAAGTTTTCAGGAACTGCAATAAAAACAAATGGAAGTATCTTGAAACAGAATCTTCCCATTGGAGTAATTAGGGTTGTTGACTTTTGGCTTTCTTCCTTAAGGGGTATTTGCCAAAACTCACTGGAAGCATCTAATATGAAAAACACTTTAGCACTGACTAGCTCTGGTGTTATGTCTTCTAATGTAGGTGGAATGAACCTTTCTCTTACAACTGCATCATTAAATCTTTTTAGGTAATAGCATATTCCTATGATGCCATTTTTCCTTATTACTGGGAACATGGGCATACACCACTCTGTCAGCTCAGTGACACTTTTTATTTTGCTAGGGCTTTGCACTGTCTTCAGTTCTTTTACAACTTTCAACAGTATAACTTTCAACCAGTAGCCACCTCATTTATCTGCAAATTAAAAAGAAAACTAAAACCCACCACACTCTCCGCTGATCAACTCCCAGCTGAATACTTGCAAAAATCAGCTGAGGCCATTGCCTACCCTGTGTCATTACTTATCAATCGTTCTTTAGCAGAGGCTAAAATTCCTGACATCTGGAAGATATCCTATGTAATTCCTCTCCATAAAGGTGGCACTTCCACCGAGCTCTCGAATTACAGGCCCATTTCTATACTTTCTCCTCTTGCAAAGATAATGGAAAAATGTGTTCAAAAACAGTTTATGCAACACCTTCTTTCCAACAATCTACTGGCAGACACCCAACATGGTTTCAGACCTCTCCATAGTACTACCTCAGCCCTACTTGTCTTCTCCAATACCATAAATACCCATCGAAATAATAACAATATTTCCTCTGCACTATTTTTGGACCTGTCCAAAGCCTTTGATATGGTGGACCACAAACTTCTAATTAATACCCTGCAGTCACTTTGTCTAGATGCTAAAATCCTTCAGTGGTTTAGTTCCTATCTAATTGGTAGAAAACAGGCAGTATTATGGCAGACTAAACTCTCTACATTATTACCCAACACACTGGGTGTCCCACAAGGATCCATACTGGGACCACTATTATTCTCTATCTTTATCAATGACTTGAATACTGTCATACCCAACGCCAGTTGTATCCAATATGCAGATGACTCTACGCTGATCTGCTCTAGCACAACCCCCACAGAGTTACAAATATTGACCCAATCCACTTTTAACAAAATAGAAAACTGGCTCTATAGTCGTCGCCTGATACTTAATCCCAAAAAACTAAAATGCTGCTATTTCTACCTACTCAAAGGTCTAACAGCATTAACTTTACAATCCAAGCCAAGGATGGGACCATAATCTCTCCGGACCTCTCTACAAAACTACTAAGGGTAACTATTGACAACAACCTAAAATTTGATATACATGTAAACCAAATGATCAAAACTATTAATAAGAAAATAGGCTCGTTATATAGAATAAAATGCTTCCTGACTCCCCAAGCCAAAATTGCCATTGCTCAAACTCACCTTCTCTCTACTCTCCTGTATGCATCCCCTGTTCTCCATAATACCAGTAAAACTGTCATGAACAAACTTACCATCTGTTGTAATCATATTGCTAGGTTTGTTACTGGGTTACCTTTCAGGACCCATCATTGCACCAACCTAACCCAACTTAAATGGCTTGAGCTACCAAATTTAATATCATACAACATACTAGTTCTGACCCACAAAATAATATACAACCCTGACTGTACCCCTTCGCTTAAAAAACTGGTTACCCCATGTAACAAACTTAGATCACTGCGTTCATCCAGCCGACTCCTCATCCAGACCTGTAAATCTAATAATTTAGCCGGTGATTCTCTCCTTACCAACTCGGCAGGTAAAGCATGGAACAAATTACCTTCTGATATCACCTCACTCTCCTCTTTAAGTCAATTTAAAGCGAAACTTAAAATATACTTGGGGACAATACGGAATTGCCATTGCATTAATCCTGGCTAGCTGAATCCCTGACTACGTTTAGATCTCAGGTGACCTGACATTCACTGTAAATATTTGTACTGTGTCTATTCTTTATCATCCTGTATGATACTATGGAAATTATTTGTTAATGTGTTGTGAATTGTAATTGTCTCTGTAACTTTAAATTTGCTACTGTTTGGAGCTTTTCTCCCCGGGCCTCCGCTGAAAATGGACATAAATCCAGTCGGATTATCCCGGTCAACAAATGTAAAATAAAAATAAAAATAAAATAAAAGTATACTGAAATGAACTTTTCTAGGTGTAGTAAAAGCATATGGAACAGCATTTGACTTTATTATTGCTTGTTCACAATCAAGCAGTCCACGTTCTGGAAACATGGCTACACTGACATAATTTATTCTGGCGGTTTGGCCTACTTTATATGTGACAGCTCTGCTGAGCAGATTATTTATGTATGAACCATCTAGTATACAAATCCAGTACTCAGACATGTGCCCCTTCCACTCAGACATGACTAGACATTTGCCAATGCACTTGGTTTGCTTGCAGGGCAAAAAATTTCTGTCTGTGCTTCATGCAGCTGTGGATACTTTGAGAAATGTTGATAGTTATCAAGTGATATCATAGTAATAGCAGTCAACGCATCTGAAACTCTCTTGAGTTCCATGAATTTGAAGCTTTACATGCCTTTCTGCATCAATATAAAACATAGTAGTCATTGAAACCATTAAAATGCCCTCTTAACATTATCTTCATTCTTATTTTCAGAAGCAGCATTTTGATTAACTTTGTCTTGCAAACAACAGCCAGTCTTTTACATCTGTTATACTTTCCTAGTGCTGCTGATGGCAAACAGAGTACGTCTTCAGTGAGTCCCATAATGCTGAGACTGAATGGCTGAAAAACAGACTTGCATATACTAAGTCCAAGATGGCCATTTCTCAGAATATTCCCTTTTCTCTGAAGTACAGCAAACTTAAATTGGTATATATAAATTTGTTGTACAGAAGGGCTCCCCCCCCCCTGCAAAAAGCAAGTTTAAAAGAGAAGAGTGATATTTGATAGTTGCTCTTCCCTAGCATCTTCTGTCTATTTCAGCATGTCAGCACTCGGCTCCCAGTTTGCAATCTTCTGTGAACTTGGTCAGATACATGCCTTTGACATTGGCCTTGACTTCTGAGAAGTGCATGCCAAAGAAGATTGGGCCCAGTACAGAGTCCTGAAGGACTCCATTGGTGATTGGCCTCTCTGTGCAGGTAGTTTCAACAATCCTAACTTCCTGGTTCCTATCTATGAGCCAGCAGGCTGTCCAGTGCATTACATAGGGATATATGCCTAATTCTGTACGTTTGTTAACAATACCCTAGTGGAGTATTGCATCAAATGCCTTAGCCAGGTCAAGGTAGGCAGTATGCACCACTTTACCCTGACCCATTGCCTTTCCTTGGTGACCTATTCAAAGAAGTCCACCAGTTTCGGTAAGCATGACCTTCCTTTGACAAAGCCAAACTGAGATAGTTCCAGTGTCTGAAGGTCTGCTATGCTTTTGTTGATCATTTCAATGATAATTCTTACCTGGCTTTGCATATAAGACTAGTCAGAATAATGGGTCTGTGGTTTCCAGGATCTGTTGATGGTTTGCACTTATGAAGAGTTATGACAATTGCAGTACTCTGTTCTCAAGGCACAAAACCTGATCTGAAAATATAGTTGAATAATGACTAAAGTGGCCCTGCTAAGTCATATTTTAGGCTATTCAGAAGGCATTCCAGGGTATTATCAGGGTCCATTGAGGTTGTGTTCGTGGTCTTAGTGAACATAGCTAGGACATCCTCTGAATTTATAGTTGGAAGGGTTATGTTTTAAGGGATCTACCTGACTTTGTCAAAATCCCACATCATTGAATTGCAATTCATCGACACGCAAAATATCAAAATCCCATTTCATCGAAGCAGAGGAAAAATGAAGATCTTCCCAAGGTCAGTAAGATAAGTAACCACTTACCCGAAAAGAAAAAAAAAACACCACCCCTAACCCACCCAGGTTGGTGGCTACACCCCCCAATGTGGGGGTCTATGCCCCCCAAACCCCCAACTAAATATCCCAATTCTGAGGTTGCACTACAGTTGGAAAAAGGGCAAAGTTCACTGTCTTGCACAACAGATTACTTAAAGTGGTAATGGCTATGATATATATTAAAACTCCAGTAGCTTTACTTTACTTATCCTTACACTCACAAATACCAGCAAACACATGCACCCACACACACACACACACACACACACACACACACACACACACACACACACACACACACACACACCCATACACACACACTCTATGTAGTTTGTGTAGGTAAAGCCAAGCCCAGTACAACCCAGCATGCAGGGATAATGCTCCCAAAACCACCTACTTTCATATTCTCCCTCTGAGGTCACCTGTACAATGGAAAAAAAGACTGTTCAACTCTCTGGGTTTCACACACATATCAAGCACATCACTCAGTCCACATTCACAAAGCTTCTACACAGATTCACACCACATGCTACATGCACGATACCACAAATGCACACACATATGTATGTATATACACACACACACACACACACACACACGCACACGCACATGCACACACACACACACACACACACACACACACACACACACACACACACACACACACACACATACACACACACACATGCACACACACACACACACACGCACATGTACACGCACACATGCATGCACACACACACACACACACACACACACACACACACACACACACACTTTAAGTAGTTTGTGTAGGTAAAGCCAAGCCCAATACAAACCAGCATGCAGGGATAATGCTCCCAAAACCACCTACCTTCATATTCTCCCTCTGAGGTCACCTGTACGATGGAAAAAAAAGACAGTTCAACTCTCTGGGTTTCAGACACATGTCAAACACATCACTCAGTCCACATTCACAAAGCTTCTACACAGATTCACACCACATGCTACATGTACTATATCACAAACACACACAAATATGTGTATATATATGGAAACACTTTATAAGCTCGAAATCTTGAAATATCGAATTTCAGAATCTCGAGCCTATAAAGTCGAACGGATGGAAATCGTGAACCCGGAAATGTCAAATCCGACAATGTTGAACCCGCAGTACGGATAGTGTGTTAGGTGAGTGTTGGGTTTTTTTTAGGGTTTTGGGGAAGGATTGTGTGTTTGTGAGTGTGTTGGGACATTTTATGTATGGGTTAGGGTAGGTAGGTCAGAGTGTGAGTGTGTTAGTATTGGGAGTGGTGGTGTTTGTATGTCTGTGAAGTGTGTTTGTGCAGGGGGGTGTGGAATTTGTGGTGCTGGGTTGTCTGTGTTATGGAGTGTAGTGTGACCTCGAAGTTAGTATATATTAGTAGGGGTGTGTGGTGGGTGCAGGGGGGCTTGCCTCCCTGCATATAGTAAGGGTAGGTGTGTGTGTTTGTTTAGTTGTGTGCATGTGTGTTGTATTGCATTTTTGTAAGTGTTGGGAGGTGTGTGTGTTTGTGTTTGTATGTGCTGTGTAATGTGTGCTGTGTCTTTTCGCGGTTTTGTGGTTTCGGTTATTTGGATTTTGGACTTCGTGGTCTCGAGATACTGAAATTCGATAGTTCAGTATTTCAAGATTATGACACAATATATATATATATATATATATATATATATATATATATATATATATATATATATATAGATATATAGATATATATATATATGTGTGTGTGTGTGTATACACAGAGACACACACACACACACACACTTGTATTATCTGCAGTTATTTTTGTATTCATCAGTTCATAGGTTCTTATGAATATAGTAGACTAAAGACCACTGGGGCATTTATAATCCTAGCCAAGCATCCTGATTGTATCATGTAAGTTTATCTGCCTTAGAGATTATTTTAAGGGGTATATTTAAGATAGGGCAAGATTTACAGACTGCCTCTATCTATTAGAGTCATATGTGCTAAACCTAGGGTGTACTTCTGATTTCTCATCCACTGGACAAACTTTCTCTTGAATAAGTTTAGGAAAGAGCTCTGCTTCATATAGATGGATAGCCTTTCCAGAGAAGGAGAATACTCTGAGATACATACTTTTCCCTCCAACACACCCCATTTATGTCACAAGAAAAGTTTATATCCCTAGATCATGTAATTCTGATGCTATTCATTTTGCAGATATGCAAAAGATCCATCAGAGTGTGATCCAGTAATGGCATGTATGCCAGGTATGGATCGCCTGTCAACAGTCTGCAGGAATCAGAGTTTAGAGCTAGGGCTTTGATGCTGTTTATGAACTTTATTATTTTTGTGAGGAACCTTTGTAGACATTCCTGTAGTTGCATGTGCCTGTTCAGGTACATACTGAAAGGGATATTGTACTAAATAATGGGCCAGATTAGGGCTGAATACTGTGGAACAGTAATTTCATTGGACCTAGATGTCTCATGCTCTTGCTTATATATTGAGCAACAAAGAATGGCTTCCTTACTGTCTTAGACACAGGTTGCCCAAGAGCCGGATTGCTATCTATATGCATACCCAAATCCATGACTATTGGTTCTACTCTTAGGGTGTGCTATTGATGAGGTAATTTCCTGGGGAGGATGGCTTCCCAAAAAGTACTATTATACATTTCTTGGCATTTACTTTTAAGCCATGGCTTTAGCACCAGTCATTTGTCTGTGTTAGTCCTTCCTGTAAGATGTTAGTGTCTTGGTGAGGAAATTTATGACTGCTTCAGGTTTGCAATCATATGCACAGTTGGTCAGCCAGAGATCCTTGGCATTGGCCTTTATTTCTAAGAAGTAGACACCAAAAAGAGTAGACACAGCACAGAGCCCTGTGGGACTCCACTAGTGACCAGTCTGTTTGTGGAACTGGTGTCCTTTCCAGTGCGCAACATATAGGTTTATCCTTATATTCGTTAGTTTGTTTACAATCCCTAAGTGAGATATTGTATCAAATGCTTTAGCTAGGTCAAGGTAGGATGTATCCACTATTTTGCCGTCATACATTGCCTTGGTGGCTTTCTCAAAGAAGTCCACCAGGCTGAGTAGGCATGATCTACCCTTGACGAAACCAAACTTTGTTGAGTTCAGTGTTTTAAGGTTTTCTATGTCCTTATTAATCATTTTCATGATAATCCTTTCATGGCTTTGCATATAAGACTAGTCAGACTTATGGGTCTGTAGTTCCAGGGTTCCATTAATGACCTGCCTTTGTGCAGAGTGATGGCCTTTGCAGTTTTCTATTCATGTGGCATAAAGCCTATCTGGAGACTATGGTTAAATAGTGTTTCCAGTGGTCTTGTTAGATCAGGTTTCACCCTATTTAGGAGGCATCCTGGCATGTGATCTTGGCACATCTATGCAGTGCTTTTGGCCTTAGAGAGCACATCTAGGACCTGCTGCATGGTGATATTGAGGGGTGGGGTTGATGGCATTTCCTTAGGGGTAGCTTGGGGAGAGGGGGCAAAACTGGAAATGAATTGCTGATCAGCAGATTTGCTAGATCTTCTGGTTCGTGTATGTGGCTTCATTTACTATCAGTTCTGAACTTTGATGTTTGCTGCTTTGAAGTTTTTGACATAGAAAACAAAAGCCTTATGATTGTCCTTTGCCTTGATGGCTATTTTTATTTCAAATTTGGCTTTATTAGACTTAATCTGCCCTCTTAGTTGTTTGCTTAGATTGATGAGAGTGTTTCTATCATACTGGGCAGATCACCTCCTAATCTTGCCTATGACTTTTTTTCTTCTGTTGTACACCTTGCTTATGTTTGGATTCCACCAGGGAAGTTTGTTTTTTGAGTTAGTTCTGGGCTTATTTCTGGTAGGCACAGATTCTATGTGTATTTATTGACATGACTGTACAGGGTTTCTGTGAGCATTTCTTCACAGGCAACTATGTTCTTTGGGTTGGGAAAGGGCTTGAAATTTTGACAGGTGGAGTCTGCATGTCCTCCCTGTGTTCGTGTGGGTTTCCTCCAGGTGTTTCCTTCCACATTTCAAAGTCATGCCCATAGGTATGAGTGTGCATGTGGTTGTGTGGTGTGGAAGAGCTACCATGGCAAGGCTAGTCACCCTGTGGTGTAAACCTTGGCTCTAGAGGATTGTCACTGTTGAAGTGACACCCCTTGTGCAAAAGTGGGAAAGGGGGTTATGGATGGATGGATGGATGGATGGATCACTTAGTAGTAGAAACTTTAGCTTAGAATAGTTCCTAAATGTTATGGGGTTAGCTGGGGTCACAGAACTGATTTTTATTAAGAAGGTGATTGCTTTGTGGTCTGACCTAACTGGAGAGGACACTACATTAGAGGTCATAAGAAGGTAAAAGCTTGCATGTCCACAACTAATGGGGGTTGGCATTATTGATCTGAATTTATCCACAAAGACTTAAAAAGAAAAAGTAAAAAATCATGGACATTCAGAAGCCATATAGCTGAAACACTTGATGTCCTTAAGGGATCATTTGCATATATCTTATGCGCCTCTATAACAGGAGGTTTAAGGTATCACACAGTGTAAACTCTAACTTGGCTAGGTTGTTCTTGTAGTTTTTACTAGTTGGTTTGTCTGTGTGACCTGTTTATCTTGTGGTTTGGAGTTTATAGTGGGTAGATGAAGCCATCATAAATATGGTATTGGGTTGAACAGTAAGGGCCACCTGCAAGTCTAAGTGGAAGTTATGGGTTACTTGGGTCATAAAGGGTGACCTATAGCTTGCAATGATATGATATGAGACACTGACTATGGAAATCTGGACATGGAGAAACTCAAGCATGTCATTCTGTTTGACTAGTCTTGAGGTGAGTTTGTTGTTGATATAAATTAAGACACCTCCAACTTTGGCCCTTGTCTGTACAGTAGCTGACCTAAATATGTGGAACAAACTGCAGAAAATGCAGCTCGCAAAAGGAATTCATAGGATACCAAAGTAAAATAAACCAGTTTAATGATCGCTTTCATCTTTTAACTAAAAAACTTCTTCAGATATAAGCTATACATAAAAAATACATTTTAACCTTACTCTTATCCAAAATGGGATTTAAGAAAGAAAATCATGTGACAGCTGAACCTTCTTTAAAGAGACAGCCCCCTTCTTTTTAAAAACAAAGATGTTTCACTGTACATGCCAGAGTCAAATTCCATGCCTGTGGCATGGCAAACTGTTGTCCTCTGCAAGACATTTCACAGTGTCAGTCATATACAGCACCCACGGCTGTCTGCTGGGCAATGCATTCGCATTTGGAGATATCTTCTTTGGCATTACATATCACAGATATGTATACTGTGTAGAAGACCAGTATGGTCATGGTGGACTGCATAATCACACTGTCTCCATTGATTCCTGCCTGTGTTGACATTATTATCATATTGATTTCTGCCGTTTTAATTTCTCGAAGTCTTTTGGGTTTCTAATGCCATGATGAGAATGGACCCCATTCCTAAGTCAAAGAATAATTAAAGTTCATGAAATTAGTATTGTTTCAGTCTTTGATGTTAGCCAGGAGTGCTGTTCACAGTACAAGCAATGTGCCCAGTAATGTCTCCTTCTACAATTCATATGGAGTTACATATATCGGTAACATATCTAAGTACGACTGGAAATTCTTTTTTATAAGGCCCATTGCTCCTACTGTGATTGGAACTGTCTGGATATCCTTCTTCCACATTGCTCTCATTTCTGCCTGCAAATCCTGTTTTTTTGTGACTTTGTGTCTCTCTGCAAGTAAGACACTGTAGTCACTGGGTGTAGCAATTTAAATGATCAATGTTTCTTTTGTCTACCTTTCATGGTACTATATCTGTTTTTCCTCACATCTATGTTTTGAACTGTTGGCAATGGGTGATCCCATGTGATATAAACTTAATCATTTTCTGTATTGCTTTGTGATTCATGTTTTCAATGTTTTTCAGCAACTTCAGTATTATAATGTTTGCAAAATCCCTAGTGCAACGATCTTTCCACATTATTATGGCTTTCAGTATACAGTCCTTCTGTCATTAGTATGTCACAACTAGCAACAAGGTGTGCTACTGTTTCCAGTTCTGTTTTACAAAACCTACATTTGTCTATTTCTCCCACATGTTAAATAGACTTTGCAAACCAACGTGTACAAAGTTCACTATCTTGGGCCCCCAATATTAACCTTTTCTCTTTTGATTTAAATTCACCTCTCCTTAACCAGTCCTGCTTTCAGTCCTAATCAGTAAGAGATTGTTCCAAGACTTTTCTATACTTACAACTATATTTCTGCATTTTCCACTTTTCTTGCCTTCTCATCTGATCCTTCACTTTGTATTCTTTCTTTTGTCTTTTGGCACATCCAGTTGCTGCCTGATTTTATCTACTTCTGGTCTGATTTCCATTCCTGCTTGACGCCGATATACTTCTGCAAAACTAA
This sequence comes from Protopterus annectens, assembly GCF_019279795.1. Taxonomy (NCBI): domain Eukaryota; kingdom Metazoa; phylum Chordata; order Ceratodontiformes; family Protopteridae; genus Protopterus; species Protopterus annectens. The sequence goes on along the minus strand of NC_056746.1, from coordinate 212,953,848 downwards.
GCAGGGAAGTCATCTTAGACTTATTCTCCTTATGTTTTAAAACATTCATTACATTTGGATCTTGTGAGGTCAGCAGATATGGATGCAGTCTTACACATTGCAGATCTATACATGTAATCATTTTCGAGGAGACCCATGCCGCCTTTAGAACCGGGAATATATAGTCTTGGTATACACTGATTTTCAGAACATTTGATAGGCATGAAACATCCTTCTTTTTTTTTCTTTTCAACCAGTCCAACACTGTTTGGGGTCAGTCAGTCACTCCAAAACTGTAAGTCAGGACAAGAAGAGCAGACTGGTTTATAGCTTGGACTTTGTTCTTAGATGTCAGCGCAGTTTTCAGTATTAATTTTAGTCTTCTAAAATATTCCTTACTAAGTTTTATTCACATTTGTTCATGTTTTATTGTTGATCCTTCATTAATTCCCAAATATTTATACACTGCCTCTTGCTCAAGTTCTTTTATATCACATTCCTGTCTCAGGCTGATGTTTTCCCGGTGCTGCAGTTTTCCTGCTGTAAAGGTTGCTTTTGCACATTTATCAAGACCAAATGACATTCTTATATCATATGAAAATGTTTTGACCACTTGCAATTGTGCTTTCAATTCCTCATGTAATGAACTGTACAATTTTAAATCATCCACAAAAAGAACATGAGAAATCTTTAAACGTTGTTATTTTCTGGGACCCAAATTGTAGCCATGACCTAATCTAGTAAGTAGACAGCTTAATGGGTTAAATGCAAGACAAAAGAGCAACAGTGACAGAGAGTCACCCTTGAATATCCCCATTTGAAATTTTATCCCTGGGATAATAATTTGTCCTTTATCATGGATTAATTGCAAAGTGGTTTGCCTCAGTTTCATGGTCACTGTAATGTAATTGATCAGTATAGGGTGTATCATATACATTTTAAGCACTCTTTTATTCATGAACGTGGAATACTGTAAAATGCTTTTTTACAGTCTACCCACACCATACTTAAATTCTTCTCCTTTGTACAGTTCTCAATTATGACTTGATTTAACAACAAATGATCCTTTGCTCCCTATTACATCCTTTTGTTACCTTTTACCCTCTTGTTCTATTGCCATGATTGAAATTTCTTCTAAATGACTATAAACTATGTTGCCATCAATTCCAGTGCATAGTTTATACATTGTCGGAAGGCAAGTTATTGGTCTGTAGTTGTTAGGATAGTTTACAGGTTCACTCTTAAGTAGAAGTATTGTTTTTCCTGTTGTTAACCAGGTTTGTCTTTTAGGGGTGGACATATAAATAGTTGTTACTTATGGCTAAATCTTCATGTAAAGCAGTTAATACTTTTAGATGGAAGTTAAGTGCTGCATCTGGGGCTGGGGTTTTCCATTTAGGAGCTTTTCTTAACTTTGTTTAAATCTTCTGACTGTTACTTCATCCTATTTCATATCCTGTACATTTGAACTTCTTAATCTTTATTTTACTTCTATCTATTCGGCATCTTTGTTAGGTTCCACAGGATCTTCATATATATTTCTCCAAAATATATCTACTTTTTCTTTTTTGGTAGTGTTTCAATTCCTTTTGCCTTGTTTCCCAATTCTCTATAAAACTTTTTTGGGCCATGATTAAATTGCATATTTTATACTTTTCTTTTATATTTATTTGCATATCTTCTAACTTTTTCTGCTTGTGCTGATATTTTAGCTTATTATTTGGAATAGTGCATGAAAGATCCTGATCTGTTCTGATACTGCACATTAGTTTTATCTTGTCTATCTTTCTGAGTATTTTTATTGATCTGTTTCCTCTTCTATACTGTTCTGTCATTGACACATCTTGTCTTAATTGCTTTATAGTTTTCTCTATTTAATACTTCCATGATGGCATTTGATTTCTCCCCTTCCTTTCCCTTACTGCCCTGTGCTTTTGTGGTAAGACTTTAGCTGTTATAAATTTAGCTGCAGCCGAGTAACATATCTTATTTACTTCTGTTATATCGTATGCGTATCTATGAACAGTCCTAATTACTGTGTTCATTTGTTTTATCAAACATCTAACTTTCTCGGTTTTATTGACTTTCTGTAGTCTAGTTCTTTCATTGATCTTAATATGTCTGCCCAGCTCTATTAAATCAAGCAACTCTTCTCTTAGATCATTTTCTTCTAAACGGAGTGCACATTCCTTGTTCTCCATTTCCTGCAGGTATTCTACAGAAAGTTCCAGAGCATCTTCCTGTGCCACATTCTCTTCGGTTTCATCCTGTGCCAGGAACTCACTGCCCTATCAGTCCACAACATTGACTGTGTCACAGTTGCCACAGTTTCCAGTTCCTTCCCTTGCTGTGGAACTCCAATTGAACTTTTCTACTGGTTTCCTGTGGAAGGCTACAAAGTATCTTCATATGGCATCTGATCACATGTTTCCTGCTGCACTGGTTTCTACTTAATTTGGGGATCCATTGCTCTATCATGATGGGATGTTATTAGAGTTAGATTTTCTACACTAAATCCTTCATTTCGCAGGTAATCCATAAGCTCAGTTTTTATTTCCTTAACTTCTCCATTACTAATCCTCTTTTCTATTTTTCTCATTGTTTTCTTATTTTTTGTATTGTAAAATTTTCCATATCTAGATGCCTTTGCCCGTATTTTTCTTTGAATATCTTTGGGGCTGCTTTTTTGTATTGATTAACTTGGCTTTCTCCTTTGCATAAACATTGCACCATATCAGATCTCTCTTTCTTTCCTGTGTCCATATTTCTTTTTTATACCTTTCAAAAAAAATCTCTTGATTGTGTTCTTTATATTTTCTTACTTCCTTAGTCACTTCTTTTGTCAGATGGCCCAAGGTTTCTTAGTCTATATAATATTTTCATTTCATAAATCTGTTGTGTTAATGAACACAAAGTTTGATTTGAAGCTACTGACAGTGTTTTTTGTGCCAGTATTTTTCTTTACTCTAACTTCTCTCTTAATCTTTTTGTATATCTTCTATCTGAAAATGTTGGGCATATTGCATGATAGTAACAATACATAGTTTATTTTGCATCCTCAATAGTCCACTTTATCATCATTATGGCTCATTTTTGGTCTGTCAGTTTTTATGATTTTTGTGGACTACTACTTCCTTCTACAGCAAGGGGTCCTTCCTCCCCCTGAGTCTGACCTACCCCTTTGTAGGAATGATTCTGTGCCTTGAGGATTCTACACCCTCATTTTTTTCAAGTCCCAGCACCAGTACACCAACCAGGATTGGGCACTTTTTTATCTTGGATCTTGTGCACCCAGCTATTTTTTTACCTAGTTTTCTTCACAATATAAACTACATATCAGTGTTGTCTTGGTGAGATTTTGTGAAAAAACAGGGTCGGTCTCATGAAGGTATTCACCAAAACACGAGGATGAATTCAATTCAAGCAATACTACTCTCTTTGCTTGCTGATTTATCATCTCTCCATTTGGTGTATACGTACCTATGGAGTGAAAATGCTGTTATGGTGTGGCAAGTGTGGCATGTGTATGCCTTTCTTCCCACTCATGTAGTACAGTTATAAAACCATATGCACCTGGATTAATGACAATGATTCACATGGGAGTTTTTCTTCCTTTGTCTGCAGTAATTTTTTTTGTTGGCTCACATGTACATCAGGGACAAATGGTACAACTGTGGTAGTTGTAGTAATTTGTGCATAAGTGACATGTACACAATGCATGTGCACCTGTCCTGCACCCTTAGTTGCACGCATCATCATGTTTGTATTCTCATAGAGGGTTCCACACATCCTGATACTGTGTTCATTATGCACGAGTTTTGGTTTAGCTTTTCTTTGTGTACCACTTTATCTGGTGACATAACTTATAGTCATAACACTGTGTCATACTACTGCAAGATACATTCAGTAGTGTAAAAACTTATAGTCATAACATCGTGTCAAACTACTGCAGGATACATTCAGTAGTGTAATAACTTATAGTCATAACACTGTGTCATACTACTGCAGGATACATGCAGTAGTGTAATAATTTATAGTTATAACACTGTGTCATACTACTGCAGGATACATTCAGTAGTGTAATAACTTATAATCATAACACTGTCTCATACTACCGCAGGATACATTCAGTAGTCTAATAACTTATAGTCATAACACTGTGTCATACTACTGCAGGATACATTCAGTAGTGTAATAACATAGTCATAACACTATGGCATATTACTGCAGGATACATTCAGTAGTGTAATAATTTATAGTCATAACACTGTGGCATACTACTGCAGGATACATTCAGTAGTGTAATAACTTATAGTCATAACACTGTGTCATACTACTGCAGGATACATTTAGCAGTGTAATAACTTATAGTCATAACACTGTGGCATACTACTGCAGGATACATTCAGTAGTGTAATAACTTATAGTCATAACACTGTGTCATACTACTGTAGGATACATTCAGTACTGTAGTGTAATAAATTATAGTCATAACACTGTGTCATAATACTGCATGATACATTCAGTAGTGTAATAACTTATAGTCATAACACTGTGTCCTAATACTGCAGGATACATTCAGTAGTGTAATAACTTATAGTCATAACACTGTGTCATAGTACTGCAGGATACATTCAGTAGTGTAATAACTTATAGTCATAACACTGTGTCATACTACTGCAGGATAAATTCAGTAGTGTAATAACTTATAGTCATAACACTGTGTCATACTACTGCAGGATACATTCAGTAGTGTAATAACCTATAGTCATAACACCGTGTCATACTACTGCAGGATACATTCAGTAGTGTAATAACTTATAGACATAACACCATGTCATACTACTGCAGAATACATTCAGTAGTGTAATAACGTATAGTCATAACACCGTGTCATACTACTGCAGGATACATTCAGTAGTGTAATAACTTATAGTCATAACACCGTGTCATACTACTGCAGGATACATTCAGTAGTGTAATAACTTATAGCCATAACACCGTGTCATACTACTGCAGGATACATTCAGTAGTGTAATAACTTATAGTCATAACACAGTGTCATACTACTGCAGGATACATTCAGTAGTGTAATAACGTATAGTCATAACACTGTGTCATACTACTGCAGGACATATTCAGTAGTGTAATAACTTATAGTCATAATACTGTGTCATACTACTGCAGGATACATTCAGTAGTGTAATAACGTATAGTCATAACACTGTGTCATAGTACTGCAGGATACATTCAGTAGTGTAATAACATATAGTCATAACACTGTGTCATACTACTGCAGGATACATTCAGTAGTGTAATAACTTATAGTCATAACACTGTGTCATACTACTGCAGGATACATTCAGTAGTGTAATAACTTATAGTCATAACACTGTGTCATACTACTGCAGGATACATTCAGTAGTGTAATAACTTATAGTCATAACACTGTGTCATACTACTGCAGGATACATTCAGTAGTGTAATAACGTATAGTAATAACACTGTGTCATAATACTGCAGGATACATTCAGTAGTGTAATAACTTATAGTCATAACACTGTGTCATACTACTGCATCATACTACTGCAGCATACATTCAGTAGTGTAATAACTTATAGTCCTATCACTGTGTCATACTACTGCAGGATACATTCAGTAGTGTAATAACTAATAGTCCTAACACTGTGTCATACTACTGCAGAATAAATTCAGTAGTGTAATAACTTATAGTCATAACACTGTGTCATACTACTGCAGGACATATTCAGTAGTGTAATAACTTATAGTCATAATACTGTGTCATACTACTGCAGGATGCATTCAGTAGTGTAGCTAGGGTGGGAAGAAAGAGATAGTGATGCTGGGTGCAATGTGTTAGGGGGTGCAGTCAGTACTTCATTTTTTTTTTTTTTTTTTTATTTCTATAACCACAAATTCTCCAGTCGTTTTCCAGCACAATAAAGGCCCACCACTAATGCACAAATCTTTTTATTCCAATAGACAGTAAATTCAAGTAAAAAGCAAATGGACTAAGCGCTTTCATTTCCTAGCACGGAAACACCATCAGAGTCAACAACAAAATTCGCGCCATTGATTTAAATAGACCCAACACCTTCAATCAATTATACAATTTAACAACCCGCCAATGCATTTTATCCAAGTAAATTCATGATATATATAATATATGTCAAAAACATTAAAAATATATAAAAAAAACGTACATTAAAAACATATATTTTGTTCAACTGTATATATATAAATGTATAAAAATCTCAATAGATGTTATTTGTGCATAAATATTATTTCTTTATATATACTGTTAGCACATATTGTATATAACTTAAAAACATTTTATTTTATGCATTTTATTTATACATCCATAACTATTACATATAATTATTACTCCTTAATAAATAAGTAAATAAAAAAATAAATAGTATTTTTAGTGCTGGCATAATTGAAATATGATTATTGAGCCCTGGTGGGTTGCAAGCATCCAACTGCAATTGCGAGATAAGCTCCCTAAACTCTAATTGTACTTCCCAATCACCACCCCTTTCATTTAATTTCTACTCACCTGCTCAATGACCCAAAAAAGGGAAACTAACGCACTTTTTAGACACACATTAGTGTGCCCGCAAGCAGATTTTAAATTTTGGGTAATTGAGCAGCACTAAAAATAAGAGCAAACAAGTATTGAAGAATATAAAAGTTTAAGGAAATTATTAACTACTATTTATTTATTTATTTATTTATTTACTTATTTATTAAGGAGTATTAAGTATATGCAATAGTTATAGATGTATAAATAAAATGCATAAAATAAAATGTTTTTAAGTTGTATACAATATGTGCTAACAATATATATAAGGAAATAATATTTATGCACAAATAACATCTATATGTTTTTAATGTACGTTTTTTATATATTTTTAATGTTTTTGACATATATATATATATATATATATATATATATATATATATATATACGTTTTAGTTATTATATTCATGAATTTACTTGGATAAAATGCATTGGGGGATTGTTAAATTGTTTAATTGATTGAAGGTGTTGGGTCTATTTAAATGAATGACGCAAACTTTGTTGTTGACTCTGATGGTGTTTCCGTGCTAGAAAATGAAAGCGCTTAGTCCATTTGCTTTTTACTTGAATTTACTGTCTATTGGAATAAAAAGATTTGGACATTATAGGTGGGCCTTTATTGTGCTTGAAAATGACGGGAGAACTTGTGGTTATTGTTGTTCTGAGACTTCAGTCATCCCTGTTGGATTTTTAGTTTTTTTTTATTTATTTCAGAACTCAAGTAGAGAGTGTCGGGGTGAGAAAAGACTTTAGGACCTAGTGCTCCTCTATTGATGAGGAATGCCAGATCAAAGAGACTTTTATATTTCTTATTTTTTTTCTCTCACTTTAAGAGAGTGACAGAATGCTAGATAGGGGAGTTGCATCACGACCCATAAGACTAGGGTCTATATTAGAACATCGAAGTTTCAAAACTTTGAATGTTCTAATATCGACCCCTATTCAGCGAAAGCTGAAAATACCGAAGCAACAGAACCAAATTTTTTCCTAGGGATTGCTTCGGTATTTTCAGCGCTGTGGTGGAAAGTTACTGGTCGGGTTCAGGTAAGTGTGCGATTGAGTGCGGGTTTGGTTAGTTAGGGTTAGGGTGTGGGTTAGGTATGTGTGTGATTGTGTGGATGTGAGGGTTAGGGTGTGGGTTAGGTATGTGTGTGATTGTGTGGACATGAGGGTTAGGGCGGGTTTGGTGAGTTAGGGTTAAGGTGCGGGTCAGGTAAGTGTGCAATTGTGTGGACATGAGGGTTAGGGTGGGGTAGGTGAGTTAGGGTTAGGGCACAGGTGAGGTGAGTGTGCGATAGTGACGGACCTTAGGGTTAGGGTTTGGGTTAGGGTAAGTGGATAGTTAGTGGTGTGTATATAGTTTAGTGTAGGGTTAGGTGTAAGAGTTTAGGTGTATGTTTGTGGATTGCTGTTTGTTTGGTATGCTTGTGTTGTGTGTATGTGTTTTGGAACAGCGATTTTTTTCCCTAGGAAAAAATTTGCTGTTCTGTATGTTTGATGTTTTTAGCTTTCACTGAATAGGGGTCGATATTAGAACATTCAAAGTTTTGAAACTTCAGTGTTCTAATATAGACCCTAAGACTACACCTTTGGACACATTCACATGCATCACACATTTGTAGTAAGTTCTCTTAAGGCCGTGTTCTGCTATGCATGTGTTATAGATGTTTGTTTGTCACAATTATATCATAACATTTCTTTCAGCACATGGATTTCCAAATTCCCTTCCCACACATGCAGGATTGTTGTGTCACATATTGGAAGCCATGACATTTTTTTTCGATGGGTTTACATGACTGTACATCTGGCCATATCAATGTTTGACAGTGTTGTAAAATATTGTGTTTTGTGTACCATTAGAACACAAATATACCATTCACATACAGTGTTTAGCCGATTGATGTCTGCACTTTGGCCATCTAATGTTTTACTGTAGACATTGTGACATGGATGTTTGTGGACTCAGCTATCAACAACATGTTACATGAAATCTGTATGCCCTGTACATATGCTGTACAATGGCTTTTGTACATTAGATGTTCTGTACACAACTACTCACATTCCAACATCCATATCATTGCTTGCACATATAGTACAAGTAGGTGTGGTATGTGTGTATTCATGGGTGATATGTGACTGCACATATTGATAATAGTTGCAGAGCAAACCTGTGCAGGTACTTTGCTGTAGCAGCAGCTTAGGTTTTCATATATTACTAATACTGTTTGCATCACACTTGCAATACAGTCACACAGTTTTACATTACACATGTGTATGTTAAATATATGACACATAAGGCATTATTAGTCATGCATGTACATAATGTGTTTTTGTGGTATCAGACATAGCACATCACACTACTGATATTCAGCTACTATACTACAGGTGTATTAGGTCAACAACACCATGTAGTGCACAGAACCATGCTAGAAACTACTGTGGCTGTTGTACTAGTACATGTAGCTGTAGCATTTCAGGAATGGCACATGAGTACAAGTGTGGTTTACATGTATGATTAATGTACATAGATGACATATGATGCCGCATAATTTCAGTATCATTTATTTGCAATACCCTGTGCTCATGCACTTGTGACTCTGCTGCAGCAGCATTATTTTGCTGCTGCCTTGACAGACTATCAATACGCATGTCAGTGATCTTTAGGGTTGCAATGTGCCTTTGTGGAGAGATGTTTATCTTCCCACTTGTAGGATTTGCATTTCTATCCCGGCTTCTACTCTTCTGATCCTACATATATCTGGATCTTTCTTACTTGTAGCCTATGTCATCTGTGCACATGTCCAGAGCTGCAAACCTGTGGAATGTATATAATTACATGTGTGTGTGTGTGTGTGTGTGTGCGTGCATGCGTGCGTGCATGTGTGCGTGTGTGTGTGTGTGTGTGTGTGTGTGTGTGTGTGTGTGTGTGTGTGTGTGTGTGTGTGTGTGTGTGTGTGTGTGTGTGCACTGTTGCATCCTTTTGGAACAGGGGTTTTTCCACATACCATGCCATCAATCATTCCTGATCTCCTAGTAAGGTGCACATACACAGTTGACAATACCAGTGGAATGATAGTGTGTGCATCGATGGATTACCTTTATCTTATTAGCATGGTTAGGTTGCATCCCTCCTTTGTTTCATTACCTTCCCATTCCCAGATCTGTGCTGTCTGCATGTTTATTGTCTGTGTGTAACATCCCACCTGTTTGAATTGTACCACCCTTTGTTTGTGTTTAGTGGTGTACTTTATATGTTATTTTTCTTCTCAACCCACCCATTCTCTACTACTTGCCAACAACTCACCATTCCTTCTTTTCTCCAAAAAATGAAAGACAGGAATAGTCCTACCAAAAAAAATAATAAAATATGTCCCTCTGACCCTCCTCCCCCTTCTTCCATTCATGTCACCCCACATAACCCTCATTCATCTTTTACTGACCTTTCTCCCCCACTCCTTGAGGTTTGTGCACTGCATGTGTTCTCCCCACATATTTTTTATCTAGCAACCTAAATCAAAAAAAAAAATCTGACTTTTTGAATATCCTCAGCCATCCAGCAAAATCTGCAACATTATGTCATTGCATATAATTATATCCTGCAATATTATCATCCTGTTAATACATACTTTGCTTATGTGCAATGAATTCTCTATTGTTTATGTAACTATGCATCATTTCAAGAAAGGATGTATTTCTGTTGCAGTTTCTTTTCAAATGTTACATTTTATATTTGAAGATAAGTAGCATATAAGCTATAAATCTGCATTCCTTGAAACCGTTAACCTTGACACTTGTGTGTCTGGTCACTCATCAAACAGTACGCAGAGCACATCCACTGGGAAAGTGCACATATGATATACATAAGTAATACTTTAACTAGTTTTCTAACTTAAGTTAAACTATTAAAATGGTAACATGGCTTTCTGCAGTTAGATCAAACTTCAAGTTAAAAATGCAGAAATACAAAAATGATATAACTTTGAAAATTTGAAAGATCCCAAATTCTGGTGTCGTAACACCATGCACCCTTAAAATGATAAACAGTGCAGTGCTCTGCTATGCATTTCCCCTCCTCCAACTGTTTCTTAAGTAACAAATCCTCTTTACTTCAGAAAACCATACATTGACTGTACAGCATTGTCTTTTAATCTTTCTAATTAGGGCATGGCTCTTGCGACTACAGTCATTCTGTCTGTGAGACAGATTATGCAAGCTTCCACCTGATCTATAGTCCTAGTTTTTTCCCATCATTATGGCAGTCTTGGTTTTCATGTTTTATCAATAAACAAATATACTCAGTGTTTTAATGTGCTGTTCCTCTTACATCACATACTTGTTATCAGATTCACTATCCCACAATGGCAGTGAGCCAATACAGCCTAATAAAGAAAAGTGCAATATGTAGATAATTCATGAGAGTGGACAACAGTACACTTTAGCCAGTCATAGAAAAATTGACCTAGTCTATCAATGTGCGTGTGTGTGTGTGTGTGTGTGTGTGTGTGTGTGTGTGTGTGTGTGTGTGTATGTGTGTGTGTGTGTGTGTGTATAACTTCAAATTTTTAATTTATTATATAAATTATTTTAACCACTTTCAGGCTAACCACCAAAATCTTTATAACTCATAACCAGTGCTTACTAGTATGAAGCACATACAGAACAAACTGCAGGTTCATAATCCTCCTCCCAGAAAAAAACATCATGTAATCAGACAAAGAAGGGACTGGTGCGAATGCCTCAAATATATTCTCTGAACTACAAATCAGTTAGATTATTTGGAGGCAAACTTCCACGTCAAAGTTTGGCAGCACAGCATTAAAGAAGTATGTACTTCAACTGGGAATTAAATAGGGGTCCTTTAGGACACTAGTCTCACTTCTCTGCCACTAAGCTGCTGAAGCTAGTAATGCCTGGCCAAGCTCTGAATCATAATTTTTCCTGTCATATACATGTGATACACATAGGCAGTCAGTTGAGAACAGAGAAAGTACAAGCAGATACCTTTATTTTAATTATATTTTAGCCATAGACCCAGACTCTCTATATGGATAAAGAGAGAAGTAAATGCAGGAGCACATTTCTGCCCTCAACACACTCTATTAAGTAATCAGACAAAGACAGAAAGGAGAAAGCTTATCAAAATACTCCCCTGAACCAGACCTTAAATGAATGACTTTAGGAATTAAAAGCTTTGGAGGCAAAGGCCATGATGAAAACCCGGAAGCACATCATCAAACACTTGTGCACTTCCTGTCAGATGCCATGGTGAAAACCCAGAAGCATAGCACCAAACTCTTGTGCACTTCTTATCAAAGGGAAACCCAGGAGCATAGCACCAAACTCTTGTGCACTTCTTGTGGAAGGGAAAACCCAGGAGCACAGCACCAAACTCTTGTGCACTTCTTGTGGAAGGGAAAACCTAGGAGCACAGCACCAAACTCTTGTGCACTTCTTGTTAAAGGGAAAACCCAGGAGCACAGCACCAAACTCTTGTGCACTTCTTGTGGAAGGGAAACCTAGGAGCATAGCACCAAACTCTTGTGCACTTCTTGTCGAAGGGAAAACCCAGGTGCATAGCACCAAACTCTTGTGCACTTCTTGTGGAAGGGAAAACCTAGGAGCACAGCACCAAACTCTTGTGCACTTCTTGTTAAAGGGAAAACCCAGGAGCACAGCACCAAACTCTTGTGCACTTCTTGTGGAAGGGAAACCTAGGAGCATAGCACCAAACTCTTGTGCACTTCTTGTCGAAGGGAAAACCCAGGTACATAGCACCAAACTCTTGTGCACTTCTTGTCGAAGGGAAAACCCAGGTGCATAGCACCAAACTCTTGTGCACTTCTTGTCAAAGGGAAAACCCAGGAGCACAGCACCAAACAGTTGTGCACTTCTTGTCAGACTGAATTTAGATCCTGAGGGTTATCATGCCAGGTGCTGCATAATTAAGCTATTGAAGTAGCTGAGGCCTGGAACACATTTCATGGCATCAATATTCCCTCATACATATACGATACATAGAGACAGACAAACAGATGATAAAAGAGAAAGTGCAATTGTATTTTTTTATTATCTGTATTATTTCCAATTGTGTTTGATTTTACAGGATAAATGGGCCTCGTGTTTGTGTGTTTGTGTGTGTGTGTGTGTGTGTGTGTGTGTGTGTGTGTGTGTGTGTGTGTGTGTGTGTGTGTGTGTGTATGCAACAGAGATCTAGAAATACAGATGCACATAAATAATAAATATAATTAATATATATCTTTATAGTATATTGATAGCTTATTATCTTTAACATTTCCCATTGTACCTCTTCAGGGAAAGTTAGTTAGGATGCTTAAGTCACACATTTTGAGCTTTGTGTATTTTTTCATGGAGGCACCCAGACCTGTGATAATGCATGGTACTTTTTTGTCTGCCTATCCTTCTTGAACTATGGATTTTAGCTGTTATGAAATTTTGTTCAGAAACCAGCATCTTATACTTTCCTTAATTTTATTAACTGAAAAACGGGGTGCATCAGTATTTAAATCAGATCACTCCCCATAACTCTCAACCTCTTAGCACAAGACATTTGGACAAAGCCAAAAAATAATTGGGTGATAAAGGCACAAAAAATAGGAACAGATTTTAAACATTACTCTTATAAACTTAAAAAGTTGCTAGAATAACAGGTTTTGCATTAGTATGCATTTTCTGAAGGATGTGAAGTCTGAAACTCACATGTCTGCTATTTTTTAGTGACCAGTCATCAATGATGTGCCAGAAAACCACAGATCTTATGAGGAACAGACCAAAAATATGAGACAAAAAGCTGTATATTCTGTGAAATTCCAGACAGTTGAGAGATATGTCACTCTCTGGATCATCCTCTGTCTGTGGTAAATGGAATGTGTGGTCTTAAAATTGTATTTGTTCTATACAATTCTTTTTCTAGTTGGTAGTTTGAATAATACATTGCTGCTGTCTCATTAAATGACTTTGAACTATTGCCGAACCAGTTAACAGCTATTCATTGTGTCAAAAACATTTTATTTTGTGAAATCCTATCTTTGCACTTTTGTCTGTCATGTTTTATTATTTTTTTCTCTAATTCTGAACAGTATATTTTAAGATAGCCATTGCTCTTCTGTTTGGTAATATCCACACATATCAATTAGTTAAGTTGCTATTCAGTCTAGTTTTTCAGTAACTGTCTCAAACTTCTGTGAAATACTTCAAATTCAGAGTATACCAATTAATTTTTGAATCAAGTTTTATTTCCCACAACCCAAAACATAGGTTCATAAGTTCACAGGTGTGTACTAGGCTAATGGCCCTGGAGCCTTTACAAGCCTAGCCCATAGGATTACCCTGGCATCGTGCCACACAAAATTAGTTCCCAGTGCCTCTGTCAAGTAGAGCCACTGGAGTGATCCCAGGGGTGAATTTTCTATTTCCCATCCACTCATCAAGACTTTTCTTGAACAGGGCCAGTGAGGTGCTCAGTTTGACATGTATGGGAAGTCTATTCATAGCACGGGCAGTCTCTGGGTTATGAACCTATCCCTCCAGCTTGTTCTGTTGATTGTGGTAATGAGGTTGAGGTCTCTGGAGTGTGTGGTGCGGAGGGATTGGGATTTCTTTAGATGTAGCATTTCTAACAGAGCTGGGTCAGACATGGCTTTGCAAGTCAAGTAGAGATCACCACTAAGTAGGTGATATGATTCAGAGAATAGTTGGAGTTTTTTGAGTCTGTCCATATAGGACAAGTGTTTAAGTCCTAAGATCCTCTTTGTGAAGTATTTTAGGTTTTTTAAAAAGAGTTCCTGTGGCAACTGATTAATCTTTGAACATTAATTTCAGTGCTACATTCCGTACGAATAACCTAAGTTCAATTAAACAGTTACTAATGTCTGTCTTACTAGTGGGTATAAAACCCAACCCTTTCTTCAGTAAAGAAATTTCAGCCGGTTGCAGAGTGTACTTGAAAATATTCCAGACTAGTCCCCTTCATTTAGGCCCCACATCTTCTTGATCATGCGCACTTGGCCCCAGCCTGTTGGTTCTTTCCACTTCTGTCCATTCCTCAGTCACTCATTTTCGATGGAACTCACTTTGTGATTGCAAAAAGGAAGTGGTAAAACTGGAAAAGCCTGCTCCTTGGCCACTGATATAATCTTTCGTCGGACTGCAGGTTCTTGCTCTTGTGCCATTTGTGCTATTGCATGTTCAACTGCAGGAGGCATCTCAACTAAGGGTGTGGAATAAACCGAGGCACTCAATACCAGTGACTGAACACTGACTGATTGACTTGACCCAGGACCAATCCCTGTGGGACTCCACTTGTGACTGGTTGGCAGTCTGACTTGAGGTCTGCTACTTTCACACTGTGGGTTCTATCTGTGAGCCAGTTTGCAACCCACCTAGTGATATAGGGGTTGATGCCTAGTTTGGTGAGTCTATCAATAATTCCTGAGTGGGGAATGGTATCAAAGGCCTTGGCCAGATTTAGATAGGCTGCATGAACTGCCTTGCCCTCATCCACAGCTTTGGTGACTGACTCAAAGAAGTCAACCAGGTTGAGCAGGCATGATCTACCCTTCACAAAACCAAACTGTGTGGGATCCAGAGTCTGGAGATTCCCTATATCCTTGTTTATTCGGTTCATGATGATGCATCCATAGCTTTGCATATCAGACTCATCAGGCTAATGAGGTGATAATTCCCAGGGTCTGTAGTCACTCCTCCTTTGTGGAGAGGGTTGACTATAGCAGTGCGCCATTCAGTAGGGACAATGCCTGAGGTGAGGCTGTGATTGAACAGGACACACAGGTGAAGTGCCAGTTCACTCTGTAGTTCATGTAGAACACAGCCAGGGATATTGTCAGGTCCCATAGGAGCTGTATTCTTGGCCTTGGACAGTGCTGTTTTAACCTGTGCAGCAGTAATATTGGGTGCCTGGCAATCTAATGGTATTGTGATTGGTCCTTTATTGGGGGAGAGAGGGGTAAAGTTGGCACTGAATCTGTCGGCCAGTATATTGGCAATATCTGTTGGCCTGGTATAGGAGGTACCACTGTGCAGTAGCTCAGAGCAAATCTGATTATTGCCATGGATATTCTTTACATAAGTATAGAAGGCCTTGTGGTTGTCTTTACTATCTGCTGCAATTCTGTTTTCATAGCTAGCTTTAGCTTTAGAGGATTTGATGAGGTATCTCAACTTTTTGTTGAGGCTGATAAGGGAGCATTTCCAATCTTGGGGCTTCACCTTATTCTGCATCAGTTCTGTTGTAGAGTTTGTTTATGCCAGGGAACCACCAGATTGGCTTCTTATTTTTGGAAGAAAGCATCTTGGTTCTATTCGGTATGACGAGATCCATGCATTTGTGTACATGTTCGTACAGGGCATTATTTGTATGATTCTGTGGTCATGCAACTATTCTCCATTTGTATGTGTGCCATGAAGTTAGCCAACTCTATTTTTAGGAGCCCAAAGTTAGCTTTGGAGAAGTTTTTCATGGTGGTTACCTTTGCGGGGGGGGGGGGGATATGGATTTCCAAGGTGATTACTTTGCTGTCGGATCTAACCAGGGAGGAGTTGACTATCAGTGTAGAGCAATGGTCGCCCATGTTAGTAATGACCAGGTCAAAGATGTTGCTACCTCTAGTGGGGGTACGAACAAGCTGGTCCAGGGCATTGGAATTAACGAATTCCAGGAAACGTTGGGCAAGTGTATTGGTACATGAGTATTTTTCCCAGTTAATGGAGGGGTAGTAGAAGTTGCCTAGTATGAAAGTGTTAGGTTAGACCCTAATATTCTCCAGGGTGCTTAGGAATGTGGAGTGTGAGTCTTGGAACATGGCTGGGGACCTATAGCAGGCTATGACCTGAATTACAGTCTTACCCAATGTTAGCTGCACCTGAAGTATCTCTGATGCGTTATGTTGGGTACCAGTCTGGAGGTGTGTGCATCCTTTATGAATATGGAAACACCACCACCTTTGGAGCTACAGTCCAAGTTCTGGGGCGAAAGGTGTTAGCCTGGTAGTGCAGGGGTGCTTTCTGCTGCCTTGAACCAGGTCTCTGTTACAACACAAATGTCGATATTCTCCATTTTAAGAAGTACTTTGAGTGAGTGCATTTTGAGATTTAGACTTCTAGCATTGACCAGCATGACCCTCAGATTGCATTTGTTTGTAGCTGTTATGGTGGTAATTTGGTCTTTGGAACACTGCCTAAAACAGGCACTATAGGGGTGGCAAGAGCCTTGGCCAGTATTTGGAAGCCCAGGGGTGTCAGATGCAGGCCATCTCTGGCAAAGCATTGAGGTCTGTCAATCATGTCATCCCAGGCAGACAAATCTGGATTCCCTTAGAATGACAGCAGAAACTTAGCCAGTTGTTGAAATCAATAATTTTCTGCTTGTACTGTGGTATCATTCTAGGTGATGGTAGGAGACTGCTCAGGGCTAGGATCATACCCGCCTGGGCTACATAATCTGAGAGCTCCTCTATGTCTCTTTTCATGTAGTCCAGGGAGGTACATCTCAGGTCATTCATTCCCACATGTACAATCACAGAGTCATATTTTTGTCTGTTGTTGAGGGACCTGAGTGCATGCATTATGTGGTGGATACTGGCACCTGACAGGCAGCTGACTG